>NC_056732.1:1812254402-1812586902 GCF_019279795.1 Protopterus annectens
ACCTGGCAAAACACGTATACTATCTACTCTTATTTACCCCTACCATAACCTAAAGTCCCTAAGATCCGCACACAAACTTCTTGTAAATATTGACAAAGCAAACAACAAGGCTGGCGATTCTCTTTATTCTAACACTGTTGGAAAACACTGGAACCTGCTTCCCTCTGAACTTTCTACTATTCCCTCAAAATCTCTCTTTAAAAAGAGACTTAAGCTCTACCTCAAATCACAATGGCTGTGCCCCTGTACTAATCCTGACTAACTCTAGCTCCTTGACACCTGACTAAAATCTATACCTTAAAACCCAAAGTCTACTTCTTATTTACAGCCACTGACCTATTTCTCCTTCCTACTATCTATATAACAAAAAAAGAAAAGTGTGTTTTTTTATAAATTATTCTTTCCACATGGAATACCACTAGATGTACTTACATAACTGCTAAGTTCCTCTTAATTTCCTTTATCCTCTTATTACTGTACATTATGCTAGTATTCTCACAGAATGTCACTTGTAACAATATTTCTGTCACAATATTTTTACCATTTATGTTATAAGTACTGCATTTTTACACTTTATAACTATGTCTCCAGTTATAATGCTTTCTTTTAATCTGTTATTTTCATGTATTTCTTTAATGTAAATTCATTTTAAACTTTGGAGCTTATCTCCCCGGGTCTCTACTGAAAATGGACATATATCCAGCTAGACTAGCCAGGTTAACAAATGTAAAATAAATAAAATAAAAAATAAATAAATAAATAAAATATCTTTTCAACTGTCCCACGCATTGTAAAATGAATCATTAATTCCCCTAGCAAAAAGATTAAAGTCCCCATCACCACAGAGATAGCCTCACAGGCAAAGGACAACCACAAGATCTTCTTTAGCAATGTTTGCAACCTCAAAGGTAATATACAACAGTATGCTGAACTAATTGAAAATAGACCATCCTATACCAAGCTGGAGAATATAGCAAAACTACTGGCTGATAAATTTAGGTCCAATTCCATCCTGTTGTCCCCCCGACACCAAGAGATACCATCAACCACTACTCCGGTAGCTGTAACTAGTTTATAGGTCCTCAATGCCCTGCTGAAGGCAGAAAAATGCTGCACTTATGGGTCTTTATAATATCCCAGGTTGCCTCCTGAATAGCATGGAACATGCCCTATCAGACCCTCTAAGATCCTTGTTCGACCTTAGCTTCCAAACTGGATTCATGTCTAGCAAAAGGAGTAATGCAGCCTGTGATGCCCCTGCACTGGCCCAGTAATCATGGAGCCTCAATCCTCACCACTAGCACCACTGAGGAATGTACACACTGGGTGGATGACAAGTACACACACACACAGTAAAGTGCAATTTCCCTTAAGAGCACAAAGAGATCACAGTCAGTATTGGGCTGGTTTCTCCCTCTTTCTCCAGATCCTCAATAAGACTCCCCAATGGCACAGCTATAGGGTTGAGATCTCAGCTGAGTGGCCAAGCCAAAACCTCCAGCACCCTCTCTATCCAACCAGTGCTTCGTGTCCCTGCCCAAGTAGCTGACACTCACACACACACACACACACACACACACACACACACACACACACACACACACACACACACACACACACACACACACATACACACACACACACTTTGAGATCTGGTTTATATACAAACACACACATACACACAGCCCTGGGAAAGGCTGTCACAGGTTTACTAGCTATGCCATCTTCTGCCCAGACTATAAGGTAGTTCCAGCTACCACCAGCCAACTCTTTATCAGCTACTCTAAGGCCCTAAATAAAGGGAGTCCAATCATACTGTGTAATGTTACTAATAATCCAAATGGCAGTCTGACCAAGAGCAAGGCTATTTAGGAGTGGCCTGTACAGTGTCACCAAATAGATATGTGAGTACTCTAAGAGCTTAAGTATGTTTCACAGATATAGGACACAAAGATAGGTTTAAATATATTTAATAATAAATAAAAGTAAAAGAAAAAGACAATACTCAGTAAGTAATCAGTTACATTAGGGTTTAAAATCACAGGAATATTTAAAACAATATTGCAGGACAGTCTCAAATAAAGAAAACATATACGATATACTTTACTATATTCCCATCTGAATCTAAAAGAGTTACTATGCCCTAAAAACTTACTTACAGCAAGGCAAGTGCAGAAGGTGGTGATGAGTGGATGTTTCTAGGTCAAAGACAAGATACAAAATGCACAGTCTCTCTTTGAGAGAGTTCTTAAATTTATATAAAAAAATTACTGTTGGGTTAGCTGGGATGACATCACTTTTTCTCACCTGTCTTTAGTTCCCAAGCTGAACCCTCACTGTAGCATGTGACATCTCCTTGTGAAAATACATAGACAAAGGCTTCTGCTCAGAGCTGTGCAGATGCTGGAAGTCATAAATCAATAAAACACTTCCACATCTCAATCATAGCAATTACTTCTCTTTCAAGACAATACAAAAAACATCTAGCTCTAGACATTGTGTCTCCTGTTGCACTGAAACTGACAGATAACATTTATAGCACAATCGTAAAACAATTTAATTTCAACTATTTTCTTGAAGTTTTGCAAGTTAACTCTATATGCTCTAGTTTCTATTGTTAAAACATATACATTTGCACAGGTATGTAGTTTATATACATTTCTGTTCTTTTCCAGTAGGGTACACTGTAGACACATCCTTGAAGCTCAGTACTGTACAAAGCCGTCTGTACCTGTACTTTAATATACACATAACTTATAATTCTAATACATTTGTAAGACAAGCATAAGAATCATGTTGATATTTGAAAAATGACATATGATTTGATAGAGATTATATAAAATTAAATATTTTCCCCAAAACAATTGAATGAATGCTGAAATGCAAAAGGAAAAATGCTTGTGTTTTATAAAGCAAGGTCTAACTTGATAAGGTTTAAAGTAAATGTATCTTTCTAAAAAGAGCAAGAAACTGCAAGGCTAAAAGGCAGAAGTTAAAATAAACAAGTGCTTAAGCAGGCATGAAATGCAAAATTGAAAGTAAACAGCTAAAGGTCAGACACCTGTGTGAAGACAGGTGAAGGCTGCCAGCCAAGCCAGATAGAATTTTGTAGATAATTCTGTCATTTTTAAACATTAATATAAGCCACAGGCTTGTTCTCTTAAATGTGAAAAGACTGTATTGGATGCTGAACTGCAAAAAAATGTAACAACAGTGCACTCTGCTGTAAGAAAGCTGATAAGTCAAGCATTTCATGACTGTCTTTGATCTCAGGGGTCGGAGCCGACATGTCTGGATGAAGGAATTCTGGCTATTGTTTTGAGACCAGAGTTAATTGCTAGAATTTACATGTATGATATCTTTTATTGCTCTGGCTTCCTGACCAGCTGCAAGATCAAAAGGGCTGTTACACTCTGAGCTTCAGTTAGCCTGGGAAACAGAAAATAATTATGTAATCTGAAATGAGTCAGTGGTACTTTGTTATCAATTTAAGGACAGAGATTGCATTTGTCTTGAGAACATCCAACTCACCAGCACTGCCTATGCTCTATATGTAAGTTTATTTTAGAACTGTGTTTTCTCTTAGAAATAGCTAGGAAATAGGAAGATTAGATTTTTTTTTCTGTACTGATGTCAGAACTTTTCTACTGTATTATTTTAAGCATTTCTCTGTGATCTCTGACATCTTGACTAGCACTGTGTAGTAAGAAGTATTGTCTTGTGTTTTTTATTATTTATTATTAAATATTTTTAAACCTTTCAACTGTGGCTGTTTTGTGTAGAGGTCATTTAACCTGAAGAGTACATTGCATATATATATATATATATATATATATATATATATATATATATATATACACACACACACATATATATATATATATATATATATATACATATATATATATATATATATATACATATATATATATATATATATATATATATATATATATATATATATATATATATATATATATATATATATATATATATATATATATATATATACTGTCCAAGCCACCCCAAATAAGCCTTGCTGTTCAGTCACACTTACCAGTTGGATAATAATATTGCACAGTAATAATTGGATACCCTGTGTTAAGGGCCTTTTTAGTAGCTTATATTAGTGGGTGGTGGCAGTTGGTACTGCCACCAGCCTTCCCAGGAGTGTCTGTGTGTTTGTATATAACTCATATCTCAAAGTGTGTGTCTGTCAGCTACTTTGGCAGGGACATGAAACACTGGTTGGACAGAGAGGGTGCTGGAGGTTTTAGCTTGCCCACTAGGCTGAAATCTGAACCTTACAGCTGTGCCAGTGGGAGTCTTATTGGGGGTCTTGAGAGAAAGGGTGAAACCAGCCCCAGACTGACTGTGATCTCTGTGTGCTCTTAAGGGAAATTGTACTTTACTGTGTGTGTATTTGTTATCTTCTCCCCCCCTATGTGGATGCCCCTCACTGGTGTTAGTTGTGAGGATTGAGGCTCCTTGATTGCTGGGCCAGTGCACTGGCATCACAACCTATAAGAATGAAACATGCTTAGTTACCTTTTACTGTAAATACTTACTTTAGTTAGCTCTTATTGTAAATGCATACTGTGGACTAAATGGCATCCTGTTATGAGGACGTTTGTTCTACAGGGACTTTTCAGAAAGCTTTTGGTTATGGGAATGAAGAACAGAAATCAGTCATGCAGATCACAAGGGCAAGAATTTGTAAAAGTACAAATAAATACTAATGGATACAGCAGAACATTTGTTAGTCTGGTCACTTCTGCCAGTTTCTTATTAATTTAACAGTGGCGAGCCGCTGGCCATGACATTTTTATCTGTTCCCAGCAGTTATTTTTTCATAGGGCCCTACTTTTTATGTCAGCTCAGCAGGCTGGCAGTTTCCAGTGCTTCATTTGGGGGAGCCAGATTTGCTGCGATGTTCCACCATCAGTTTATCTGCTGAGGAAGACCATCTTTTTCCAGAAGACTTCAGCCTGATCACCTGTTCATTATCTGTGGAAACATGTGGTAAATTTTCTACTGTTATAACATGGATGCCATTAAAGACATTAGCTTAAAATGTCCACATCCTGTACAGATAGGCTTAAATGATACACCTGACAAAGTCTGGTCTTATTTAGAAACATGGTTTGAATCTTCTATGTAAGACATAAAATGTAAATCTGGAATTTTTAATGCAAATAAATTAGAAGATGTATCTGTAAATGGATAAATGTCTGTTCTCACTATATTGCCAAATCAAATGTTATTCAAAAAGACTGTCTTTTATGTGACAATAAATTTCCACAAATATGTCTACTTAGTCATAAGAGTCTAGTATGTAAGTCATATAAAAAGATTTATCCTCTTGTTCCACAGGATATGTTGGATTCTAGTGATGATAGGTCCTCAGATATAAAACAGTTGCAAGAGCCTCCTGCAGTAATGCCTTTATCTGGAATAATGAAAACAATTACTGATTTTCTTGAACATTTGCAATCTTTGTCTAAATTTGATATAGAAAATGTGTATGAGGACTTCAGTCAAGAATGGAATAAGTTACAAGATACTGTTTCTGGTAGTAAAAAAGGATTTTTTTTCAATATGTTGGCATTTGAAGAATGTTTGACATACACTGTGGGGTCTACTTGGAGTGATGCTTTGTGTAGATTTTTTTTTGCATTTATTCCAAAATGTTTAAAGTCATACATAGAAACAGAGAAATGTTCAATGGACAGTAGAACAGCCCATATGGCAGCTATTCTTAAAACATATACTCATGGTCAGCCTTTGACTCCTGAATTACTTGATTATTTTAAAATTTCTATTACAGATAAACTGATGGAACAAGCAGATCATTTTAAGCTTGCCTATCAGGTGGTCTATGGTAAAGATGATGACCAAATGAAAGAACCACAGGTATGGCAAATGCTTATACATACCTTTTTAAAGCAGGTAAAGGGAGTACCAGGTGACATTAAATTCTTTCTTTCGGCTTTTCCTGGTTAAATACAGTGATGAATTAGGGTCTAAAACCTTAGAAGAAGTGGTTCAAAAACTCATCAAAGGTAAGACAATAGGAGACTATGGAAAGTTATATATACACACAACATTTTTTTCTGTAGAGGGGGAACAAAGTGTTGATTTTGTTGGGAAAGGAAGGGAACACAGTAGATAGTCTGATGAAAGGACAGGTACACGGGAACCTCAAGCAGCTTCTGCTCCAGCTATGCCAACAGCAGATACACAGCATAGTCCAGGAAAACAAGTCATTTGTTTTACTTGTAAGAAAATAGGCCATATTAAACAAGACTGTCCATATTATAAACGATGGAAAGAAAGCCAAATACAAAAGGGTATCTATGCAGACAATGTTAATTCTTCTAAACCTAAATCTAGGGAACCAAGTCATGAAAAGAGGGGCACGCATGATGATAAGCAATCACATGAACAAATTCAAAAGAATTCAGGGGGAAAATAAGGTATGTCCTGTAGAGTACATGGAAAATCCACCATATAATCCCTCATATGGTACAGGTCAGGAAATGAAACGTGAAATAGAAAGTACAAAGTACACTTTAGACAGTGATGATACAAACTGTCAGCAAGAAACAGAACATGTAGAAACAGCTAAGAAAAAACGACCACCAGTGAACAAGAAACTATGAACCAAACACTAGAACACCAGAGAAAACCAGCCAAGATATGAGCGTAAAAACCTTTTACTTAACGCGTTCGTCGAAAGACTTCTTCAGAATAAATCCATACAAACTTTTCCCAAGTTTAAATACAAATAAATCATGCCCCTCCCATGCTTAATTATATATTAATAAAACAATTAAATTAATTGCAGAACAATAATCTACCCCACTGTGCTTACTAATTTAAAGTAATATAACACTTGCAACTAAAACACTACTTAATACTGTTAAACATACTGTGTGCGCTCTCAAACATAAATTAGATACATTTAATACAATGATAAAATGTACATAAAGTATTGGAGTTTATACATTTTATTTTTAATCTGTTTTATTGCATTAAATAATATGTACATTTTATCATTGTATTAAATGTATTTAATTTATGTTTGAGAGCACACACAGTATGTTTAATAGTATTAAGTAGTGTTTTAGTTGCAAGTGTTATATTACTTTAAATTAGTAAGCACAGTGGAGTAGATTATTGTTCTGCAATTAGCTTAATTGTTTTATTAATATATTACTAAGCATGGGAGGGGCATGATTTATTTGTATTTAAACTCGGGAAAAGTTTGAATGGATGTATTCTGAAGAAGTCTTTAGATGAAAGCGTTAAGTAAAAGGTTTTTATGCTCATATCTTGGCTGGTTTTCTCTGGTGTTCCAGTGTTTGGTTTGTAGTTTCTTGTTCACTGGTGGTCGTTTTTTTCTAAGAAACAGAACATGCTGTATATGTAATCAGAGATGTACCCAGGCAGACAGATCAAAACAGATTTGATTCCAATTAGGGGTATGCCCCCCCCACCCAAGTAACTTTTCTGGCCACTTTCAGATGTGGAAAGGATGGACTTCCACTAGTGGATGTATGGGTGGAGGGGACATTATGGAAGCATATTCTACTTGATACCGGGGTGGCAGTCTCAGTTACCAATAAACAGTTACCTGTAAATCAATTAAAAAAATCCTACATTCAAGGGTTCGATGGCTGTACCTGCATGGCTATAGGTAGCAAACCAGTTCAAATATGTTTCACAGAAAATGGACCTCCAGTGGAGGGCACATTTCTTATGAATTCCAGTTGTGGGACAACAAGCCTTGGGGTAGATATCCTAGGTAAATTGGGAATAGTAATTGACTTCACTAACAGGGCTTTGTGGTCAGCCAGTACAAATAACAGTCTTAATACTGTTGAACAGTTTCCTTGTTTTGTGATAGATGTGGACAAGTATAAATAAGACATTGAAAAAAGACACATAGAGTTGCAGGACAAATGGGAACAAATTAAACAACAATTTCTGCCCTTGTGGGCTACATCAAAAACAGATTGTGGCAAGTTAGAAATGCCAGTTAGTGTTGGTAGTCCTACAGATTATATTCCTCCATTTCAGAAGCAATATCCAATTTCCAAAGAGGTGAGAGAGGATATGAAGAGGTGTATCGAAGAATGGGAACAAATAGGCATAATACAAAAAGGTCATAGTCCTACAAATTCACCAATTTGGCCTGTGAAAAAGAAGGATGGTACTTACAGATTAGTTATTGACCTACGTAAAGTTAATCAATTCACCACCCCTCATGCACATCTGGTTCTGGGGGTACCAGAATTGGCAGCGAGAATAAAACCTCAAAGTAAATGGTTCACAGTTATTGATTTAGCTAATGGATTTTTTTGCAGTCCCCTTACAAAAGAAAGACTGGCAATGATTTGCTTTTACCTTTGATAATCAACAGTGTGTGATGACACGTTTGCCACAAGGATGTCAGAATAGCCCCATGATGTTTCACCAAGTTGTGCGGGAAATTTTGAAACCCTTGGAGACAGATGACAGTGTCATTCATTACACTGATGACATTCTTATTCAGACAGAAACAGTAGAACAGCATGAAAAACTTCTTTAAAAAGTTCTACACACTCTACAGGATGCAGGATTCAAGGTTAACAGTGAAAAGATTCAGGTTTTCTCACAAGAGGTGAAGTTTCTGGGAACAATTGTTCATCCTACTGGCAGATCCCCTTGTGAGGAGAGAGTAAAAGGAATTCTGGAGTTGCCTCAACCCTTGACCATTTCAGAATTGCATACATTTCTAGGAATTTTGAACTACAACAGAGAGTTCATAGAAGATTACACAGCAGCTGCTGCACCCCTATGTAAAATTAGTGGATCAAAAGCAAGAACCCCGTTTAAAGTGGGGGGGAGGGAAGCAGAGGCTTTTGAACTCTTAAAGAAGAAATTGAGGCAGGCCACTGAGTTGGTAGCACCTGATAATAAGCAAGCTTTTATCTTGCAGGCAGCTGCAGGGAATGACACAATTTCGGTAGTTGTCCTGCAGTATTAGCCTCAGGGCCATGATGATAAGGTAGAAAGGACACTTCAACCAGTCACTTTCTGCAACCAAAAGTTAACTCCAGTTGAAAACAGGTATCACCCACGCATTCAACAATTGTTGGCCATATATTGAGGAATCAAACAGACTATTTGACAGTTCTTTCGAAAATTATTGTACAAACACCGCATCAGTCTATTAATATTTTATTAAATTCCACAGAAATGAACAAAATCACAGAAGGGGTGAGTCAAACCATTTTTGCAAAATGGATGACCCTATTTATTTTATTTACAGTTTGTTTTCCAGGATAGTCCATTGAACTGAAGGAGCCCATTTTCAATGGAGTCCTGGGGAAAGAAGCTCCAACAAGGTTAAACAAATGAATAAAGTAGTAAGACAACAAACCAACAAAAAGTTACAAAGTATATCAAAAAGAAATTCTAGTGTACATAGTACTAAACGACATCTTAACAACAGTTATAAAAATGCTTCTACAGGGAAAGCATAATATCTATATGTATATATATTTACACAGGTTTACTATTGAAAATGCGAACGGCACTTGGGCGACAGTCGGATAGTCGAACGTATAAGCTCGTAAACACGGATGTCGAAGACATAATAATCAATCTAGGAACGGTTTTAACATGGGTCGAGGTAGGTGTTCAGTATTATTCCCTACTACACCAATGAAACGGCAACCGGCACACTTATTATTCCCTACTACAAACATCTTCCCTACCTCGACCCATGTTAAAACCATTCCTAGATTGATTATTATGTCTTCGACATCCGTGTTTACGACCTTATACGTTCGACTATCCGACTGTCGCCCAAGTGCCGTTCGCAATTTCAATAGTAAACCATTTACACAGTCTACAATAGTGATTTTTCAAGTAAATTTGCAAAAGAAATAAGAATCAAAGAAGGAGGGTAGTACAGGAGTAGTACAAGAAGTGTGGGTGTAGGTATAATTAGATAAAAGTGAGGAGCAAGGGTGAAGGAAGAAATTAGGTAGGAAACTAGAGAGTGTGGATCTGAATTAGGAAAAATTAGAGAAAGGAGGTAGGCAAGGTGTGTAGAAGTAGTGGAGAGGGGTCTGAGTTATGAGAATTAGAGAAGAGAGATAGGTAGGATATGGCGAAATTTAGTACAAAGGATGTGCAAATTCAGACAGGAGACAAGTATTATCTTTCAGACCTTGCCAATTATGGTGGAAAATCCCATAATTGTGTTCAGAGTTTAGAACGTCCAGAAGTTTCACCATTAAATGCGCATTTTCAAAGTGACATACCCACGGTTTATGTAGATGGGGCAAGGTTTTGGAAAGATGGGAAATATTTGACAGGATTTGCGGTAGTCCCAGGAGATGGCCAAAAACCTATTCTGAAGAGACTTCCAGGTTACTGTCAGCCCAAAGGGCAAAGTTAGAAACAGTAAAATATGTTTTACAACATTTTGAGCCTGTTAATATTTATAGTGACAGTGCCTATGTGGTAAACTCTTTACGTTTACATATGGCAGTCTGGGCCAGAAGGGGATTCATTGAAAGTGTTGGGAAACCCCTCAAACATGCTCCGGTTTTACGAGAGTTATAGGCATTGATTACCCAAAATGACTTACAGGAAACATTTAGTATAGTAAAAATTAAAGCACATCAGAGATGTTACACAGAAGAGGCTAGAGGAAATGCTTTGGCAGATGCCAAAGTGAAACAAGCAGCTGAGTCAGGTGAGTGGTTAGATCCACACGAGTGTTTTGAACAAACAGACCAAGTAATGTCAGTCAAAACATTTACACTGTAGAAATACAGAATTTGGCGACCCTTCAGAAAGAGAAAGGGATCATCGAAGAACTATACAGATGTATATGGGAAGAGGATGCCGAACAGGAAATTTTGTCTATCTGATGCCAGACGGCAGAAAAATACCATATCTCCCAAAAGATCTAGCTAAACAATTGGTCAGATATAATCACAAAATCTTAGGCTACGTAGGTACAGAAAAACTATGGAGTATAGTGAAAAAGAAGATGTGAAATCCATGTCTAAAGGGGCTGGGTAAGGGAGTATTGGAGGGATGTTTGGTTTGCCTACAAACTAATGCCACCATAAAGAGACCTAAATTGACAGTGGCAGATGCACCATGGTACACTATCCAGGTAGATTATGCAGGACCACTCCTAGTTGCAAAAGGGAGATATAAATACCTATTGGTGGTAGTTGATCTGTTTTCCAAGTGAGTAGAGGCAATTCCTACCAAAGGTATGACAGCTAAAACTACAGCAGAAGCATTGTGAAAAACATTTTTGTCCACTGGGGATGGCCTCGAATCATAGAATCAGACAACAGACCCCAATTTATGAGCCAAATAATGTGGCATTTGTGCATATTGTTGGGGATTCAACACAGGTTTCATGTTCCATATCATCCGCAATCCAATGAAATTGTTGAAAGGATGAACCAGACGATCAAGGAAAGGTTAAAAAAGGAATGTTTGGAAAAAGGCAAGGATTGGGTGAGATATTTGCCAGGTATTCTTTTGGGCATTAGGGCTACACCTAACAGTAAAACAGGAATTTCACCTTTTGAGGTGATGACAGGGAGAAAGATGCCTTTCACGTTTCCTTGTGACCCAGAAACGGTAGACAACCGATCGTTATTGTCAGTGGTAGAACACCAGAAATGGTTAAAAAACATACAGGGAGTATGTGACACAATAGCTAGAGAACAAGTTTACCATCTGTGGAAGGCCATGCCAGCTCTTCCCACAGAAATGACATTACAGTGTGGAGATGCAGTACTTATAAAAAACTTCCTAAAAGAAGGACCATGGAACAATAGTTGGCAGAGTCTCTATGAGGTGACAGAACAAATAGGACCATTGGTTTACATAGTTCAGAGAAAGGGCAAGGAAATGTTTAACCCCAGGACATGGGACATTCAAGCAAAAGAAGCACATCATGTTGGTTCATAGAGATCAGTTTAATCTAATAAAAGCAAAAACAGAGTTAGGAAAGTAATGATAAATTGAAATCAACTGAGACTGTTACTTTGTTAACAGTGTTAGGAAAATAACAGTTTATTTAAATTTGTTTTTAAATGTCGAGAAATCCAGCTGAAAGACTACCAGAGGAGTCGGAAGAAACTAAACCTTGTGTTTTGAAAGCTCTCTCGGTGTGTTTTGTGATGACGTATGTGATATACATAGTCTATGTTTGGTATGTTATACACATATATGAAAAGTTAAAGGCAGTAAAACATCCCCTCTGGGAGTTTGAAGATCCACAGAATTATACAGGAGATTCATGGCTAAGGCCAAGTACAATTCAAAAAAGAAGTATACCTACATAAAAAAGTGTAAATAAAAAGAATGTAAATAAATACATAAAAAATATAAGATAGTTTCACAGCCATGGTTCAGGCCAGGAAAAATGGTAATGCAGGAGGTAAGAATACCAGTGAAATCAATAAAGAAAAATAAGAAGGAGAAAACCTAAATGAAAAGGAATATACATATGCCCAAAGCCATAACTAAAAAGGCTGTAAAGAAAAAATGGGGAGAGATAATTCGATATAATAAATCACGAGAGCAGGGACATCATGACTGGGTACCTGATTTCAGTACAATTTTGGCCATGCAAAATTTGTTTGTGAAAATACATAACGAAACAAATTGTTGGGTTTGTAGTCACATTCCTTACAGAGGGAAAATGCCATTTCATGAAGCCCTGTAAATGTTACAGATATGGGTTTTATGTTTAAAGGAGCTTTTAAAAATAGAATTATAAAACAATCAGCCATAAAAGAACATTTACAGCTGATGGAAGCAGAAAAAGGGATACTCTGTTTTCAAAGAAAGGGACAATCAGGGTTGGTATTAGTAACTGTAACTGTTCCATTACTTTACACCAACTTTGGTCACGTAACAAGCTTGAATATCATGGGGGAAGTGATAAAATGGGAACAGAATGGGAGTTAATACATAACATTTCTTTTAAGGAAGGGATGAAAGACTTCTTTAAGAGTGAGGCCACAACTAACTTAATGGACCAAGAGAATGTTACAATTCTGGCTGAAGGGTTCTTTTTCATATGTGGAAAGAATATTTACAAATGACTACTGATAGGTTGGCAAGGATCTTGCTCCATAGGATATCTAGTTCCAATGATGAGAATTACACATTCCCAGAAGAGACGGTAAGAAATCACCGGAGAAAGAGGAAAGCTCCTGATAGTTTTTTCAAAATTGGGGATGGCTTAAGACAGCTGGACATAGGGGATGGTGTTATTGCAGGAGCTGGAATCTTCCCCTGGTATGGTGCTGCTAAGGCAATATGGGAGCTACGGAAAGTTGTGAAGCTCATTGAAGTTTTAGCAAATGCAACTTATGGAGCTATCTCAGACATAACAGAAGAAATGGTAGCAATGAGGACAATGGTCCTACAAAA
Source organism: Protopterus annectens (assembly GCF_019279795.1). Taxonomy (NCBI): domain Eukaryota; kingdom Metazoa; phylum Chordata; order Ceratodontiformes; family Protopteridae; genus Protopterus; species Protopterus annectens. The sequence continues at coordinate 1,812,267,873 of NC_056732.1, forward strand.
CAGAATGGCCTTGGATTACATGCTTGTGAGCCAAGGGGGGGTATATGCTTTAATCAAGATAGAATGTTGTACATACATTCCTGATAAATCAGAATCCATACATCGACATTTAGAGATAATTGTTGAGGTTTCCTTGAAATCCCAAAAACCGTGGAGCACAGAGTGGTCTGATTGGTTACGTGGACTATTTTCAAGCTGGTGGGGTCCTATAATCATAGCCTTGATTGCCCTCATTGTAATTATTTTTTATTAACAACTTGTATGTGTGTTAAAGCTTGTCTTAATAAAACCATTAATCAAGTAGCTGCCAGTGATAGGGTAATATATGAAGAAGTAGTATTAAGTGCAGTGGACCAAGGGGTTCAAAGTACTGAAGATCATATTTTCCTGTAAATTGTTTTTGCATTTTTTCCTTGATTTAATTAAAAAGGGGGGAATTGATAGAGATTATATAAAATTAAATATTTTTCACCAAAACAGTTGAATGAATGCTGAAATGCAAAAGCAAAATGCTTGTGTTTTATAAAACAATGTCTAATTTGATAAAGTTTAAAATAAATGTATCTTTCTATAAGAGCAAGAAACTGCAAGGCTTAAAGGCAGAAGTTAAAAATAAACAAGTGCTTAAGCAGGCATGAAATGCAAAACTGAAAGTAAACAGCTAAAGGTCAGACATCTGTAAGAATGAAACATGCTTAGTTATCTTATACTGTAAATACTTACTTTAGTTAGCTTTTACTGTAAATGCATACTGTGGGCTAAATGGCATCCTGTTATAATAACAAGGAAATTTGTTCTACAGGGACTTTTTGGAAAGTTTTCAATTATGGGAATGAAGAACAAAAATCAGTCATGCAGACCACAAGGACATTAAAAATAACATTGGCTGCCCTTTGAAAAGGGTATATAAACTGGACATTGTTTTCTCTTCTTCAGCGACGTTTTGATTGAGAGTGCGTCAATCTGTATCGTGAGAGTCAAAAAGACTTTTTTTCCTAGCTGTGTTATAATAGAATTGAAATAACTCTGACAGTTTAACTGCTTGGAAAGAATTTGTAAAAGTACAAATAAATACTAATGGATACAGCAGTACGTTTATTAGTCCAGTCACTTCTGCCAGTTTCGTATTAATTTAACATGATTATTTACAAAATTCCAGATAGCTGGGCTGGCAGTATTTTCTTTTATCACACACCCCCGAAAACTCAAGTTAGTTTTTCAAGTGACCCTTGAGAAACATTGCTTGAGAGGGTTGGGCCTATCTGGGAAAACCTTACCCCATTCCCTGTCTTGAAAGCCCATCTGCATTGGCATTGCTAACCCCACTGCAGTGCGGCACTGTCATATCATATGCTTGCAACCCTAGACTCCACCTTAGTAACTTGGCATTTTGCTGGCTGGCTTGATGTAGCCATGTTAAGGGATTGTGGTCTGTAATTACAGTGAATTTCCTTCCATACAGATAAGGCTGAAGTTTCTGCAGTTCCCACACTATGACTAGACATTCCTTTTCTACAGCTGCATAACATTCCTCTCTGAGTTGGAGCCTATAACTTTGATATACCACTGGGTGCTCTTCTCTCACTTAGGAGACCTGGCTGAGTACAGCCACCATGCTATGGTTTGAAGCATCCACCTGTATAACAAATTATTTGCTGTAATCTGGATTGCCTAACACAGGGGGTTCTTTCAAAGCTCCTTTAAGCTTCTGGAATGCCTGCTCACATGCTGAGGTCCACAATAACTTATCTGGCTTGTTTTTCCTTTTCATGTCTGTGAGGAGAGCAGCTATGGTACTATAATTGGGGACAAACTTTCTGTAATATCCTGCTGTCCCTAAGAATGCCTTCACCTGCTTTTTGGTAACAGGGGCAGTCCATGCCTGAATGGCTTCCACTTTGGCAGGTTCTGCCCTGAACCTACCGCTCCCCACTCTATGTCCCAGGTAGGAGACCTCTGCCATACCCACCTGACACTTACTGGGCTTAATAGTCAACCCTGCCCTCTATAGTCTGCCCAGCACCTCCCTGACATGCTGAAGGTGCTCTTGCCAGGAATGGCTATAGATGGCAATATCATACAGATAAGCAAGGGCAAAATCTCCTGCTTCTGCTAGGATACAATCTACCAGCCTCTGGAAAGTCACTGGGGCATTTTTTCATCCCAAAGGGCATTTTTGTGAACTCATACAAGCCAAAAGGTGTCACAAAGGCTGACCTCTCTCTAGCACTGGGAGTCAAGGGCACCTGCCAGTAACCCTTAGGGAAATCAATAGTGGTAAGATACGTAGCCCCACCCAGCTGCTCTAGGGCTTCATCTGTCCTAGGCATGGGGTCAGTGTCTGACTCTGTGTGACTATTTAATTTTCTGTAGTCCACACAGAACCTGGTGCTGCCATCCTTCTTTGGTACCAGCACCACTGGGGAGGCCTAGGGACTGCTAGACTTCTGGATTGCCCCTAGTTCCAACATATCCTGTATCTCCTCCCTCAGAGTCTATTTGACTCTCTCAGGCACCCTATAAGGGGCCTGCTTAATAGGCCATTGTAATCCTGTATCCACATGGTGCTGCACCAGGTGGGTACACCCTGGCTTCCCAGTGAAGATGTCCCTAAACTCCTGTAACACTGCTCGGATTTCTCGAACCTGGGTAGGGGATAGCTGCTGGGACATTGCTACCCCATCCACTGAGATGTCAGTCCGAGCCTCACTGAGGAGATCAGTCACCAGATCCCCCTCAGACTCCTCCTGCTATCCACTGCAAATACTCAGCAGAAGGGCCTCCCTATCCTGGTAAGGTTTCATCACATGCCCCTGTCTCCTGCCTAGCAGTTCTACCATATAGATAACATCACTCACCTTCCTTACCACCTTGAAGAGTCCCTCCCAAGCTGCCTGCAGCTTGTCGTGTCTGACAGGAATGATAACCATTACCTGCTGCCCTACAGCATACACTCTGGCTCGAGCATTCCTGTCATACCAGACCTTTTTTCTTCTGTTGAGCTTCTGCCAGGTTCTCCTGTAGCATGGACTTGAGTGTACAGTTTAACCTCTCCACAAGACCCTTAGGCTGGGGATGGTAGGGGATAGTCTTTAGGTGCTTCACTCTACAGTACTTCCACAAACAAGCCAGCAGGTCTGACATGAAGCTGGCACCTCTGTCCGTATTTCTGTTGGAAAACCTACCCTGATAAAAATCTCTAACAAAGCAGTGTATCTTGTAGCATAATCTACTACCACTAGGATATACTTTTTCCCTGTGGAACTTGGGATACTCAGAGGCCCCTCAATATACATAGCTACCCTCCAAAATGGCTCCTCGATCACAGGCAAAGGTATCAATGAAGTTTTCACCTTGTCTCCTGCTTTTCCTACCTTTTGGCACTGCTCACAGGTCCTGAAGTACCCTGTTAAATCTCTAGAAATCCCAAGCCAATAAAAGCTCTACATATTACGTCTCTTGGTATGCTTTATGTCCATATGACCTGCAAAGGATATGGCTAGGAGTGCCAGACAGTAGGCTGTGGGCAATACCAACTGCTGTATTCTCTCACCCTCTAGCTGACCCTCAAGGGTCCGCTGTCTATACAGTAACCCTTTGTCCCAGTATACAGATGCATTTTGTGTATTATGCCATAAAACAATAGACTGTGAAGACAGGTCTGTTCATTATAAAGAATTAACTAAGGCTAAAGTGTTTCCATTATATTCAGATGTTGAACAGTTCTGTCCTGTCACCACATGTGAGTCAAATCAGTTACTGATAGAACCACTAGTACATTTTGTTACAAAAAAATTTAGTAAACTTCTAAAAAAGAGACACAATGAGTTCAGGAAGTTTAGACAAGTTATACAAACGTTTTTTCAAAAGTGCATAGGAGTTTCAGATTCAGCAGAACAGGTTCCTGAGACATATCAGGCAGACCATGAGGAGACTCTTAAACAACAGTTACAAGATGAAGAAAATAGATTAGCTGAACTGACAGAGACTGACTTCCTTCATACATTGGGAAAGAGTAGGAAACTACAGCTAATCTGTGCAAAAGAAATATATTTTATAACATGTTTGTGTTTTGAAAATGGTTAAGCTTACATGGTAGGATGGTAGAATCTGACAAATCATTCTCAAATGTTTAAAACTTCCATTCAATTAAAGCAATGTATTTATCAGTACTACAGTAAAGTAGAGCATATGACAGCCATTCTTAGCATAGTCAAAAGGTAAACAAAACTGTTCTAAAAAGTTAAAGTCACAAGACTGACATGATTATATAAAGATATACAGATACAAGACAGACATGCATGTATGTTATTTTCATCTAGAGTACATTTATATACAACACACAAGAATAACAGGCAGACAACAGCAAATATAAATAATGTAAATATATAAATGTGTTTGTTAAGCTAATATCTATTTATTTTTTACATTTTTTGTAATTGTATAATAACACCACACCAAACAGTTAAAGTTCTGAATTTTAAAAAGAAATAAAATCACAAATGGAATTAGTCAAACAGTCTTTGTAAAATGAAGTCAGAACAGTTAAATAAATAAATAAAAATACTGAAATCAAAAGTTAAAAATATGTAAGCTAATTGTAAAATAATGTTTAGTTTGCATGGTTATGCAAATCACAAATATAATATGAAGTGTTTTATAACTGCATTTTACTAACAGATGATTAAAGGAAAAATGCTAAAAAGGGTTAACTGAAATGTGAGCTCAGACCTTCCTAAACTGGATGAATAGTTACAGGAAATGTTGAAAAGATAAGATAAGAAACAAGACTGCCAGACAAGTGGCTTGAGTTTTTCTAAAAACGTATTATTTAAAACATAATTGTTAAAATGTTCACATGCAACACTGTTTGGTAATTATAATAAAACATCACAATTGTGCATATATGTCACTGATAAAAAATAAAAAAACCCTTAGTTACATCAAGTATAGCCAACAGATGGGTTATAGTATACATACAGTTTAAATAAAGTAGGCAGGAGGGTACAATAACTACTACTAGTAGAAGTAGACAGCAAAGGCAACAGAAAGAAAACAGAATAAACAACAAGGGTCTGAAATAAAGTTACAGAAAAAATAAACAAGGGTCTGAAATAAAGCTACATAAAAAATAAACAACAAGGGTCAGAAATAAAGCTACAAGAAAAAATGATATTTCATTCCTTCTTGACAATACTCTTTTAGGGGGGAAGGAAAAAACAGGTATTAGTGCATTAGAAATATTGGTAAACAGATTAAACCTTACAGAATAAGATATTTTACAAGTTGTTAATAGCTATCATAATGGTTATTATTGTATTGTTTAGTATTAAATTGTATTTACATCCTGTTAAACTGTAAAGTTATACAAGAGATGGTTTAAAAAACAAGAGCTGGCTTAAAATTGATTACAGCTATACAAGACAGAGTAAAGATATGTAAAAAAACTGAACTTTGACAAAACAATGTTGGTATAAAAAAGAATGAATATTTTTAATTGCTGAGTATGTAGTTTAAAATAACAGGACATATTGATTTGGTATCAATTCCACTAAATACTTCTAAAGAGACATAAGAATTTTCCAAGATTTTGCTTAATATTAATGTTATTAAATTTGAAAGATTAGACTAAATGTATTTTACAGTCTTTGTATGTACAAATGTAGAACATTTCAGTACAAATGATACTTTGTATGTACAAATGCAGAAGAACTTAGTACAGATGAGATTAATGTCTAGTAATGAATATGTGTGAAAAAACATATTTATAGAAAAAAAATGGGTCCAGGGTACCTAGTAGATTGAAATGCATGAATAGCAAACAGTCTGTGTAAATACATACTGTAAGTTGTAACATCACTGGTTTTACCCCAGTTAGAGAAAAAATATATTAAAATATTGTACTCATACAGCTAATGGACTAATATGTACATAGCATTATTTAGTGTATAAATCATGTTTTTTTTAAATCCTCAAGTATTAAATATACTGAAATAGTTGCATTAAATCTAAGCCCAGTTCAGTATTTTATCAAGATGTTAATGAACAGTTAAAAAACATGATCACAATGTTATGGTTAAAATGACATTGAAACTGTAAATTTTCAGTAGTGTATAAATGCTTGCAGTAGCACATGGTTCTTGTCTCTTATAGTTAATTCAACAGTTGCAAAGAGTTAATGAAACAGTTCTAAGTCATAAATTAAATTCTGTAATTGCAAAGGAATAAATTAATCAAGTTAAACTAAAGCAGACACAGCTCATAACTGATAAAATAATTTCACAGAATGGTCTGCAAAAGAAAAAGTTGTTAAATACATTCAGTTTGGTAGTAATATTTGTTGTATCAAAAGACTAAAGGTTTGTTTCTTGTGTTTTCTATATAATGTGATCAAAAAATATGTTTAAAAACAGAGGTAATTGTTAGATATTATGAATATAAGGCTGAAATTAATTCTGTTGTAAATATGCTGAAAGAAAAAGCTTGCTTAAATTCAGAAACAGAGTTTAGTAATATGTAATCAGCAACCATACTAAATGACTGTGGCTTAAAAAAAATAAGGAACTTGCTTATGAGTGTATTACACACACTGCAAGAAAGCTGACTTCTTACAGACGTGACAAGAATGTAATCTGCTTTCAATGGACAACAGGACATGTTTTTCTAAGAAAGTTTAAGAATATGTTTTTCTAATCCACAAGGCGTTTCCTTGAAGACAGTTTATTTATCAGCATTTGCACAAGAACAGATGTGTCAGAATTTACGTCATCAAGACAGTATCTTTCCAAAACCTAGAGGGTGTGTGTTTAACTAAAAATATATAAAGTCTGTATTAAATCTAGTTATGTTAGAGGTATGGTAAGGACACAAGTCCTGAGGTAAATGTTATATCTCTCACATCATCTGTACTATATGAGAAGTAAAGTTGGAATGGTACTTTAAGCTGCAACGTTTGTCCAGTTTGGTTTATTATAAAAGTTATTGGTTACTGCTCTTAAAGACAGGTGCTGCAAAGTATATTCTCTCATCAGTGTATATTCTGCAAGTTTCTGTATGCGACAGACTGTGAATGCAAATATAACCAGACTGAATTTTAGCAGAATCCAGCCAGCAAGACTTAGTGTCTTAAGAAGACTTCAAATCGCACAGCAAGAAGCAGCAGTGAGCAGAGCCAAATATTTTTTTCAGATTCCCCTTTCCTTGAGAATCAGATGCCTCACTAGCTTCCTCCCTCTGGCCTTGCAATGTAGGGTCTGAGAGATGAGCCTGTCTCAATTCTCTCTTGGTAACCCTTCCCAGCTCCCCTTCCACAGGATGTCTGGAATCCTCTGACAGTGGTGCCTCACTGCCAGCCTGGGTACTACTACTCACCTCTGCCCTTGCAGTCACTCTGTCCAAGGGAACATCAGTACCCACAGGCAGCTGTGGCTCACCTTCAGTCTCACTGGTAGAGGGTAGCTCCTTCCCTGAAGTAACCAGTTCACCAGTCCTGGCTATAGGTGTGCGGTCTGTATGGGTCACCCCCAGGCTACCAGACCCATATGCTTGTCTCCAAGCCTGACTGCACATAACTGCATGCACACAGGGTACTGCATTATCACAGTCATTCCCTATCAGGACATCTACAGGGATATACTAAAAACACCAACTTGCTTGCTTCATTTTTCACCCTCCCAGTCAAGGTGAACCCTAGCCAAAGGTATTTGGAATGGGGCCCCTCCTAAAGCTCTGACTGGAGTAAACTGCTAAAGCAGGTAGTACTCTTCTTTAATCATTGTAGGCCTCACAATGCTTATGTCCCATCTCATCATCATTATCTCCCTCCCACCCACAATTACCTCCATACCATCATGCACCCACTTCAAAACTTTACTAAAAGCGCACCTAAAAACATGCTGGCTATACCCTTGCAACTCCCACTCTAATATCACCCACCCCATCCAACCACTACCTTTCTTTCCACTCCACTAACTACCTTGATTATAGCAAACTCAGATGCTCATAAGCCTAGTACTTATTATACAGCAGGAACTTCTTATTTTAACTTTTGTTAATGTCTGTTATGTACTTCACAGATAAAGATTCCAGTTGTCTACTGATGTACTTGTTCTTCATCTGTAAATATGTTGTAAGTAATTGCTATGTAAATTGTTAATCACTATGTAATCCAATGTAACTACTGTCTGTTTATTTTAACTGTGGAGCTTTTCTCCCTGGGCCTCCACTGAAAATGGACCTACGTCCAGTCGGACACTCCCGGTCAACAAATATAAATAAATAAAATAAATAAATGTCTGAGGCTGTGTCTCTCTTAGCAGTGACCATTTGCTCATTTACTAAGATAGGATATAACATCTTGTGGTAGTTTGGTACCCTTGTTGTCTCAAGACAACTTACAGCTGGCATTCTGTCATTCCCACTTACTGGCTCTCCCACCTTTTGTTCCCCACCTTGCCTCCATGGACATTTATATGCTACATGGCCCCACTGGTTGCATTTCAAACATTTAACTCTTAGTCCTGGATGTGTACCTGGACTAGTGGCTTCCCCTGCTACTGGCGGACTCTGTTGGGGCAGTCTGGGCAGCCAACCATGGGTTCTCTTAGACCTAGGAGCAGCACTGGGTATCCCTTTCCTGTGCAGTTATGCCCTACTTGTTAGATATAGGACTCCCATCTTCCCCAACTCATCTGTATTATTGTATTGTCTATCATCTAACCAGATTCTCATGTCCTCAGGCAAAGTGTTAAGGGCTTCTTCCCTCACCAAAAGGTCTGCCAGCTCTTCAAAAGTGGTGACCTGACATCCACTCACTCACCTATGAAAATAAGTGCTTAGTTCATCAATATATTCACACACACACACTTTCATCTGCCTTGCACTTATCCTCACGAAAATTTTTCCTATAAGCTTTAGGTGTTAACTTAAAATATTCTAAGAAACAATTTTACTGTATTATAATTTAAGCAGTCAGTATCAGACAATTTAGAAATAGCAGTTACAGCTTTGCTATGGAGTAAGGGGGTCAGGAACCTTACCCAGAGCCCTTGGTCAATGTTTTACTGTTTACATACCATTTCAAACATATGAATGAAACTATAAAAATTATCCCTCTCTGTAAATTGTGGAAGAAATTTACTTACCTTTGTTGCTTCTGGGGTTTGGTTACTCCCCTCCCCATTACCTCCAATACCCTGGTGAAGAGTCAGCATCTCTGTCTCATGTTGCCTCTGCCTCTCATTCTCCTCAGCCTCCAGACATTGCAGTTTCTCATTTTCCTCAGCCTCCAGATGTCTCTCTGCTGCTTCTATTTCCAAATGTTTGGTCTCCAGTTCAAGTATCTTTACTTCTAGATGGATTTTTAAGTCATCTGTGGAAAGTTTGAACTCTCCATTTTCTGAGAGTTATATATTTCCAAGGGCAGCCTAGGTGTCCTCCTGATTGCTGGTCTGTGGTGCAGCTGTGCCCAAGGCTGCAATAATTTCTGCTTTAGTCAGGCTAGCATTCACCAGTTCTTTAGCCTGGCACATCTCAGCCAACTGGCTCTAAGTCAGCTTGTCATACTCTTCTGCTGACATGCTTATCTGCTCTCCCTGACTAAGTTAACAAAAAAATAAATAAATAAAACAAGTGTGATATGAAACTCTGAATGTGTGGCTGATTGAGAGTACAAACACCTTCCTTAGTGACCACTGTTTACAGGCTACATGAATTCAATATCCACACCACTGCAAGCCAATTAATATGTGATGTGGCTATCCCACCGCTGCCACCAATTAATCTGTGAATATGTGACACCCCTCACTGGCCCAGTAATCAAGGAGCCTCAATCCTCACCACTGGCAACAGAGGGGAATGTACACACTGGGAGGATGACAAGTATATATACAGTAAAGTGCAATTTCCCTTAAGAGCACACAATGATCACAGTCAGTCTGGGGCTGGTTTTTCCCTGTTTCTCCAGATCCCCAATAAGACTCCTCACTGGCACAGCTATAGGGTTGAGATCTCAGTTGAGTGGCCAAGCCAAAACCTCCAGCACCCTCTCTGTCAAACAAGTGCTGTGTGTCCCTGCCCAAGTGGCTGACACGCACACTTTGAGATTTGATTTATATACACACACACACACACACACACACACACACACACACACACACACACACACACACACACACACACACATGGGAAAGGCTGACACAGGTTAACTAGCTATGCCGCCTTCCGCCCAGACTAAAAGGTAGTTCCAGCTGCCACCAACCAACTCTTTATCAGCTACTCTAAGGCCCTTAACAAAGGGTGTCCAATCCCACTGTGTAATGTTATTAATAATCCAAATGGTAGTGTGACCAAGAGCAAGGCTATTTAGGAGTGGCCTGTACAATGTCACCAAATAGATATGCAAGTACACTAAGAGCTTAAATATGTCTCACAGATATCAGCCACAAAGATAGGTTTAAATATATTTAATAATAAATAAATAGTAAAAGAACAAGACAATACTCAGTAAGTAATCAGTTACATCAGAGTTCAAAATCACAGAAGATATGTAAAACAACATTGCAGGACACTCTCAAATAAAGCAAACAGCTAAGCTATACTTTACTGTATTCCTCTCTGAATCTAAAAGAGTCATTATCCCCTAAAAACATACTTACAGCAAGGCAAGTGCTCAAGGTGGTGATGCGTGGATGTTTCTAGGTCTAAGACAAGATACAAAATGCACAATCTCTCTCTGAGAGAGGTCTTAAATTAATATCAAATATAACTACTGGGTTAACTTGGATGACATCACTTTTTGTCACCTGACTTTAGTTCCCAAGTTGAACTCCCATTGTAGCATTTGACATCTTCTTGTGAAAATACATAGACAAAGGCTTCTGCTCAGAGCTGTGCAGCTGCCGTAAGTCATAAAACAAAACATTTCCACATCTCAATCCTAGCAATTACTTCTCTTTCAAGACAATACAAAAAACTTCTAGCTCTAGATATTCTGTCTCCTTTTGCACTGAAACTGAGAGATAGCATTTATAGCACAATCGTAAAACAATTTAATTTCAACTATTTTCTTGAAGTTTTGCAAGTTAACCCTGTATGTTCTAGTTTCTACTATTAAAACATATACATTTGCACAGGTATATAGTTTATATAAATTTCTGTTTTTTTCCAGTAGGGTATACTGTGAACACATCCTTGAAGCTCAGTATTGTACAAACCCTGTTCAACATGCACTTCTTTCTGTACCTGTAGTTTAATATATACATAACCTATAGTTCTAATACATTTGTAAGACAAGCATATGAATTATATTGACATTCGCAAATGACATATGATTATTTACAAAATGCCAGACAGCTGGGCTGGCAGTATTTCCTTTTGTCACACAACCATTAACCCCCTGCACAAGGGTGGGCTATCTACTGACCAAGGTAAACACAGACTCATAAGTGTGAATAATCTCATGTGTAAGGTCATGGAGACCATTTTGGATATTATAAATAAAGAAAAACAAAATATTCAGACACTGGATCCAACACAGTTTGGTTTAATCAATGGCAGATCATACTTGCTAAACCTGGTGGAATTCTTCAAAAGAGTCACCACAGCTATGGAAGAGGGGAAAATGGGACACACTGCCCATATTGACCTGGTCGAGGCATTCATCACTATTCCTCATTTGGGCATTGTCAACAAACTCACAAAACTAAGAGTAACCCTCTTTTGTCACTCATTGGATAGCCAACCAGCTCACAAACAGAACGCAGGAAGTCAGGAGAGAGGACTCTACTTCCACAAAATGCCTGTCACCAATGGAGTCCATCAGGGCTCAGTACTGGGGCCACACCTTTTTAGCATCTACTTTTTATAGGTCAAAGCTAACAAAGACCTCTGGTTGGCCAAGTTTGTTGATGACTCCAAGGTCAGTGCAGTTATGGAATCCCCTAAACATGGAAATATCCTCCAGGAGGGCTTGTGACAAACTAATAATTGGTACCAGAGTCATGTTCTAAAACTAAATGACAAAAATGCAATATAGTATCCTTTGGAAAGTCAGCCTCCCCCAGGAATTACTACTTAGGCAATACACTCTTATGTGTAGACCTAGTGGTTATGGACTTGAGAATATATGTGGACAGTGACTTGACCATCATGTGTCTACTGTTATAAAGAAATCATTCTATATTGCGCAACTCATCAGCAAGGGTACAGCATCCAGGTCCCAAGATGTCATTATCCCACTGTACTCAACCCTCATTGGCCAGTCATTGAGTACAATGCTGTCTTCGGTATGTACCTTGTTAAGCATATGCCACATTTGGAATGCCCACAAAGGTTCCTTACAAAAATAATAAAATATGTAAAACACATGGAATATGTAGATAACTTCAAAGCCTTATCTTTATACTCAGGCTCTTAGAGGCTGCTGAGAAGTGATCTATGCCTGGCTTACAAGGCATCATCTGACCCAGTTCTGTGATACTTGGTGCATATACACAAGTCTAACAGCACGAGAAATAGAACATGTTGGAGGGACAGGTTTATGTCTCAGAGTCTACCCCTACACTGGAACAGGCTTCCACTCCATGTAAAACAGAGTTTGTAACTCACCCTATTCAAATGAAATCTAGAAGAATGAATGGGGGATCAGAAATGTACCCCTTAACTGGCACCTATGCCCCTATTGGGCATAGGCAGCCTGTAAATGCTTTGTCACCCAAACACAATTATAGGCCCCTGGGTAATTTATTATGTCATTTACAAACTAGTAAATATGGCAAGTTAAAAATATCACCTGGGGTCCTTAGCCTAGTAAGCATGTATACACCTATGTACTAGTTCTTTGAAAAAATTCTTCTTCAAGTTTCGACCCTGGAATTACTCTCTTCAGCTATACATTGTGCATCATTTTATCAGAAAATAATGTCTTAATCATATAGAGAATTACATTCATTCCTCATGGGGAATAGTTGCTCTTAGGAGCCATCATTCAGAGAGCCAAAAGGGTTTTGTGTGCATACGGCTTACCCCTCCCCCTGAGCAGGGAATGTGTGACTCACATCACTGCAGAGATCCACTGCATTCTCTATGTAAATGCACAGCTCATTGCATCCACAATGAAGGCTAATGTACACTGGCAGTTTAGTGACCTAAATGCATACTCCCAGATGACATTATGCATTCACTGCCCCTCCTGCAGGGGATCTTGGCAACATTTTACAATCTGCCCTGCCCCCTCCCACCCCAAGATGGACACACCCATCCTCCCCATGCCTGCTCCAGCAGCTGCCGAAGCCACTAATCCAGCCCACGTCACCTGGGTCATAATGAGGGCTTTAGATATCTTTGTCAATTAAGCTGTCCCTTCCTGTGCAGAATTCCTTCCCATAAGTTATATGAATGTTTCTTTTAAGGCTGTGCATACCTTTGCATGTTTGATCTAAACAGAAGTTAGGGACAAACTTCCAAAAGTTCTTCAATGTTTACCCATGTGCATCTCAAATAAATTGCAGGATTGTTGAGGAGGTTTGGGTGCATGTGAGTGGATCTTTATCTGTTCAAATGAAGGTGACAGAATAGACTTTCAGATGAATCAAGGCGCTCACGATTGTAATTTTGTTATGGGCTAAGGCCACCCACCCTGTCATGTGGGCACCTGCACCATTTATGTGACATTGTACTTTTGAGATAATAAATAAATAAAAGAGAAGACTATTAGGTGATGTACAACCAGCTTGCTGTCTTGACTTTCACAAGTGTGAACCACAATTTCTACTAGACAAGTAAATTATTTACAGTTAGTCAGATCTAGCTATAGAAAAGCTGGAAATAGTTTTGTAGTAAGCCAGATCCTTCCTTCACGTGGAATGACTTAAATATCTGGAAAAGATCATTGGCTTAAATCATGTTGTCAGTCCAAGGGGATTTGGTGCTTGTCTATTTGTGAAGAAATGTGAGGGGCTCAGGCTTACTTAGTAAAGAGAGAGCTACTCCTCTCCTTTCGTCTTCTCTCCTCAAAAAGAATTAGGGCTCCGAATACCGCCCTTCCTTCTCCTTCCAGTGCCTTTCTAACCGATGTTATCCACATTCTGTACATCCCAAGTTAAACGCTGCAGATAATAATAAGGTAAATGCCAAACTCAATACCAGTAAGATACATAAAAAACTAAGCTGCCTAGAGCCTAACTTTGCTCTTGAGGCAATGGAGGTAATGCGGTAACAGGCACATGTCCTACATTCCACAAATATATGCTTGCTTCTCTTTTCATTTGGTTTGGCCCACTGGGTATGGAAGTGATGTATCTAGTTTCATAAGTAAATCTTTCAAAAGCAGATTTACAGATAGAAATTGTAAGTGCAAAGTACTCCATACCAATTTTGCAATAAAGGCACAGGCTACAATTATCTTAACTATCACACCTCTCAGTGTCTCACCAAGAACAAGATAATTTCCTTGTTAAATGTAAAACCCTTCCAGTAATGAAAAACACATTTTTATTTTATTTATCTTTTGTTGAACAGGTTAGTCCCACTAGACTAATAGCTTTTTTCAGGGGAGACCCACGGTGGTATTTTATATTATTAGGGAAAATTTAGCCAGGGCATTGGGAAACATCTGCTCTTTTGATAGGTGCCATGGGATCTTTTACATCCACTTAGCTACCTTCATCTCAAGCAGATAGATCCTCGGTTTAATGTCTGAAATCAACACAGTCAAGAGTACAGTATCCCTTTATGCACTGCAATGTCAGCAATCCATCTTCCTGATGTGGAATAGAAGACACAGACATCTGCACCAAAGGCTAGTGTGATACCTGTCGCACCACTAACACTATTAGAAAAGCAGAAAAGATAATATAAAGCCTTCATAGTTACCCAGCACAGTGCAATAAGGCTAAGGTTAACTACATCCAAAAAGCATCCACTACAACAATAAAAAAGCAAAGCTTCATTCAGGTTAAAACTTGTCATTAAATCATGTGCGAGTGCTGCAGCCTTCTACAGTGACTTCTGAACAGTGAAGGGGAAGGACAAGAACGTTTTGTTCTTCAACAAAACGGTATCACCGTAACAGGAAAAACAGATGCAGCTAACACATTAGTATACATCGATGGGAGATGAACAGTTTGGATTCCAACCAGGATGCAGCACAACTGATCCCATGTTTGCAGTGACACAGATAGCTGAAAAGTAGCTATAGATGAGGAAAGAGTCCAACTGGGCATTCCTAGACTTGGAGATAGCATATGACAATGTCCCAAGAAAGCTGATATGGGCAGTCCTGTAGTGGTTTGAAGTCCCAGAAAAACTGGTAGGATTAGTGCAGGCTATGTACAAGGACCCAATGACTCAAGTAGGAACAGTAGGGTTCCCAGTGGGAGTGGGTGTGCATCATGGTTCATCTCTGAGCCCACTGCTGTTCATACACTATCCCAGACACTTTGTGCCAGTTGACTGCAGCCTCACTGATTCCAGCTTTGACCTCCTCATTCAGACTTCCCTTCTCCTCAACCACTCCTCATAGATACTTGAAGTTGTTAACCTGCTCCACAATTTTTTCCTTCTATCTCAGTTCTCAGCTTCTTCTGATTTCCCCCATTTGCAGCCATTACAACTGCCCAATCTGTACTCAGTTTTATTCCATGTGCCTTCAGTTTTGCATTCCATTCGCTATCATTTGCTTGCATTCTTGCTCAGAGTCTACCTGTAATGCTACATCATTTGCATACAGCAACTTTATTGATCTGTCCCCTCTGACCTGTTTGCTGATGCAGTCCATTACCAGCATGAACAGTTATCTCTCATCTCTAGTTTCTTCTCAACTGTCTGTCTCACCACAAACATTCGGTCTGGCATGTTGCATCCTGATCTGAATCCAAACAGCTCATCTCCCATCTTACTTTCTACTATTCTGCACATCTGTGTGTCAGTCATCCTCTCCAGAACATCCATGCAGTGTGATAGGACTTTGAAACCTCTATATTGCCCACAGTTGTGAATGTCCCTTTTGTTCTTGAACATTGGTACTAATATGCTTATTCTTCAGTCATCTGGGGTACATCTTTCTCTCCATAATGTTATGAGTACTCTCAGGAACCATTTCTCCTCTATCTCATCCATCATCTTTATCATGTCTACAGTGACCTCATCTGAGCCTGCTGCCTTCTCTGACTTCATTTTCCTTAGTGCTGTTCTTCTTCTATAGTGAGCTCTTCCTGTTCTTTCATTGTAGATTGTGTCTGGAGCAGTAAAGGTTCTGTGCGGTTTTCTTTATTCAGAAGCTTTTAGAATTACCCCCTTCTTTCTGCCTTTGATGTCCTGGGGACTGGTGAGCAGGTCGTTGTTGGCAGCCATTACGAAAGGTGTCTGGCTATCTTCTTTATCTTTCTGTCTTTGCCTTGTAACCTGATATACTTTCTATGTACCATCTACTGAATCACTTTCCAGAAGTGGGTAGAGTGCCTCTGATGCCTTCTTCTTTTCTATTGCAACTCCTCTTTTAGCCAATCAGTATTCCTTCCTAGCCTAGTCCGTCTTTTCCATCTCCCACTTTTTGCTGCATGTCTTCTTTCTTTTGATGACTTCCTGGACTTCTGCATTCCACCACCAGCTTTCCATATGTATCTTATTTCCATACCTTGATCACATATCTATTCTGTAGTCCTCAAACATGCTGGTTTGAGGCACTGCTATTCTTCTTAAACTCCACCTACTCTCTCTTCTACCTCAGGTGCTAGAGCCCTGTGTAATGCCTTGAACTGTTGTGCTTCCTCCCCAGTCACCAGGTCTTCAGCTAGTCTCTGTTGACCTTAGAGCCTTCTCTGTCCACTGCTTATAACTGACTGTGGCAACCAGTGGTTTATGCTGTGAGCCAACTCTTTTACTTGAGATGACTTTGCAATCGCTGATTCTGCCCCAGTGCCCTTTTCTTTCTATGAGAACGTCTACCTGAGTTCCATGTTGGCCATTCTTGTATGTGATCTTGTGACTGTCTCTCTTTGTAAACCATGTGTTGGCTACTATCAAGCCATTTGCCAAACAGAAGTCTAGACTGGCCTCTCTTTCTTTATTTCTGTTGCCCCAACTATGTGGACCCAGGCAGTCCTCATATCCTGTTCTGTCTGTCAGTCCTGATATGTGCATTCAGGTCACCTATTATCAACACCAATTCATGTTGTCGTGTTTTATCTGGTAGTTCCTGCTACTGCTGTCTGAATACACTGTTTTCCTCACTATCACAACCTTGCTGTGTGGCATGGGCTGAGATTATGAATATTGCCCTAACATTACACTAGCATCTGATTGCCATGTTGATTGCCATGAATCTGTCACTAATTCTGATAACATCCCTCGCTGTTTTCTGAAGCCTCTCCCTCACCACAATTCCCACACCATTTCTAGCCTGTCCTCCCCCTGAGTAGTAGACTCTGAATCTTTAGCCAAATGACGTTGCTGCACCATCCTTCCATCTTGGCTCCTGGATACATACGATGTCCAGCCTCCTCTTTTTATCATGTCATCCACTTCCGAGCTGAGTCCTGTCCGTGAATCTACACTGAGTGTAGCAATTCTTAGTTCATGTTTGTTAGGTTCATCAGTTTTACGTCCAGCTTTCACTATACAGAGCCATCCCAGGTAATTCAGGCTGGGCAACTGGACACCACCAGTAGCTATTGACCCAGGGTTGTTGGGCTTTATGGCAGGTGCACACACTGGCCAACAGGGGTACATACACCCCTTCCACCATTAGAATACTTACCACTGGCAGATACCCATGCCCATTTGATCACATTAGTCAACACAACTGAATTTATTATTTATTTTATTTATTTGTTATTTGTTAACCGGATTAATCCAGCTGAGCCATGGGCCTATTTTCAGTGGAGACCTGAGGAGAAAAGCACCATAAAAAAAAAAATTGCAGGATATCAATGAATATTCTTTCCAAGAACAAGAATATTGCAAATTTATATCATGCATTTATAGGCAAAAAAAATAGCATTTAAAAGCAAGAAGAATTACATAGTTATATCATTGCACATATTTACAATAACAGTAGTTATATTGTGTCTTTCGGCTTTTCCCGGTTAGGGGTCGTCACAGCGGAACTCCAGTCCGCTAATGTTTGGTAGTGGATTTTTACGTACCGGGTTACCAGCCCTGACGCACAACCTTCAACGAAGGCACACCCCATTCACGTATGCCTCCACACAGAAGACGCTCTAGCTGAGAATTGAACGGGACAACGTCTTACTGTGAGGTGACAACGCTACCGCAGCACCACCACCGCAGTATACAATAACAGTAGTTATATTAAAAATGTAAATACAGTAGTAAAAAGCTGAGTAAGATACAGAATTAGTTTTGTGCTAATATATTACGCAAGCAATAATCCCCAACAGGGTGTGTGTTAATGTGTAATTAATGCCTGCCCAGGGTTGTTGTGAGGTCCAATGCCATAGGTGGAGGGCGTCTACACTCCTGGAAGGGCATTAAATACACATTAACACACATGATGGAGGGCATTATTGTGCTTAGACAATGGGCTCTCTGTAAAATTGTTGTGTTTGACTTACTTATGTATTTTTTTAAGTACTATTTTATTTTTTTTAATATATTTGTGCTGTAAAATAGTTCCTCAGCCTAATGTTTCATAGTTGCTGTAGTCTATGGTAATGGCATTAGAGGAAGCATTTTACATCAAGGGTATATAAAAAATAATAATAGTGCTTAAATTTATTATTTATTTATTTATTTTATATTTGTTAACTGGATTGTCCGACTGAGCTGAAGAGCCCTTTTCAGTGGAGGCCCGGGGGGAAAAGCTCCAACATATTATACAATTTTCATTATAAATTAGCATTAAACAGCAATGTCACAGGATTATTACAAGGCATTAAGTAGCAATATAATGTTATACAGTGTCAATCAGGAGAATAGCAAAACTCAAGATGTATAAAAAGAAATATGTCATTAAGATGAATATAGTTTTTGGGGTAAGTGGTTACAAAAACCCAGTTTTATCATAATGTAGTTGCATGAAGGCAAGACAATTACAATAGAATGTTTCTCTGAGGCAATTTGCTTAATAGGTTTTAGAAGATGGTAGAAAGAGTAATCAAGGATTCAAAGATGGCTGCCGTTCTGTGAACACTGCTGAACTGCAGCTCTCCATTTAACCTGAGGAAATCAAAACCCTGAGTGGATACTACAAAGTTTTCATCATCAAAACTTCGATAAACTTACTCTAACTACACTTATTTATCCTGGATTGAGAAGAAAAACGGGAAAAAAGGAATATATTTCATTGGATTACAACAGATTAGCTAGCTCTGCAGAGAGGAATACACAAAGGAACCGTGTGCTTTTTATATTGCAACTTTTTATGTTCCAATAAGATGTCAAAAGAACACAAAAGCATGGATATAACTACGACTAAAACAAAATTATCGGAATTGCAATCACCAGAACAAGATGTGACTACTAAACGACAAAAAATTACTAAAGCACAGGAACAACAGAAACTAGGGACTAAAAC
The DNA here is from genome assembly GCF_019279795.1 of Protopterus annectens. NCBI lineage: Eukaryota > Metazoa > Chordata > Ceratodontiformes > Protopteridae > Protopterus > Protopterus annectens. Next base: position 1,812,287,407 of record NC_056732.1, read on the forward strand.
TAAAGCTGATCAAGCTTTAAATATGGAGGATATCAAAACTGCACTTCTGCCTATACAAGAAGCTTTAAAAGAACTGACTGTCAAATACAATCATTTGGAATTTCATGTACTCAGTTGCTGGAAAGAATGGATAAGACGGAGGCTCGAATTTCTGATACTGAGGACAAATTAGTTTTACTGGAAAAAAAAACTAATCTGCATGATGTGGATATACAGGCTATACAAAGTAAGCTTACAGACGTAGAAGCAAGATCCAGGAGAAACAATATCATTGTCAGAGGGATTCCTGAATCCATTCAGTATAATGAACTGATTCCATCCATACTACAAATATTTGCAGTGCTTTTAAATGATTCTGATACTGTGAAACAAATCATCGTGGAAAGAGCACACAGAGCTTTGAGAGAGGTACAAGCATCTAATTTTCCTAGACCTGTGTATGTTAAACTGCTTAATTATCAAGATGTAAATAGAATACTTATTACTGCAAAACAAGGTGGAGGCTATATTATGTGGAAAAATGATAAAATATCTCTGACACAGGATCTACCTATACAGATCAGACAGGCTAGACAGTCTCTGTCTCCATACTGCAAATTTCTTATTGACAAACAAATGAAGTTTCATATGAAATATCCTAATATGCTTATATTCACAGTGGTTGGGGCTAAACATTCTGTTTCCACTAAAAATGAGGCAAGAAATCTGTTTCTTAAAATTTTCAAGGCTTTACCTGCATCAGAGACTTGAATTGAACTTTTGCTGGGACTGGCATGCTGCTATGTTTACTGTGCTTCGAGGACTGGGTAATCTTTTGTTTGCATTTGTGAAGCTTAGGCCTATTCCTGAGCAATAAAACTGTTTGCTTTTCCTTATCTTGATCTCCTGCACTTGGTTCCTGACATTCTATGACTTCTACGAACTGTTTTCAATGAGGAGGAAGACAGGAAGTGCTTAAAATGCTGTTGAGGGTGTAGATTTTGTTGTGGCACTTCCGGGAGTCCATCTGCAAAAGTGCCCCCCGTCGCGAGCATTTTACAGGACTTCCTGGTTTGGAAAACCGAAGAGAACTGTTTTAAACACTCTCTTGCTTATTTAACATTAAATAACACTGTTCTATAGTAATTTAAGCACATAGGAACTTGTTAGGAACTTCATTTATTAACTTTCAGTCAACATTTTGTAGTTATATTATTTAGAGAGGGTGCAGGGATTTAGCAATGTTTATTTAACCTGTCAGCATAGTTTTTAATGTTTTGTGTTATTTTCATTATTTTATTTAGTTAGAAGTTTGCTTTATTATGAAACTAGTATAAGGTGAATGTATAACAAAGGATATTAATAAATTTGCTGTCTATTTGTTTTAATATAGGGTTATATATTAGTATGTATTTTTTTTTTCTCTCTCTTTTAATGCATGTGGTTTATGTATAGATAGCTAATCCAACTGAAAGTGCATTATTATAGTGAAAGTGCATTATTATAACCTACTGAAAATGCATTATTTTTTTTTTACTTTATTCTTTTTACATGTACTACTGTTACATTTTTAATTTGATTTGTTTAAATAGTAATTAACCAAAGAGATGTAGTTTATGGCAGTGTTTGTTAGGGAATGTTTAGTTTAGGCTTTGTCGTAGTGAAGTTAGGTTTTATAGGTCTTAATTGTGATACATGTGTGAAATTTTACATTGTGGTGTTTTTATATTTGTTGTTTCTTTTAAACCCTTTGTCATTTTATATTATACAGGACCTATTCATCTCCTGGTCCAGGGTTAGAGTGGGTATGCACTGGTTGAGGACAGGATATAAGGATTGCTTCCAGATTATGTATGGTTTTGAATTTACCGTTTTTTTTTTTTTTCCATGCTCTCTCTCCAAAACTTTCATCTTACAGTGAATCTTTGAAATGTGGGAAGTAGATTCATGGAACGTTAAAGGGCTCCAGAACTTGAAGAAGAGGAAACTGGCGTTGCATGTATTGTTGCAGGCTAAGGCATGGTTTATCCTACTCCAAGAAATGTATTTAATGAATGATCAATGGGGTGATGTTAAAAAAAAGAAATGGATTAGAGAAGTAGTAGTATCTGAAGGTAAGTCATAGTGCTGGGGTAGCCACAATTATTAAAGATCAATACAAGGAAAAGATATTAGATTCTAATACAGATAAAAATGGACGGTGGTGCTATGTTATTCTTTTGTCTACCTTATTTGATAAACCTATTTTACTTTTAAATATATATGCTCCCTGTAATGACCAACAACTATTTATAGCATCACTATATTCAATTTTAACACAATTTGATAGATATTATGTAATTGTTGGAGGTGATTGGAATACCTACCAGAATCCGAAGTTGGATAGATCTTGTCCACAAAGAGCATTTAACAAGCATGCTCTATTAGCAATGAATGATCTTAAAGAAGACTTTCAATTATATGATCCATTTCATTATCTGAATAACGATAATAGTACAAGCAATTTTTCCTTTTATTCCCCATGTCATAAAATGTGGTCCAGAATTGATTTCTTCCTGATTTCAAGAGTATTGATCAATCTAGAACCTACAGTTATGGTACATGCCCATTATATATCAGACCATTCTAAAATTTCATTGAGTTTTACTAAGGGGGTAAAAGATACTTTGAGACAAAGAGGTTATAATTGGTCTCTTAATCCAAATCTATTGAATAAGCAGGATATAATACTGGAAATTACAAAGTACCTGAAAGACTTATTGATTGGTTTAGGGAAACAACAATTTGCCCCAGATATTGAATGGGCAACAGTTAAAGCTCAAATAAGAGGGACACTTTTGCAAAAAGCATCTTATTATAAAATGATATTAAACAAAGATATTCAAACTTTAGAAATAAAAATTAAATTACTTGATTAAGAACTGATTAGAGATTTTAATGAGCAAACAGAGAAGGAACTGATTAAATGTCAAAAGGATCTCTTTTTACTTCAGAATAGTAGATTAACATTTCAAGAGTACAAGACATTAGTGAGGTATGCCAGTCATGTTCAAACACCATCGAGAGCGTTAGCTAGGATCATTAATCAAACAAAACCAATCGTGCAGATTTCGGAAATACAATTTAATAATAAAATATATTCTAAAACTGAGGAGGTTCTTAATATCTTTGAGAAAATATACACTAATATTTATGCTGGACAAAAGGATATGACCCCTAACAGGAATTATGAACAATTTCTACAGTCAATTAAGTTTCCAACAATAGGAGAGGACATTCAAAATGACTTGGTTAAACCGATATCTGAAGAAGAAATAGTATATGTAATTCAGCATATGAAATCACATAAATCACCAGGTCCTGATGGCTTGACAGTGGAATTTTATAAAAAATTTGCAGATATTTTTGGTAAGATACTTGCAGTTGTGTTTAACTACATAATTAGGAATAAAATTAATGATCCACACCTTAATGCCTCAAAAACTATTTTTATACATAAAGCCAATTCAGATCCTCAAAATCCGGATAATTATAGACCGATATCATTAATAAATGTAGACATGAAAATTCTAACCTCTATTATAGCATCTAGACTGAAGAGAATCATGACTCATATCATTTCTAAAGAACAGACTGGTTTTATGGCAGGTAGACAAACCAGTGATAATATACTCACACTACATACTATGTTAGAGCATGCTAAGCAAAATAATTTAAATATTTATGCCCTTATAATTGATGCCCAGAAAGCCTTTGATAGGGTTGATACAAATTTCTTGTTTGATCTTTTACCGTATTTTAATATATCACATGAGTTTGTCCAAATGTTACAAATATTATATAGTAATTCCTATACTACATTGTATATTAATAAAAACTTCTCTAAAAGAATACAGATTAAGACTGGAACATGCCAGGGTTGCCCTTTGTCCCCTTTATTATTTAATATCTATCTTGAACCATTGTTTTTATATGTTAAACAAAATGTTTATCATAATGTCCCAATAATTTATGGAACTAAAATATTAATGGCAGCTTTTGCTGACGATCTTAGCATTTATTGTGCATCTCCATTATCAGATACTGAAAAATTATTGAAGGCTGTTAATGAGTTCTCAAAAGTGTCTAATTATAAAATTAACTTGAAAAAAAACAATATCTTCCCTTTAAAGACACTTAAACCCTTTTCATTATTGCCCTTAGTGGGACAGGTATCATTTAAAGAAAATATTAAATATCTAGGTATTGAGTTCTCTACTGATAATAAAGACTTTTATAATAATAATATTAAAGCAATCTGGGAACAAATAATTTCTGATTTTGGGAGATGGAAAAATTTATGACTGCCAATATTAGCAAAAGTTTCAATTATCAAAATGAACATATTACCACGATTACTGTATATTTTTAGGTCAGCCAATTTATTACTTTCGAAGTCATTTTTTAAACGGATTCATAAAGAATTGGCTAAATTTATTTGGGAACCAAAGAAAACCAGGATATCTTATGATAAATTAATGACCCAAAAAAATAGAGGAGGACTGGAATTACCTAATTTTGAAATGTATTATTTTAATTGTAAATTCTAATAGAATTTTAAGAATTGCCAATTATGATATAAATAATACTAAGTGGACATCACCTTGGGTAGTTCTGAATTATAAATATATTCTAAAGTTAAATATCAATCCTAAAGCAATACTTTTTTTAGGTAAGGATACATTGAAATTCTATGGGATTATTGAACACATCAAAACGAACATACTCTCTTTACATAATTTATTTCATTTATTAGATTTGGTTCAACATATGATGGTTTTTCAACCCTTTCATAAGAATCCTAATTTAAAATTGAATAATCAACTAATTGATCTCAACAAGTTTCCATTGATAGTTAATCTAACTTTGATTGATATATATAAACATCTTGACAGTTCGGCCAACCAAATAAGACAAGAATTTAACTTACCTAAAAATTATCTAGTTATTCTGAGGCAAATTAGAGAACTCACTATAAGCTATTTTAAAAGTTTTAAACCGAAAGAAGAGGCTATTAATAGATGCTCTTTGTTGTGGCAAGCTCTCCAACAGGATCTTAAATATATCACGACAGCAAATCAATTAATTAAAGAATTTCAATTTCATGATATAATTGTGTTATCAAACTACTGGGAAGAGAAAATCTTACTGACAGATAGAAGTAATATGTTAAAAGCAATTGACTTGAGCATCAAATCTACTTCTCTTCAAAAATTAATATATACCCAGTTGATGATTTGGAACAATGCATATTATACATGTCTTACCCTGCATAAATTTAATCCCAAAAATTCACCAACTTGTCCATACTGTAAGAATCAACCAGCTGATCTTCTTCATATGTTCTCGAGTTGTAAATGTATTTTCAAACTTTGGAATTCCCTTAAGATCCAACTTCAAAAGGTGGGTTACCAGAGTACAACGTTATCATGGAAATTTATGATTCTGCATATTCCCCTGAGAGAGATCCCTAAATCACAAATTATTATATATATTAATATTTTTCTATTAATGAAGCTTTATATACCTTCAAATTGGTTAGACCCATCTAAAACTTCATGGCAGAACTTTAGAGTTCTAGCGACAAAACATATATTGGCTCATAAATTACTATTAAACCCACAAAATAAAAATGTTAATAATCCAAACATTTGGGAACAGATTTTTAATATTATACTAGCATAGTATTTTCAACTTGGAAATATTAATAATTATTTATGTGTGTGGAGAGAATTTAGTAATCAACTGTCTATTACTTGCATTTATTCTTATGCTTTTTTATATTTAACTGTATTACATGGAAGCTTTCTTGTAAATATTGTATATAGAGTGTGGTTATTAGTTAATGCTTGATTTGTGAATATATGTTATTTTTGTTCTTATTTGTGTTTGAAAATAATATAACAATAAAGATTTATTATGGAAAAAAAAAGAAAGAGTAATCAAGGAAGATTAGAGAGAGCTAGTGAGAAGAATGAGTTAAGGACAGAAAGTAGTTTAAGGTATGGGAAGTAGGGGATGTTTAAGGAGGGAGTGTGCAGTGGACCAGTAACTTTTAAAGTGCTCTTTGGTGGCTATCTTAAATTGATTAGGATGTGTAAGGGTCCTGATTTCTAGTGGGAGCCTATTTGAGGCAATAGTGGGGTGATAGCTGTACATGTTGCGTCCAAATTTAGACTTGGGTCTGTAGATTTGTAGTATCTCTTGGTTAGAGCTTCGGAGAGGTCTGGAGGGAGAATAATGGCAGATGAGAGGGGATAATGCTGGGCAGTAGGAAGGCTGGTATAGGATAGAATGGATGATCTGGAGCTGAAAGAGAAGAACCTGCTGGGGTAATTCAGGCCAGTTTAGGTGTTTTAGAGAGAGACAGTGATGGGATTTGTAGGTTTGTTGGGCAGCAAATCTAGTTACCTTGTTGTAGGTAGATTTGAGTTTGGTCAAGAGTGTTGAGTTAAGATTTGTGAGAATTTGCGAATTGTACATTAAACTGGGTAGAAGGTCAGTAAGAGTAAAAAAAATAATACAGAAGTGAAACACAAGAATTTTACATAAGGCCCATTCTCTCTCCCATACAGACATACACAGTCTCTTCTGCTTTCACACACATACGTATACGCAGACAGTCTCCTCTTCTTTCATACACACATTCACTCACACAAGATCAGTCTCACCCTATTTCTAAATCTTTCACAGTCTCCAGCTGCTTTCATACACAAATTTACTCACACAAGTTGGCTCTCACTGCCTCTCGATCTCTCTCTCTCACACACAGCCTCCTCTGCTTACATACATGCATTCAGTCACATTACTCTCGCTTTCTCTCTCACTCTCTCCATCTCTCTCTCTCTCTTTTTCTCTCTGACACACACACACACACACACACACACACACACACACACACACACACACACACAGTCTCTGCTCTCATGCATGCATCCATGCACACATGCAGACAGAAACATAAACACACTTTTCTGTTTCAATCGCTCTCTCTCTCTCTCTTAATCTCATACAAGTATACACTCTCACACACACTAGTGAAATCCTCTAAAGCCACCTTTGAGTCCAAATTGGCCACATATACTAGAGACAATCATAAGGCCTTCTTCACATGTCCGCAATCGCAAAGGAAGCACCCAGATCTGTTCAGAATTGGTGATCAAGGACACCACATACAGAAATGCTGTAGATATAGCCAATCTACTGGCTAACAGATTCAGTGAAAACTTCTCCCCTCTGTCCCCCCATCAGTAAATCAGGACATCCCCAGTACCTAACCCCCACCCCTTATCTCTAGGGAATAGGTCATCACTGCAATCTCAAAGGCAAAAAATACAGCCTCCATAGGACTGGATAACATCCCAGGCTGCATCCTACATGAACTTGCAGCACCATTAGGCACCTTATTCAACCAAAGCTTGAGTACCGGTTTTGACCCAGCAAAGTGGAGGACAGCACCCTTTACACACCGGTGGAGCGTCCACAGATCCAGGAAATTATAGATCCATCAGCCTAACTAGCCTGATCTGCAAGGCCATGGAATGGATTATCATGGACCCCATTAACAGGGACACTGGCAACCTCCAAACGCTTGACCCCACACAGTTTGGCTTTGTCAATGGGAGGTCATGTCTGTTAAATCTGGTCGACTTCTTTGAAACAGTCACCAAAGCCATGGACGAGGGAAAGACGGTGCACACCGCCTCCTTGACCTGGCCAAAGCCTTCGATACTATTCCCCACTCGGGCATAGTAGACAAACTTTCTCAACTAGGCAGCAATCCATATGTTACCAGATGGGCAGCAAACTAGCTCACTGATAGAACCCACCTAATCAAAATAGGGGAAGCCACCTCAAGCAGTAGATGCATATCGAGTGGTGTACCCCAGGGATCAATCTTGGGGCCTCTGTTATTTGGGATATACTTCTCTGAGGTGCAAGTCAAAACCAGTGGGCTATGGCTGACTAAGTTTGCAGATGACTGCAAGCTGGGCACAGTCATCAATTCCCGTAGTGATGTGGACTTCCTTGAAGAGGGTCTCACCCAAACAAATGACTGGTGCCAGAAACATGGTCTCAAGCTGAATGCCAAAAAATGCATCATCATCCTCTTTGGGAAGAGTGATGTCCCCACATATTTCCACATTAATAACAATGTCCTAAGTACACAATCAGTAGTTAGGGATTTGGGCACCCAGGTTGATAGAAACCTGACGTTTGATCACCATGTTGCTTCCATTGTACGAAAAGCTTTCTACATAGCCCACCTCATAAGTAAGGGTATCTCATCCAGGGACAAAGTGGTCATAACATCCCTGTATTCTTCCCTTATAAGGCCAATTATTGAGTACAGCACCCCCTTCGGCATGTACCTCGCAAAGCACATGCAGCAGCTGGAGAGACCACAGAGGTTTCTCACCAGGAGAATCCAGGACCTCAAACATCTACCCTACACAGATAGGCTAAACGCCCTGTACCTCTACTCAGTTTCATACAGACTCCTCAGAGGTGACCTCTGTCTGGCATACAAAGCAATCTCAGACCCTGCCTTGATGGGACAGCTGCATATCTGCCAGTCAAGCTCCACTCAAGCAACCCGTGTGCGAGACCTCAACCTTGTCTGTGATTTCAATAGGACTTGATGGTGGGACAGATTTGTGTCCTACAGACTCCCCCATCTGTGGAATAGACTCCCTGCCCACGTCCAGCAGAGTACCTAATTATCCATTTTTAAGTGCAAGCTGGATAACTGGATGGGAAACAGAAAATATGCCCCTGGTATTCCACCTGTGTCCCTTCTGGACAGGGGCTTTGGGTGCTGACTTGTCTAAACATGGGCTAAACTCTTGGCTAGTCTTCTAAGGGCCTCAGGGCCAATAGCCTAGTAACCTCCTATGATCCTATGAACCTATAAGGGTGGAACATCAACTGACCCCAGGAATTACAGACCTGTCAGTCTGATAAGTCTAATATGCAAACCCATGGAATGAATTATCATGGAAATGATCAGCAAGGATATTGCCAACCTGCAGACACTGAACACATCCCAGTTTGGCTTTGTTAAAGAAAGGTCTTGCCTAATCAACCTTGTAGACTTCTTCAAGAGGGTCACCAAGGCTATGGATGAGGGGAAACTGTGCATACTGCCTTTCTTGACCGGGTCAAGGCATTTGATACAATACCCAACTCATGTATTACTGACAAACTCTCAGAACTAGAGATAAATCTCTACATAACTTATTGGATTGCTGGCTAGTTCACAGATAGGATCCAAGAAGTCAGAATTGGTGGAACCACCTCCACCAGGAGACTGATCTCCAGTGGAGTACCCCAGGGATCTGTGCTGGTTTGCTCCTGTTTAGCATCTCTGTCTCAGACGTCAAGGCTAATGTCAAAGGCCTCTGGCTCACTAAGTTTCCAGATGACTGTAAATTGGGAGCTATCAAATTCCCCCAATGACACTGGCATCCAACAAGAGGGTCTAACACAAACAAATGACTGGTCAACAGTGTTTGTTTAACAGACTTCTTACTTAGTAATGGTACATTCTGGTGTGCTGGTTTAAGTGACTTGAACTTTGGGCTGGCCATAGTTGAACATCCTTTTATCTGTCTATCTATGCACACACAGATTAGCAGTTTGGAGAGTTGAGTGATTGTTTCTGGGAACAGAACTTAACATTGAGCATGATTAGTCAAATACAAACAGGAAGGAGAGCTGGAATTGTCCCGCCATAGCACCACAAAACCCATGTTAAGGCTCATTTTTATGTTAAATTAAGATGGGTTCATTTTTTTTTTAAGCACCATGTTCCAAAAACTGCAGAACAAATAAAACAGATGCAATCTCTCTTTCTCATACACACACACACACACACACACACACACACACACACACACACACACACACACACACACACACACACACACACATGTGAATGAATGTGAATGGATATGTTTGACAGTTTGTGTGTATAGCTGTGTTTGAGCACATATGCTCATGTGTTTGTCTTGTGATATAGACTGACATCCTAATTAGGGCTGTTTTTGCACTGAGATCACTATGTCAGGACAGGCTTTGGACTTCATGATTCTTAAATAGATAAATCTGCTCAAAATGTGTGAAATATACATATAATCTATTATTTTTTTTATACAGATATTCAATTTTATGGTTACAAGGAGAGCCATAACTAGAGTACACCAAATGGGGTGGCCACCCTGGTAGCAAGCTCTTAGGGTATGGTATAGGCAGATGCTGATGGTACACGTGCAGAAAGTTTCATAAATGAATGCTGATACTGTGTTTATAGTCATAACAGCACCACTCTATGTGTGAGGTCTTCTACAGGGCCACAGAAAAAGCTTTTTTATTTGGATTTTCATCTTTTTGGGACATGCACAGGATGCCAAATGAGCCATCTATAGTTCTAGTTACAGATGCTACAGCCACTGCTGACAAACAAACACAATGCAAAAATCATTGTGAATGGTGTGTCAGACTATTCCATGGAACACAGATGTACTTACAATCCACACATGTGTACAGTCAAAGTTTTATAATTCTGCATCACCAGTCCACCATCCTGCATAATTTTGGGATATGGCTGGAAACTGAACACCCTGTCAAAAAATATGCAGACATGGACAGAACATGCAAATTTCACAAGCAGGTCATCCATGCCAAATATACTGGAAAGCAAAGTACAATGAGACAGCAGTGTAAAGTGCTGTCCCACCACACTGCTCTGTGCATGCATATCTGTGTGTGTGTGTGTGTGTGTGTGTGTGTGTGTGTGTGTGTGTGTGTGTGTGTGTGTGTGTGTGTGTGTGTGTGTGTGTGTTAGTGTGTGTGTCTAAAGTGCTGTCCTACCACACTGTCTGTGCATGTTTGTGCATGTGTGTGTGTCTAAAGTGCTGTCCTACCACACTGCTCTGTGCATGTTTGTGCATGTGTACATGTCTAAAATGCTGTCTTACCATACTGCTCTGTGCGTGCGTGTGTGCACGTGTGTCTAAAGTGCTGTCCTACCACACTGCTCTGTGCATGCATGTGTATCTAAAGTGCTGTCCTGCCACACTGCTCTGTGCATGTGTGTGTGGCTAAAGATAAACACGTAGACACATATGTACTTTATAAATCGCATGGTCTCAACTTTGGTGAACCTGATCTTCCTACAATATTTTTTCATGCTTTTGTAACTGCCCTACCAACATGCTAGCTATCTGTGTATCTGTGTGTATATGTAACAGGCTCCTTACTGAAATATTGGCACTCAAAATGCAGAGTGCCAAAATGCCAACCCCCCCCCCCCACTGAAAACCCAGAGAACAGTAAATCTCAGAAATATCTCTTCTCCTTAAAACTTCCCTAGACCTTATATATACTATATCCAAAACCACCATACATCTGTGAAAACGGAATATTCTGAGAAATGGCTTCTCGGACACATTATATCTGCTCTTTATTAATCTCTCTTCCTATTTTTTCAAGGTGTACAATGATGTTTCATGTATTCCTAGACATCCACCCACCCATCTTGTCTTTTTTTATATAAACCATCCCCCTGGTTAAAATCTTTCAGATGCATCAGTTTTCCTGTTAGAAATTCTGCTTTTCAATATTTTTCATAGCCATATATCATTTGTTTATCATCACAAAAAGGTTATAATAGTTTTGTCATGCATGTTTAACATTCTGTCAGTTGAACTCAAGTTTTGCTGACCCACATATAGAAGGTTGGATATTTATTTCATTTTGTTAACCGGGTTTCTCCACTGAACCAACCACTCAACTACAAGGTCAACTTGGGGAAAAAGGCTGCACAATTCAAATTTAGAGGCATTTTTAGAGTAGCCAATCAACCTAAGCAGCATGTTTGTGAAGGAAAACTGGTAGTCAAAGAAAACCATCACTCAAACTCTGCCATATACATGGTGAGGGAAAGGTTACTTTGTATTTTCTTGTATTGCTTTTTTGTAATTTGTATCGCTTCATTGTCTTCTTCTATTTTATATATTGTATATTTAAACTGGGAAAGAAATCAGAGATGTGTCTCTTGTGAGTCACACTGAAATAAAATTTTCCCACCTGGTGCTGTTGTGTACTCAACTGAATCTCTAGTTGCCTGCCCCTTATGTTAATTTGATCCATTATTTCATTCCCTCTTCTCTTTCATTGGCTATTATCAGTAAGTACAAAATCATCATTTTATGAAGTCACTCCCTTTCAGCCATTTAAATTTACTGGCCCTCCCTCTGCATTCCAGAGTGCCAGTGTACTAACTGCCCGCCCCTTCCAATCTATATTGATGTTTTAAAACAGTAGCTCTCCTTTTAGATTGCTAAAGCTAGAGTTACCCCCTTTTTCATATATAACTGCTTAGGGCACACCACAACTTCACAGATATTAACCATTTTTTTCAATTTTAACATCTATTCCAAGACCACCAATTATCAGAGAGCCCACATTCTGCCTCTCAGTAGTCATCTTGGGATTAGTGCTTCTGTTTTGCTACTGGTGACAGAATAAGCACACGGACATTATTTCCTGGAAACTGATGACCATCAGAAAACTTGATTACTGCTTCATAGATTCCAGCTTGGAATTTGTGTTTATATTTTCTCCTGGTAAAAGAAGCAGAAAACGGAATTGATTCCTGACTGTCTTTTATTGGACACTGACTGCCTGATTGGTCTGGTTGATATTCAAGGAATCTAATAGAAAAAGGCTACAACAAGCCTACAGACCCTGGCATCATCTTGGGCAGGACTGTGGATCACCAAACAGGATGTGGCCTGCTTTTCATCTTGTGACTGATGCTACTATTTTGCTTCTGGTGAGAGAAGAAGCAAAGGAGCATTTTATCCAGGCAGCATGAAGCCGTAGTGAGTCCAGCACTAGTAGTAGCCAGGCAGTAACCAGTTAGGTGAATTCAACTCTATTTATCATTCTTCATCATCATCACCATCATCAGCCCCCTTTTTATCCATTTTTCTATATGGGGTCGGGGTATCATGTTAACTGTCACCAACTCTTGATTCAGAGCCACACTCCTGCCTTCTTCAACACTCATGCCTGACTGTCGCAGATCTTCTTTCACACAATCCATCCACCTCTTTGCTGGACATCCTCTCTTCCTCTTACCTTCTTCCTGTCTGTCCCAAATCTTCCTCACCAAATTGTTTTCTGCTTTTCTACACATGTGCCCAAACCACAGTAATCTGTTCTCTTTGATCTTTTCTGCAATTGGAGCTACTTTGGCTTCTGCTCTTATGTCTTCATTTCTTCACCTGTCCCACAGTGTGCATCCTACCACCTTTTTCAGCTACTTCATTTCCATTACCTCTAGCTTCTTCAACTGTTCTGCCTTTACTGCCCAGGTTTCTGTACCATACAGTAGTACTGGTCACACCACTGTCTTGTACACCTTACTTTTCAGCTTTGTCATTCTTCTATCATAGACTACACCTGATACTCTATGCCAGTTGGCTGCAGCCCCTCTGATTCTAGCTTTGACCTCTTTATTCAGACTACCCTTCTCCTCAACTACCCCTCCCAGATACTTGAAGGTGTTTACCTGTTCCACTATCTTCCCATCTATCTCTACTCTCAGCTTTTTCTGATTTCCCCAATTTGCTGCCATTACCATAGTCTTATCTGTGCTTAGTTTCATCCCATGTGCCTTCAGATTTGCATTACATTCTCCAATCTTTTGCTGAAGTTTTAGCTCATAGTCTGCCTGCACTGTGACATCATCTGCATACAGCAGCTTTGTTGATCCCCCCCCTCGAACCTGTTTGCTAATGTAGTCCATCACCAGTATGAGCAGCAGTGGGCTCAGAGCTGAACCCTGATGTACACTCACTCCCACTGGGAACCCTCCTGTGAGGCCAAACACTGTTCGCATTTGAGTCATTGAGTCTTTGTACATAGCCTGCACTAATTCTACTAATGTTTCTGGGACTTCAAACCACTGCAGTACTGTCCAGACCAGCTTTCTAGGGACCTTGTCATATGCTTTCTCCATGTCTAGGAATGCCCAGTTGGACTCTCTCATCTCTAGCGTCTTCTCACGTATCTGTCACAATGCAAACATTGGGTCAATAGTGCTGCATCTTGATCTGAATCCAAACTGCTCATCTCCCATTTTACATTCTACTACTTTGCGTATCTGTTTATCAATCACCCTCTCCAGAACTTTCATGCAATGTGATAGGAGTTTGATGCCTCTGTACTGTCCACAATTGTGGATGTCCCCTTTGTTCTTGTACACTGGCATGAGTGTGCTTATTCTCCAGTCATCTGGGATATGCCTTTCTCTCCATACTGCTATGAGTACCCTCAGGAGCCATTTCTCCCCATCTCACCCAGCATCTTTATCATATCTGCTGTGACCTCATCCAAGCCTGCTGATTTCCCTGACTTCATCTTCTTTAGTGCTGTTCTTACTTCTTCTAGGGTGGGCTCTTCTTCTTCTCTCATCATAGGTTGTTTCTGGGGCAGTACAGCTTCTGTAGGGTTTTCTTTATTCAGAAGCTGCTGGAAATACTCCTTCCATTTGCCTTTGATGCCCTCTGGACTGATAAGCAGGTTGTTGCTGGCATCCCTTATGAAGGGTGTCTGACTATCTTCTTTATCTTTCTGTCTTTGCCTTGCAACCTGATATAGTTTCTTTGTGACCCTTACTGAGTTAATTTCCAGAAGTTGGTACAGTGCCTCTAATGCCCTATTCTTTGCTACTGCAACTTCTTTCGTAGATTCTTTGTGAGCCAACCAGTAGCCCTTCCTAGCCTGGTCAGTCTTTTCTATCTCCACTTCTTCCTACACTCCTTCTTTATTTGATGACTTCCTGGACTTCTGCATTCCACCACCAGCTTTCCTTATGTACCTTATTTCCATACTTGACTCGGCCACATATCTTTTCTGTAGTCCTAACACATGCTGTTTTTAGGCGCTGCCATTCTTCTTTAACTCCACCTATTTCCTCCTCTTCTTGGGGTGTTAGAGCCCTGAGTAATTCCTTGAACTGTTGTACTTTCTCTCCAGTCAACTTCCAGGTCTTCAAGTCTGGTCTCTGTTGACCTTAATGCCTTCTCTGACCACTGCTTGCAGCTGATTGTGGCAACTAGTGTTTATGCTGTGGGCCAACTGTTTTACTGGGGATGACTTTGCAATCATGGATTCTACCCCAGTGCCTTTTCCTTACTAGGAGGAAGTCTACCTGAGTTGCATGTTGACTACTCTTGTATGTGATCTTGTGACTGTCTGTCTTTCTGAACCATGTGTTGGCCACTATCAAGCCATTTGCCAGACAGAAGTCTAGAATGGCTTCTCCTTTATTCCTGTTGCCCCACTCATGTGGACCCAGGCAGTCCTCATATCTTGTTCTGTCTGTCCCGATATGTGCATTCAAGACACCCATTATCAACACCAATTCATGTTCTCCTGCTTTATCTAGTAGGTCCTGCAACTACTGTCTGAATGAACTCTTTTCCTCACTATCACAACCCTGCTGTGGGGCATAGGCTGAGATTATGACTACTGCCCTGTCATTACACTGGAGTCTGACTGCCATGAATGTGTCATTAATTCTGATGATATCCCTTACTGCCTTCTGAAGCTTCTCTCTCACAATTCCTGAACCATTTCTAGCCTGCCCTCCACCAGTAGACTTTGGATCCCAAGCCAAGTGGCTTTGCTGCACTGCCCTTCCATCTCGTCTCTTAGATACATAGGATGTCCAGCCTCCTCTGTATCATCATGTCATCCACTTCCAAGCTGCGTACTGTCATTGAACCTACATTAAGCGTAGCAATTCTCAGTTCATGTTTGGAAGGTTGGTTGGTTTTATGTCCAGCTTTTGCTCAACAGAGCTATACCAGGTAACCCAGGCTGGGCAACTAGACACCAGCCAGCCAGTAGCTTATTGACCCAGGGCTGCTGGGCTTTATGGCAGGCACACACTGGCCAATAGGGGCAGATATACCCCTCCCACCATTAGCAAGGGTCCCTGGCATGGGCCAGAGTAGGCCGGGTCCTCAACCCACTTATCACCGGTAACTACCCATTTCCATTTCTGGTGACACTGTTGACCGAATCACCTAGAGCCATATTTAACACCATTGAGTGGCTAAATCTGCCACGGCACGCAGCCTGTGATCCATGTTTTCCTATCTTGAGGCTACTGCACACAACAGTAGATGCCAAGTGGTTGGTCTGCACAACTCTTCCCCCTATAGGGCACCATGTAGAGTCTGTGCTGCTGCCCACAGCACCATTCATTGGTGAGTTTGAGATGAAAACACTCAGCATGTTTTTCGGACATGGGAGAAACCCCACGGAGACACAGGGAGAACATGCAAACTCCAAACAAGCACTGGTCGGAGGTCAGGATAGAACTTTGCACATTGTGCATGGGAGGCAAAGAACTTAACCACTAAGTCATATGGTCTCTGCCTCCATTCATCATTCTTGACAAAGCTAATTCTTTCTTTTCAGTTAAGTACTGCTGTCTAACCTAACTTCAGAATATCGCCCTAAATACTTCATCCATAAATCATCAGGGCCTACCTTATTAGTTTCCCCTCAAATGTTTGGTAGTGTACTGTAAAGATGTGAGTACCATGAGTTGACATTTTTCCTGTAAAAGCACCCTTGAAATTTCACCAATACCTAGTTACACACAGGGCAACTGGTTTGCAGTTACAAGCACTGCCCCAAAGATGCAAACTAGGTACTCCTAATATTACTTTATATTCTCACCACAACATCCAATCAATAAAAAGGGCCTGCTGCCATGGATATGAACTTACCCACTATCTCCAGCACCTGCTTGGTGGATATGGGCACCCTGAGGCAATGCAGAGATTGTCTTATGTTTACTGACAACCAGTTAATTCTTAAACAAACTGATAAGGTTTATAAGAGATGTACTTACACAATGTTATTGGAGGCAAAGCTCTCACATAAAAGCCCTTGTAATGTCAATCTGTTATCAGGAGTACACACATTGCATTCATCACATGCAATTCAAAGCAGACACATAGACCCATATTTGCTGAGCCACTTAAATGCAACCTTCCTAAACCCCAAAGACCTCCTAAACTAAGTACATGTAACAAATACCCTTGGCAGCCCCAAATGCTCTCTTTCCAAACAACACTCACATTAACACATACAGCCACACCTCATGCAGCCTCTATTTCTAAGCACATAAGGCAAGCCATGACACAATCCAACATTCTGATCACTGGGGATGCCATTGAGAGACACACTGATGTTCCTCTCACCAGGATGAGTAAGGAATAGTCACGTCAGTTGCTTATCAGGGGCCAGGATCTGCCACATTACACATGCACTCAGGGTATTGGAACACAAGTACCAGTATGACCCAGTCATAGTCCATGTGGGTGTAAATGACCTGAGATGCACCTCCCTATACTATATGGAGAGAGACATCATGGAGCTTTTGGAATCTGTGTCCCAGGCCAGTATGAGCCAAGCATGGATCAACATTTTTATCTCCTCCAAGGATGATGGCACAATGCAAACAGAAGATGACCAACTTTAATAATTGGCTTAGTATCTGGTGTCATTATAAGGGGATAAAAATATTTGTCAGCATGGAAAGAGATGGTCAACTGACAGCACTGTTCTGCCAGGGATGGTCTGCACCTCTCCCCCTAGGTTTTCGAATATTAGCTAAAATATTATCCTCCTCCATAGGGCCTTTTTTAGTCAATATCAAACTGAAAAGAACTTCCTACATAGTAAATTAAATCCAAGAAAATCTAAAGGTGTTACTGCACAATGCTGGAAGTCTAAATAAGTAACTCCACTCCCTACAAGCTCTCCTCACCATAGAGAATGCTGATGTCTGTGCAGTCACTGAGACATGGTTTAAAGCCATGGAGGGCACACTGGCAGTGCTAGACTAAAATGCCTTCCACACACTTAGACCAACTACTACACAGACAGGGACTAAAGATGGAGATGTTTAAACTTACATCTAAAATAAATATAACTCAACTGGTCAAAAAAGGATGATGAACTTGAGCTTCTCCACAACAGGCAAAATCCCATACCACTTCCTTGCAAGCTGCATGTCCCCCTCTATGACTGAGGAAAACCATAACACATATTTAAGTTTACTGGAAGCACTTACCATACAAACCAGTACCATATTCATGGGCAACTTTAATTACACCATGATTAACTGGAAATCATATACGATACCACATGTGCAAGCACAGAGTTTCCAGAATTTTGTAAAAATAAACTCTGTGGATAAGATTTTCAATACGCTGACCAGGGAAACAAACATACTAGATCTGGCCCTCATTAATATGGGAGAGCACTGCATATCCCCAGGTGTAATGGCCTTTCTGGTAAGGTAAGACCACAAAATGGTCTAATTTGAAGTAAAAATAAAAACTGGAAGTCCAGCTAACCCTGGAATATTCAGGAACTACTCTGAGGCTAACTTCCTACTATTAAGAGATAACCTGGCAAAATTTCAAGCTCCCCAGACCCCGAGAAAACTGCTGACTATACAGAACTGTTCACAGAAACCCTATACATGCATGTATAACTGCACAGCGTCAGCTATACCCAACATGAACAGGTACAGAACTAACTCAAAAAACAAGCCACCCCAGTGGTGTCACAACATCAATGGGCTGCATAACAGGAGGAAGAAAATCATGGCAAAAATTAGGAGGTGCAGCACCCAGCAGGATTAAAGTGCTCTCAACAAACTAAACAAAACTCAAAGTACAAACACAGTCTACCAAAGCTAAATATGAAGTAAATTTGGCCTCTCATGCTAAGAACAACCACAAGGCATTATTTAGCTATGCCTGCAGCTTCAAAGGTAATACAAAATTGTGTGCAGAGCTCATTGCAAATGGAGCCACCTATACTGAGCCAGAAGATATAGCAAAACTACTAACTACAAATTCAGCTCTAACTTTACCCCTTTCTCTCCCCTAAGGAAATACTATCAAATATAACTCCTCTACTGTCATTGGAAAACAGGTCCTCAATGTTCTCTCTAAGGCCAAGGACACTGCATTGATGGGCCCAGACAATATCCCAAGATGCCATCTAAAAGCATGAAACATGATCTAGCAGGCCCTCTGGAACTGCTATTTAAGTGTAGGCTCCAAACAGGCTTCACACCTCACAAATGGAGAACAGCAACAGTCATCCATCTGCAAAAAGGTGGGTCATCTACAGATCCTGGAAACTACAGACCCATAAGTCTCACTAGTCTCATATGCAAAGCCAAGGAAAGAATTATCATGGAAATGATCAATAATGAAATAGGAAACCTCCAGACACTGGACCCAACCCAATTTGGTTTTGTCAAGGGTGAGTCATGTCTACTTAACCCAGTGGACTTCTTTCAGAAAGCCATCAAAGCAAATGATGAGGGCAAAATGGTTCACAATGCCTACCTTGACCAGGCCAAGGCATTTGACACAAAACTCTACTCAGGCATTGTTGACAAACTCAAGCAGTTAGGTACTGTGACCTTATGTCTCCTGGTAGATAGTCAGCTGGCTCATAGACAGGACCCAGGAAGCTACAATTGGGGAGTCCACCTCTACAAAGAGACTCTCAGGGATCAGTCCTGAGACAGCTCATTTCTAGCATTTACTTCTATGACGTCAAGGCCAATGTCAAGGGCCTCTGGCTGAATAAATTAGCAGACAATTGCATACTGGGAGCAGTCATAGAATTCTCCACTGACACTAATGTTTTCCAGGAAGGTTTAACACAGATAAATGACTTGTGTCAGAGCCATGGACTAAACCTAAAACCAAGAAATGCATAATAGTATCTTTCAGGATGTCATCCACCCCTGGTAACTATCATATTGACAACATACCTCTCAGAGTCAATCCAGTACTTAGGGACTGGGGACACACATGGACAGTAATCTAATCTTTGACCAACAAGTGTCTACAGTAATGAGAAATCAATTTCTGTTGTGCAACATATAAACAAAAGTATGGCATCTAGGTCCATTGAAGTCATTGTTCCACTGTATTCAGCATTCATCACACCTTTCGTTGAGTAGAATGTCCCCTTTGGTATGACCTAACCAAGTGCATCCAATAGCTGGAACGTCTACAGAAGTTCCTCACTAAAAGAATACAGGGCAGAAGTAACATGTCCTATACAGACCACCTCAAAGTCCTAGCTGTGTATTCTGTCACCTACAGACTGCTAAGGGGAGATCCATGCCTGGAAAACAAGACATTGTCAAGCCCCACCTGCAAAGAAAACAGCATCAGAAGTACCCATTCTAAAGACTTAAACATTGCTTGTGATATGAATAGGTCCTGCTGGAAAGATAGGCATGTATCCCAGAGATTATCTGTTCTCTGGAACTGGCTCCCTGTCCAAGTGAAGCAGAGTTTCTCTCTAAGCCAATTCAAGTTTAAATTGGACAGCTGAATGAAAACAGTAAAATTCATCCCTGGTTTGGCACCTATGTCTCTAATGGACACAGGTAGCCTATAAATTGTTCATCACCAGGCCCTTGCTTGTAAATGTTTCATTTGCCAAGACTCTGCTTAAACTTACCAAGGATACAAGAACACGTCAGATTGGGGATGCATGGCTAGGCTTAAAAAGGCCCTAGTGGTTCTTAGCCTAGTAAACACCTATGAACTTAATGAGCTGGGGAGAACATGTAACTCACCAGACAGCACTAACCTTAGATTCCAGTGACGACAGGTAGCTGTCATAATCATTATCTCCACTCCATTGCAAGCTGTTTACATACTAAAATGTTTATTTTCTTATATTTAAAGTGTATCTATAAACCAGCATGTTGAGAAGGTCACTTAATGGCCAAGGGAAGACCAAACAATAATGACAATAAACAGTCATCAATAAAGCTATTTCTCCCTGAAATCGTGTATCTGGTACAGCGATTTGACCCTCTTCATTGAAGGTAGGTCTGATATTTTCTATTTTAATTACACAAAACATTGTCAATTTGGAGTGTATAATGTACTTTTGCAAACTGCAGCAAGTCAAGGGCTCATAAGTTCAATGAATCATAGGTAAGTAATAAGCAATGTGTGCAGACCAGTATCACCCTAACCAATAGTCCATATTCAAATGTGTCCTCAAGTGTCAAAGAGGGAAAAACAAAACAGAGCAGGGAAGAATTTGTCTGCCCATCCAATTATTTAAGTTTATTGTTAAGGGTACTACTCTGGCTAACATGTTACAGAAGTTTGTTTCAGATGTTGGAAATATATTGCGACATGAATCTATCATATCAACCTGTTTTATTTATATGTTGATGAAGGTTTGTTTCCTTTAACTGGCAATTTGAGGAATCATTTGTTCTGTTACGTACTAACAGATCAAAGAGGGTCAGCTCTGCTAGAAACAGATACCCAAGAGGGGGTCTATAAGAGATCAAGTACAGACAGAGGATTGACAGTCTGTCCCAAAAACTAAGACTTTTAAGGCCACTGACCTTTTTAGTTAGGAATCTCTGAGGTATCTCAAGCTGACTGACATAGCAAGTATTTGTCTAAACATAAAAGGCATCATATTCAGCAATGGGTCTGATGAGATACAAGCAAAGGGGAAGTAAGACTTCTTTGGATCTAAAGTTGATGCCTTTGGAAATTACATGATCTGGACAAAAGGCTTTCTGAACTACTACAGACACAATGGTCGAAAATTAAGGAACTGTCAT
The DNA here is from genome assembly GCF_019279795.1 of Protopterus annectens. Classification (NCBI taxonomy): domain Eukaryota; kingdom Metazoa; phylum Chordata; order Ceratodontiformes; family Protopteridae; genus Protopterus; species Protopterus annectens. The sequence goes on from NC_056732.1 coordinate 1,812,309,155, forward strand.
TAACAGTGTCTAGATCCCCTATGACAAGTGTCTGACTGGAGGGGTGTGTCACCAAAATGACATGTGATTTTTTTTTTTTTTACTAAAACAAACTATGCTACATTTTTTAAATATTTAATTTGAGACCATAGTCCTTGCACCAGTTTGTATTTTTTTGTAAGCCATGTTACAGTAATTGTGAGTGAGTGGAAAATCAAATAACACCACCCAATTAACAGTAGTCTGCAAATTTAGATAACCGCCAGAAAGGTTGACCTGAACGTCTGACAAATACATACCAAACAGGACAGGGCCCAACAATAAGCCTGTGGAACAACACTGATATTGTTTTTCCTTTCAGAAATGACATATGCAAACTCTAACCATATGGGTTCTGTCAGATAGGCAGTTAGCTGTCCAGTGCCAAACATATTGATTTATATTCATATTTACAAGTCTGTCAATAATGCCTGCATGGGGAATAGTGTCAAAGGCCTTGGCCAGATATGCTCTACGTCTTTCTGAAATAAATTTGTGAGGTTGAAGAGATACGATCTTCCTTTGACAAAGCTGGATTGATGATGGTTTCAGGATAAGAGATTTTCAATGTCCTAATTAATGAGATCTTATATGATACTTCCCATTGCTTTACAGATGAGGCTTGTGGGACTAAGGGGTCTATAGTAACCAGGGTCCGTGGTTGGGCCACCCTTGTGTAATGCCATTACAGTGTCTGCTTTCCAGGCTTCTGGAATATAACCAGTGGAGAGGCCTAAAATAAATAGGTTAAGTAGGGGTTCAAATGGGCCATATTTGTTAGTAATAATCAGCCAACTTGTCATATTATCGAGGCCCGTGCAGAGTTAACCAATCTTGAGATGGTATTTCATAAAATCTCTTTATCAGTTGCATATCTAAAACCTTTTTTCTTTGAACCAAAGTTTTATATACATATTTACATTAACAAATTTCCTAAAGGTATTAAAGGGATCATTAAACAAGTTTAGATTAATGGGTCTTGTTATGTTATATTTTATATTAATAGTTAGCAAATAACATCATTTATTGGCTTTGTCCGATATTGAAATGTTTTTTAATAAAGAGGTTTCAATACTATGCAATGTTTTCCAGTTAGCAGAGTAATTAGGATTTATCCACTCTATGACAGTTTTAAACATGGATGCCTTTATATAGGTTTCAATATCGGGAAAGTTTAGTTCTCCTTGTTCCATGGTCTAATGTGATGTGTGAAGGCCACTCCATTTCCTTTAGGAAACCATAGAAACTTTAATAAAATTGTGTTTATTTCTTTAAAGAGATTTCTCTTAGGATACAACTGAATGCTTCTGGTGTCATTCTGAGGGGATTCAGTATCTGTCTGCCTGGGACCACGATGCCTTGCCAGAGATGGCCTGCACCTGTTTGCCCCTGGGATTCCGGATACTGGCTAAGGCTCTTGCCGCCCCTATAGTGCCGTTTTTAGGCAAGGTTCAAATGACAAATTCACCACCATAACAGGAACAGGCAAGCAAAAACTGAGGGTAATGTTACTCAATGCTAGAAGTCTAGATCTCAAAATGCACTCACTTGAGGCACTCCTTAAAATGGAGAATATTGATATCTGTGCAGTGACTGAGACCTGGTTCAAGGCTCTAGACAGCACCCCTGCACTACCAGGCTATAACTCATACCACACTTTTCGGCCATCTAACATGGACCAGAACACCAAAGGCAGAGGTGTGTCCATATTCATTAAGGATATCCACACCTCCAGGCTAGTTGGAAAATATTACAGTTCAACCAAACTCCCTAATAATGGGTGATTTCAACTACCCCACAATTAACTAGGAAAACTACTCATGTACCAACTCCTTCGCTCAACGCTTTCTGGAATTCATAAATTCCAATGTGCTGGATCAACTTATCCACACCCCCACCAGGGGCAACAATATCCTAGACCTAGTCTTCACCAACATGAATGACCGGTATTCCACACCTGAAGTCAAATCCTCGTTGGTCAGATCCAACCATAAGCTAATCACCCTAGATATCCGCATCCCACCCCCACCCACCATTAAGGAAACCACAGTAAAAATTTCTCCAAAGCCAACTTCATGCTTCTTAAGACAGAAGTGGCAAACTTCATAACACCCACGCAGGATGACAATACAGTTACGACTGCTGAATTCTACAAAAATGCACTCTATAAGCACTTACATGAGTGTATGGATCGTGCTATCCCAAACAGAACCAAGACACTATCCTCCAAAAAAAAAGGAAGCCAATCTGGTGGTCCCCTGCCATAAACAAACTCTACAACAGAAGGAAGAAACTGTTGCAAAACAGAGTAAAATCCCATGAGTGGAGGAGCTTCTTGGTCAGCCTCAGTAAGAAGCTGAGATCCCTTATAAGATCCTCCAAAGCTAGCTATGAAAACAAAATCGCCACTGATTCTAAGGGCAACCACAAAGCATTCTATAGCTATGTCAAGAATCTCAATGGCAACACCCAGATCTGCTCTGAGTTACAACACAACGGCATGAAAATTACATAACAAACTGATATTGCCAACATCCTGGCAGATAGGTTCAGTGCTAACTTTATCCCCCTCTCACCCCCTAAAGGGCCCATATCTATACAGGAAGAATGCAGAGTCCCTGTAATCACATCTATGCAGATAAAAGCTGCACTCTCTAAAACCAAAATCACAGCATCTATGGGACTGGATAACATCCCAGGCTGTTTTACACAAACTTCAGAATGAACTGGCTCCCCACCTAAGCACCATGTTCAATCATAGTCTCACATCAGGCTTTGTGCACTGAATGGCACACAGCAACAGTTATCCCACTCCACAAAGGGGGAGCCACCACTGATCCTGGGAACTATCGCCCTATTAGCCTGATGAGCCTGGTCTGCAAGGCCATGGAACGTATCATCATGGAACTCATAAACAAGGAATTGGTAACCTCCAAACTCTGGACCCCACCCAGTTTGGGTTTATGAAAGGCAGATCATGCCTTCTGTACCTGATCAACTTCTTTGAGGCAGTCACCAAAGCCGTAGACAAGGGTAAGGTGGTTCACACAGCCTATCTTGACCTCACCAAGGCTTTCAACACCATCCTCCATTCTGGAATTATAGCTAAACTCACTAAACTAGGTATAAATCCCTACGTCACAAGATGGGTTGCCAAATGGCTCACTGACAGAAGCCACATTGTAAAAGTTGCAGACTCCAAATCTGACTTCAAACCAGTGACAAGTGGAGTACCCCAGGGTTCAGTCATGGGACCTCTCCTGTTTGGTATCTACTTCTCTGAAGTACAGGCTAACAAAGAAAGCCTCTGGCTAATGAAGTTTGCAGATGACTGCAAACTAGGAGTCATAGTCGAGTCCCCAGATGATGTGGACATCCTACAGAAGGGCCTCACTGAGACAGATGCCTGGTGTCAGAGGCATGGCCTTAAGCTCAATGCCAAAAAGTGTATTCTCATCCCCTTTGGTAAAAACTCTGTACCCATGAACTACCACATAAACAACAGTCTACTTAACACTGAATGTGTGATAAGAGACCTTGGGACCCAGGTGGACAGTAGTCTCTCCTTTGATAATCAAATCACCACAGTAGTCAGGAAATCCTTCTATGTGGCACACCTCATCACAAAACGGTTCTCATCCAGGAAAAAAGAGGTCATTGTTCCCCTCTACTCGGCACACATTAGACACATTATAGAGTACAACACCCCTTTTTGGAATGTACCTCACAAGACATCTGCAGCAGCTGGAAAGGCCAGAGAAGTACCTCACAAAGAGGATTACTGGCCTCAAACAGATGCCCTACACTGACTGTCTCAAAAAACTTCAGCTTTACACTGTAGCATATTGCCTACTCCTAGGAGATCTCTGCCTAACATATAAAGCTATGTTAAACCCAGAGCTGTTGGACATGCTACACCTAAAGAAATCTGAATCCCTCTGAGCTACACCCTCTAGGGACATAAACCCTGTCACCACAATAAACAGGACATGCTGGAGGGATAAATTCTTGTCCCAGAGACTTTCTATACTCTGGAACAAGCTACCCATCTATGTCAAGCAAAGTTCCTCATTAGCACTCTTCAAGACAAATACTGATGAGTGGATGGGAAATAGGAAATACACCCCGGGGATCACTTCTGTGTCTCTGCTCAACAGTGGCACAGGAAAATAACTTTCTTGGGTGGTGTAAGCCAGGGAACATTGTTGGCTAGGCTTACTTAGGCCCTTGGTCCGATAGCCAAGTACCTACCTATGAACCTATGAATAGCTAGTGCTACGTATAAGATCTTGGGGAGTAGAACCATTTTTATTAACTATAGTCTATCTTCAAAGATCAAAAATATTTTATTCCACTTGTCTACAGAAGTTTTTGTTATGTTAATGATATTACTGTAATTAATTTATGTTAACTTATTCAAATCTTCACGTAAAACTATCCTTAAGTAGTTTAAAGTTAAAACTTGTTTTCCTATGTACTTGTTTACTTGTATTTCGTTCTTTTTATTCAGTAACAAACATTTAGATTTTGACTTATTAAAATGAAGGCCTGAAATCATGTAATATTTTTAATTAATAAATCTAATTCTTCCAGTGTTTCTTTGGAATTAGATAATGTGAGAAGTATATCGTAAGCAAACAGCATTATTTTAGAATTGTATTGATCATATATATCCACACGTCTTATTTTTGAATTATTGCGTATTAAAACTTATTAAACCCATTAAAAAGGTTTGGGAGGGTGGCCTAATGGTTAAGGTGTTTGCCTTACAAACATAAGGTGCAGGGTTTAAGTCTCACAAGGAATAATTAGCTAGGCTTAAAATGGCTCGCAAGGGCAGTTAGCTTAGTACTAATCTATGAACATCTATGATTAGCAAGAATTTCAATAGCCAATGCAAATAAAACAGGTGACAAGGGACACCCTTGCTTAGTACCTTTGGTTATACAAATAGATTCCAAGGTAAAAGGTCCTAATTTGACATAAGCTAAATTATTTTATATATATTTTTTATGAGATGGACAAAGGAAGAGGGAAGTCAAATAAAACTAGAATTTTAAATAGATAATCCCAATTTAAGGAGTCATAAGCTTTCTTTACATCTAACTATCAGTGCTTCTTGATTGTCCCTATTTAAGTATTCTATAAGAGTAAGTATCCTTTTAATATTGTCATGAGTATGTCTATTGTGAATAAAACCAGTCTGATCATTGTTAATTATTTCAGACAGAGGAATTTTCATTCTCTTAGCTGTAATTGACACAAATATCTTATAATCATTGTTTAATAAAGACATTGGTCTATATGAGCTACAGAGGTCAAGGTCTTTGTTTTCTTTTTGAATTAGGGTAATTAAAGAGTATCTCCAAGAAGATGGTATTATTTGTTTGTGTTTGAACTTCTAATAATGTTTTGTGAAAAAGAGAAATTATGGATATGGGGAAAAGTTTGTATATCTCTAAAATCATACAATCTAATCCTGGAGCTTTATTGGTTTTGCTTTCTTTTATCTTATCAGTTATTTCTTTATATGAAATGGGCCTTTGTAAATCTAACTTTAGTTTTTCAGGAGTTTAGTAGATATTGGTTCCAGATTCAATTGATAAATAAAAGATTTCCCATTTTTGAAATGTTCAGCATAATGAATTCTAAATGCATCAAGAATATCTCCTATATCCGAAACTTTTTCCCATCCCTTCATGTTGAATATTTACAATATTATTAGTTTTGAATTGTATTTTAATCCTCATATATAGATTATGTAAGTGCCTAGGAGAAGTGGCCAGGGTTTCCTTTTAATCTCTCTAATGCTAAATTAGTTTTGTGGGTTAAAATTTCATTATATTTCTTGACAAAAGGCTTTCTGAACTACTCCAGACACGATGGTCAAAATTTAAGGAATTGTCAACAACAGTGTCTAGATCTCCTATATGACAAGTGTCTGATTGGAGGGGTGTGTCAGCAAAATGACATGTGATTTTTTTTTTTTTACTAAAACAAACTATGATACATTTTTTAAATATTTAATTTGCGACTACAGTCCTTGCATCAGTTTGTAATTTGGTGTAACCCATGTTACAGCAATAGTGAGTGAGTGAGTGAGTGAGTGAGTGAGTGAGTGAGTGAGTGAGTGAGTGAGTGAGTGAGTGAGTGGAAAATCAATTAACACCATCCAATTAACAGTAGTCTGCAAATTTAGATAATCACCAGAAATGTTACCTGAACGTCTGACAAATACATACCAAACAGGACAGGGCTCAACAATAAGCCTGTGGAACAATACTGGTATTGTTTTACCTTTCAGAAATAACACATGCAAATTCTAACAATATGGGTTCTGTCAGATTGCCAGTTAGCTGTCCAATGCCAAACATACTGATTTATATTCATATTTACAAGTCTATCGATAATGCCTGCATGGAGAATAGTGTCAAAGGCCTTGGCCAGGGCCAGATATGCTGTATATCTTTCTGAAAGAAATTTGTAAGGTTGAAGAGACACGATCTTCCATTGACAAAGCAGGATTGATGATGGTTTCAGGATAAGAGATTTTCATTGTCCTAATTAATGAGGTATGAGATGATACTTCCCATTGCTTTACAGATGAGGCTAGTGGGACTAAGGGGTCTATAGTAACCAGGGTCTGTGGTTGGGTCACCCTTGTGTAATGCCATTACAGTGGTTGCTTTCCAGACTTCTGGAATATAACCAGTGGAGAGGCCTAAAAAAAGAAGTTAAGTAGGGGTTCAAATGGGCCATATTTGTTAGTAATAATCAGCCAACCTGGCATATTATTGATGCCCATGGATGAGGTGTTCTTAGATTTTTTAAGTGGCTGATGGGACCTGTTCCATAGTAATTAAAGAGGGTGGTTTTGACTGTGCAGTCTGTGGGACAGCTATAATTGTGGGTGCAGTAAAATGTACACTAAATTTGCCTACTAGGACATTAGCTATTTCCTTTCAATCAGAGTGGGCATCATTACTGTTAATTAGCTTCAAAGATTGATGGGTGTTAGTTCTTAACTTCCTGATACAGATAAGAAATATTTCTAGCCATTGTTAGTTTTAGTGACTACATTAGGTTCAATATTCAGCTTTAAGCTTCTTAATGGTTTACTTCATGCACTGTGATGGCAGGTAGAATTAAACCTCTTATAAGCATTAATTCATTTCATTCTCTTGTTATAGACTTTATTCATATGGCTATTCCACCAAAGAGGTTGTTTTTATATTTCTTATTATGTTTTGTGTGGGCAGGGGCTGCCTTACCAAGGATTGGGAGGGTGGCGTAATGGTTAAGGTGTTTGCCTTGCAAGCACAAGGTGCAAGGTTTGAGTCTCACAAGGGATAAATGACTAGGCTTAAAATGGCTCGCAAGGGCAATTAGTTTAGTACTAACCTATATAAACAATTTTATTAAATAAAATTATTCAAGTAGGATGAGGCATGGGTAGTTGCTACAGTAATGCGATCCCCTGGAGGACGACTACAGTGGAATTTATTTAGAACATCATGTAAGTAAGCAAGATTTGCTTTTGAGAAGTTCCTAAACACCCAGGTATTTGGATGGGAGGTATCGCAATTTTTAGAAGAAAAGGTCACTAATTTATGGTCTGATTTAAAAAAGGGATATGGCAAATATGGAGGTGTACAAAAAGCGCCAATAACTCTGAGGCCCCCCTAGTGGAATGGTTAACTAGTTGTAAATGGGTGATAGCATTTATAATGTCAAGAAAGTACTGGCTTTCTAAACACTGACTGTGTATGTCAGCCAGTTTACTGATGGCTAGATGAAGACCCCAGCGGAAAATTCTTGGATTTGTAAAAATGTACAGAATGTTCTACTTTTCATTCATTCATTCATTTGTTTATTTATTTATTTATTTATTTATTTTATTTTACATGTATTGACCGGGATAGTCCGACTGGATATATGTCCATTTTCAGTGGAGGCCCGGGGACAAAAGCTCCACATAACAAAAAAAGAGACAGTACATACATCACTGAGTGATAAACTCAGGCAGACATGTTTAGAAAAATATAGACAAAGAATACAGGCAGATATCAATATACACAATGTGCAGACTTACATCTGATTGGCAAAGACGTATCAGAAAATGTGAACATAGAATACAATCAGATCTCATAATTCACAATGCTTAGACATTCAAATGCTATGAGATATAGATAGTTGGCTAAACAGCAGGTTGGGTAGCAAGACATGTAGAACAAGAGCACAGCCAATAAGATGTGAGGTATGTTTTGAGTTCACTTTTAAATAGGGGTAGTGGGGTTTCCTTGGTAATGGTAGTAGGGAGTAGATTCCAGAATTTACCAGTTGAGTTGGCAAATATAGCATCGCCTGCAGAGTTGATGGATTTTTCGGTCAGTATCATTAGTTTATCAGCTGAGCATAATGGCCTGGGGGCACTACGAGGGGTGAGAATATTTTTATGGGCAGGGGTGTTATCAAGTTGATGGAGTATTTTATGTGCTACTACAAGCTGGTTGAACTGTAGAAGGGTAGGATACTCTAGCCATCCCAGTGCTTTGAGGTTCTGGCAATGGTGGGTCCTAAAAGCCATGCCAGTAGCGAATCTGGCTATATGATTGTAACATCCTGATAATTTGTTGAGATTGGATTTGGAAATGTTGGTGAGTACAGGGGAGGCATACATAAGGGTAGAGAGGAGGTGTGATCTTGCAATAGCTACCCTAGCTAGGGGGGTGAGGAAAGGTTTGGCTCTGTACAGGGAGCCACGTTTTTTGTTGACGGACTTAATAGTGTGATTGACATGTTTATCAAATTTAATGTTGTCTATTATTACTCCTAGAAGCTTTGCGTCGTCATCAGGGGAGATAATGGTGTCATTGCTAGATTTGATGTTGTAGGAAGGAGAGGAAATTCTATAGTTGGGGAGAAAAGTAGTAGCTTGGTTTTGTTAGGATTTAGAAGCAGGCTGTGATTAGCTAGCCATGTTTTTACTGTCCTGAAAGTCATCTGGGTGAGGGTTAGAAGTTGTGTAGGAGAGGAGGCGGACCATATTAGCACTGATTCATCTGCATATTGGATGCAGGTGGCTTCTGGGTTGGTGGTGTGCAGATCATTGATAAAGATAGAGATAAAGAAGGGGATCTAGTATGGACCCTTGTGGGACACCTAGGGTTAGAGGAAGTTGGGATGACTGCTTGCACTGCCATAAGACAGCCTGCTGTCTACCGTTTAGGTAGGAGTGAAACCATTGTATTGCGTGTTGGTCTAAACAAATGGTTTGTAGGGTACTGAGCAGTAGCTGATGGTTGACCATATCGAAAGCTTTTGAGAGATCTAGGAAGAGTGCTGAAGATAGTTTTTGTTGTTACAATGAAGACTGATGACATTAGGGAAAGATAGAAGAGCCATGGTGTGGAATGGCCTAAAGCCATGTTGAAAGTCAGCGAACTTTCCGTTTTGAATAAGAAAGTGCATGATTTGTTTATGTATGCATCTTTCCATGATTTTAGCTAGTAGTGAAAGAATGGCTTTAGATCTAAAGTTAGATAATTCTGTGGAACTTCCTCCTTTATGGAGCGGTATAATGTGATATTTTCCATATTGTTGGGATGGATCATTCTGAGATGGATCTGTTGATCAGAACAGAAATGGGAAGTGCTATGGCATCAGCTGTTTTTTGAAGATATTCAGCTGGGAGGTGGTCGGCAGCTAGTGTAGTAGGTTTTAGCTTTTTGAGTAAGGGCCAGATCAGGTTGGTAGGTATGGTTTGAAAGGTAAAAGTGAGTTGGGTGCTGGGTGGGTCAGTGCTAGATGTGCCAGAGATGGTTTGTGTCCGATGGAGTGAGATGGGTAGCTAGAGAATGGATAGTTTCAGTAAAGAAGGAGTTGAAGCTGTTTGAAATTTCTACAGGGGATTTATCAAGGGCAACTGATGGGGTAGGAGTGGTGGAATGGCCTGGGTGGAGAAGATTGTTAATACCAACCCAGAACGTTTGAGGTTTTAGCTGATATTTTTGTTGTAGGAGGGTATAGTGATTTTATTTGTCTAGAATGACAGATTTTTTGGTCTGGTTCCTTGGCTGCCAGTATCTTACTTGGTCCATAGGGGCTTTGGTAACATGCCACCTGGCTCAGGAGTTTCTTAGTTTAATTTTGGTTTTTGTTTCTTTAGATAGCCACGGTGCAACTGGGGCTTTCACATGGATGGTATGGGTAGGAGCATTGTGGTTAAGGATAGCCAGAAATCTGGTACGGAAGTACTCAACTGCTTCTTGTAATGAGAGTCGTTTCAAGACATTCCAATGACATGCTTTGAGTTCATTTTGGAAGTTGTCAAGGTTAAAGTTCCTGACATTTCTTATAGTTTTGTAGGTGGGCGGGTTGGGAATGTCAGCTTTGAGCCTAATAATATATAAGGCAGTGATCACATAGATCATCGGGTAATGTACCTGACTTGTACTTTTGGGGTGGCTGTTAATAAGTATCCAATCAAGGATACTATCTTTGACTCTATTTTTGCTAAATCTGGTGGGGGTGGTAATGATCTGAGTAAACCCGTGGAGATTTAAATGGGTGGAGGGAGTTTCAGAGGAACAGGTGCTCCAATCAATGTTAAAGTCCCCCAAACAATGGTTTCCTGGGGATAGTTAGAAGCTAGCCAATGTAAGCTATTTTCTAGAGTATTATCATTCTTGCTGGGCGGAATATAAATGCAGACAATGTACCTGCATTTATTTTTGTTTATTATTATTATGGTGATGAGAATGTCTGCATTGCCAAACTGTGGTGGCTGTTGGGTGTCAGTTGTTATTGTTAGGGTAGATTTGTATAGTACAGCTACCCTGCCACCTTTCCTGTAGATCCAGTCCAGTCTAAGGATGTTGTACTGTGGGGGGTTATTTCATTATCTTTGGTTATTGGTTTTAGCCGGGTTTCTGTGAGGCAGAGGATATCAGGGGAGTGAACAGCTAAGAGTCCATGTAGGCTATGGATCTTGTTGTTTAGGCTTCTGATGTTGAGATGATAGACCAGAAAAGAGTTTGGAAGTTTATCGATCTGGGTAGTACACGTTGGGTTGTTAGATGGTATGCTTGGGTCTACTGTTGTGGATTGGCCAGGGTTGGGGTGGATGTCTCCATCCTTCATAAGATTCATTTTTAAGTTGCTTATGAGTCTCAAAAATTTATTTATGACTTTTTTGTAGCTTTTGGTTTTTAAGCTAATGTAGTGGTATTTAGTCAGGTGATGGTAATTGGGGGGTGAGGAATTAGGAGAGGGGGTAGCTATGTGGTGGATAAACTTATTAAATGCAGGGTTGGTGTCTGTTTGAAAGTTTGGGTATTGGATTTGAAGGCGCTGTACATATTCATAGGAGCTTAGGTGATAAGGAATGAATTGCAGGGGTACTAAGGGTAGCACCATTAGTGTTGTAGCTGTGGTCATAGTAAATTACTAGGGTAGGGTCTGTATTGAGTGTATCTGGTGGATAAAAGATTGGCGAGAATAGAATAGCTATGGGTGGGATAATTTGGATAGTGGGGTGGATAGAGGGTGTATTATTGTGCTAGGAGTTTGCTGGGTTGTAGGAGCATGTGTAGTTGGTTAGCTAATTAAGGGGGCGTGCCACTGGTACTATAAACGTTCATAGCCTCACCATGCCAAAGATTATAAAGCAGAGGTATATGATAGTATTCCATATGCACCTTCCTCTTCTGTTTTTGCTGTATATTTTTCTGACAATTTTGTTGTTAATGGCTGAGTTACAAAGCCCCATATTCTGTTAATTTCAAGTTATTCCATTGGTGAACAGATGAATAGTTACAATTAATGTAATTACCCGTTTTTTTATAAACATTTTATTGAATCACAACTAAAATAGTAACACAGGTACGCATACATTAATATAAAAGAAAACAAATGAACACATGTTCCCAATCACCCCACTGCCATCACATCTCCAGCATTTGCTATGTACCTGAGGAAAAAACTATCTGAAGTCTGTCTGAGGTACAAAAATACCTGTACAAATATTTCCATGTAAAAAATCCCAAACTTTCTGAACTTTGTTGCATACTTAGACCATTTTATTAATCTTTGGTTGATAAGTGTTTTGCACACTTTTTCAAGGTGTCGTGCCTGCACATACTAAAATATCCATTTTTAAGTCCCACAAATCTTTTCCCACATTATTTATTTACAACTGCGAATTTCTTTTATGATTGGTATTTCCTTTTCCATTTGTTTTGATCTCTGCTTGGGTCTTCAAATGATTGTCCTGGCCAGGATTCTGTAAAATCCACTGTGCAGCAGTATCCCTAATAATAAGTTGTTTTAATTACTGTTCTGTTTATTGGAAAAGTAATTGTTTTTGGACTACTCAGTGTGTGTGCCTTTTAAATCTGGATATACACTGTAAAGTATTCACATTACAGTTGGCCTTTGACTCTGTTTTAGTTTGTGGCCTTCCCAAACTTGGTAACCACTTAGATTCTGTTGCACTCCACAATTGTGGTGTTGTTGTATGCATTATGAGGGGAGATTTATGGCTGGCATACAAGGCATTATTGTCAGACCGCACTCTGATGGACCTCCTGCATAGCCACAAAACAAATAGCACCAGAATTGCCCGATCTAAAGACTTAAATTAAACCTTGCCTGTGATATAAATAGAACCTGTTGGAGAGACAGGTATGTATCCCAGAGACTACCCCTTCTCTGGAACAGGCTCCCCATCTATGTGAAGCAGAATTCCTCCCTAACCCAATTCACATTAACATGGACAACTGGATGGGGAACAGAAAATAATGAATTCCTGGTTTGGGACCTATGTCTCTAATGGACACAGGCAGCCTGAAAATAGTTCATCTTCCAGGCCCCTACTTACATTTATCAAGAGTAACAGAACTTGTCAGAGATTTGGGATGCATGGTGAGCCTTGTGGTCATTAGTCTAGTAAGCAGCTATGAATCTATGAACTATTATCATATTAGCATACCTGGAAATCACCTTTTTTAAATTCTTAAAATGTTTTGGATTTCTAATACTGTGATGGAAATGGATCCCTTTCCTATGTCAGAGCACAATTAGAGTTCATGACATTAGTATTGTTTCATTTTTTGATATTAGCCAAGAATGTTCTTTCTCAGCACATACAATGTGCCCAGAATTGCATCCCTGTGTAATTCATATGAAGTTCCATGTATCACTAGCACATCCAATTATGACTGTAATTTCTTTTTTAATAGACCTCTTCCTCCTACTACTATTGGAATTGTGCAGGTATCTTTCTTTCACATTCTTCGTGTTTCTGCCTGCAAATCCTGGTATTTTATGACTTTGTCTCTCTGTATATAAGACACTGTAATCAATGGGTGTAGCAAATTCAATGAAAAGTGCTACTTTAGTCTTTTATTCATAAACTGCTTGGTTTTCACATCTATTTTTTGAACCATTGGTAATGGGTGATCCCATGTGATATAAACTTAATTATTCTCTATAATGATTTGTGATTCATGTTTCCAGTGCTTCTCAGCTACTTCTACATTGTAATGTTTGCACAATCCACAATGCAACAGTTTTCTGTGCCTTTCAATATACAGGCCCTTTGCCATGAGTGAGTCACACCCAGTAACAAGTCGTGTGCCTATTTCTAGTTCTGTTTTACAGGACCAGCATTGTCCATTTCTTCTACTTTTTCAATGTGTACATAGCCAACTCTTCTGGACAGCCACTATTAGCCTTTCATCTTTTGGTTTCAGTTCAAGCCATCTTAGGGAGTATAGGACTTTACAGTGATGAGTGAAAGGGGTTGCTTTTCAGTTTACCTCTCCTTATCCATTCCTGCACCAAATCTTGGTCAACATGCATTTGTTCCAGAAGCTCTCTCTAAACTTGCCGCTACATTTATAGATTTTTCCAATTTTCTTTCTTTCTTTCTAATCCTTTTCCTTATGTTCTGTATTTTGTTTTTTTGGCTCATTCAGGTGCTGTTAGATTTTTGTCTACTTCTGGTATGAGTTCCATTCCTGCTTGATACAGAAATACTTCTGCTAAACTACGCAAAGATGTCATCATAGACTTCTCTTTATGCTTTAAAACTTTCGCTGTGTTTGGATCTGATAAGGTCAACAGATATGTGTATGCAGTCCCACAACTGCAGATAAATATATTTAATCAATTTCAAGGAGGTTCATACCTCCTTCAGAGCGAGGCATATATAATCTTAGTAAACAATGAATTTTGTATATAGTTTGACAAGCAATTTAGTATTTTTCTTGTTTTATTATCCACCTGATCAAATACTTTTTTGAGGCCAGACAATCACCCCAAAACTGTGAGTTAGAACAGGAAGATCAAATTGATTTACTGATTGGACTTTATTCCTGGATGTTAAGGCAGTTTTCAATATTAGTTTCAGTCTTCTGAAGTATTCCTTACTGGGTTTTATTCTCATTTGTTCTATTTTATTGCCAAGCTTACATCTACTACCAAATATTTATACACTCCCACCTGCTCAAGTTCCTTTACATCACACTCATGTCCCAGGTTGATATTTTCTTGGTACTGCAGCTTTCCTGTTTTAAATGTTACTTTTGCACATTTATCAAAGCCAAAAGTCATTCTTACACCATCTGAGAAAGTTTTAAGCATTTGTAGCTGTGCTTTCCTTATCTGATGAACTATACAGCTTTAAGTCATCTACAAAAATAGAGGTTAAGTCTCTAAACAAGGTTGGTTTCTGGGAGCTCAGTTGTAACCATAGCCTACCTAACCTGCTAAGTAAGCAGATTAATGGATTGAGGGCAAGACAAAACAGCAGCGGTGACAACAAATCACCTTGTATATATATCCCCCTCTGAATTTTTACTCCTGGGATAATAAGGTAACTGTCATGGCTCGCCACTGTTTTGTCGTCACTGATCGGTTATAGGGTGAATCTTATAAATCCATTATCCTTTACTGTGATGCCCTCAAATACTTTTTTTTTGGAATCTGTCTATCCCGTACTTAAATTCTTCCCATTTTTACAATTCTTTATCATGGCTTTACTTGTTAACAAATGTCCATTGTTCAATTTGACTTTTTTGTTACGTTTTTGTTCTATTGATATAATTGATTTTTTTCTGAAGGACTATAAACACTGTCTACCTCAGTTCCAGTATATAGTTTGTACATTGTCGGAAGGCAGGTTATTGGTCTATACTTCTTAATATGGCTTCCAGATTCAGTTTTAAGGAGGAGTATTGTTTATCTAGTTGTTAACGAGGCTGGTGTCTGTTTAGGATGTGGATATAAGTAATTCTTACTCAGGGCTAAATCCTTGTGTATAGATATTAGTAGTTTTAGCCAGAAGTTAGGTACTGCATCTGAGCCTGGGGCTTTTCAAATTAGGAGCTTCCCTTAACCTTGCCAACATTTCTCTGGTTGTTACTTCATCCCATTTCATATCTTTACATTAGAACTCCTAACTGTTTCCTTTAATTTCTTCTATCCATTCTACAGCACCTTTGTTATGTTCAGCGCAGTCCTCAAAATACTTCTCCACTATGTACCTATTTCTTTTTTTTTTTTTTGCTGGCATTTCTATTTCTTTTATTTCTTTGTTTCCCAATTATCTATAAAACCTTTTTTGTGTCATAAATGAATTGCTTATTTTGTACTTTTCCTTTAGAGTTACCTACATACCTTCGATGTTTTTTCTGCCTGTGCTGAAATTTGTAGTTTATTATTAGCAATTGTATATGATAAATCCTGGTCTGTTTTTGGTACTGTGTGTTATTTTTATAGCATCTATGTTTCTAGGTATTTTTGATGATCTGTTCCCTTTTCTATATTCCTTTAACAGAGCTACTTATTGTCTTAATTGCGTTATAGTTTTCTCTGCTCACTGTTTCCATGGTGGTATTTTATCTGTTTCCTTCCTTTCTTTTGCTACTCTCCATTTTTGGGATAACACTTTATCCATAATTAGTTTAACTGGACAGAAATATATCCTACTTATTTCTATTATATCATGTGAATCTCTAATTAATAGCCCTGATTACTGTGTTTATCTGTTTTCTCAGTCTTCTGACATTTTGGGTCTTATTTACCGTCTGTAATTTTTTTTCTCAATATTAATATGTCTATTCATCTCTGGTAAATCAAGGAGATCTTCCCTTAGATGGTGTTCTTCTGGAATGAGAGCATCTTCTTTGCTCTGTTTCCTGCAAGTATTCTACAGAAGGTTCCAGAGCATCTTCCTGTGATGTATCCTCTTCACCTACTGCTCCTTCATATGGGAACGCATCGATCCATCACTCCACAATATTACCTGTGTCAGATTTGCCACTGTTTCCTGCTGCTTCCCTTGCTGTCCAACTTTAACTGGATTTTCATACCGGTCTCCTACAGAAGGATTTACAGCATCACGATGTTGCTCATCTTCTTCGATGCCTCTGCTCCACCTGCTTCTCCTTAGTTTGGGGGCTCACTGTTCCATCATGCTGCAACAGTACCTGTGCTGGATTGTCTACACTAAATCATTGACTTCACAAGTATTCCGCAACTTCAGTTTCTGTTTAACTTCTACCTCATTAATCCTCTTTTCTGCATTCTGCCTTTGTCTTACTTTTTTGTATTGCATGATTTTCCATATCTGTGTGCCTTTGCCTTCATTTCTCTTCAAATATCTTTGGAGCTGCTTTTTTATATTGATTAGTTTTGCATTTTCCTTTTCATAAGTAGTGCACCATATTAAATCTGTTTTTCTTTCCGATGTCCATGTTTCTTTTTTTATACCTTTCTAAAATCTTTGGGTTTGATTCTTTACATTTTTGCACTTCTGCTGTCAAGCCTTTGCCCGGGTGGCCCAAAATTTCTTTGTCTATGTAACATTTTTCATACATCTGTTGCATTAATGAATACAAATGTTTATTTATAGCTCCTGACATTTTTTTATTTGCAAATACTTAATCTCTCTTTTAATTTCTCTCTTAATCTTTCTGCATATCCTTTATTTGAAAATTCTGGCCTTCATGCATAATAATAATAATAATAATAATCATAATCGTAACAATAACAATAACAACAGCAATTTATAATTTATTTCTTATCCTCAATAGTCCACCTTGTCACCCCTAAGCCTCTTTTTTGGCCTGCCACTTGCCATGTTTTTGTAGACTACTTCTTCCTTCTACCACAGGAAATCCATCCTCCCAGAGCCTAGCTTAACCCTGTTGTAGGAATTGTTGTGTTGTTGTCGGTACACCAGGAAAGGGCACTTTTTATCCTGGGACCTGGGCACATAGTCTTCTTTTTTATTTTTTGACTTACCTTTCTCTATGATATTTAAAATACTGACTATATATCAGTGTTGTCTTGGTGATATTTTGTACCAACAGGACCCACCTTGTGAAGGTACTCACCAAGACTTGAGGATGAGTTCAGTTCCAGCAGTACTACTATCCTTTTCTCACTGATTTCATCTTTCCATTCAGACCCTTGCGGAAGCCCTTGTGGTCTTTGAGCGTTCTCTTACACTGAAAAGTCTTGTTATATGTTAAACACTTGAAACCACCATGGACATTTTGATGCCTTTTTAATGACATCTTACCTGTAAATCCCTTGTTACATGTGGCACAGGTAGAGGGTTTCTGTCCGGTGTGGATATGTTGATGCCTTAACAGTTTTTTTCCTCTATAAATTCCTTGTTAAAGGATGCACACTTACAGGGTTTCTCTATAGAGTGGACATACTCGTGACGTATCAGGTTTCCCTTCTTCTTAAATCCCTTTCCACAGGAAGCACATTTATAGGTTTTTGGTCCAGTGTGGATATTTTGATGCCTTATTAGGTTTATCTTCTCTGTATATCCCTTGTTACATGTGGCACAGGTAAAGGGTTTCTGTCCAGTGTGGACATGTTGATGCCTTAACAGTTTTTTTTTCTCTATAAATCCCTTGTTACAGGATGTACACTTATAGGGTTTTTCTGTAGAGTGGACATACTCGTGACGTGTCAGGTTTCCCTTCTTCTTAAATCCCTTTCCACAGGAAGCACATTTATAGGTTTTCGGTCCAATGTGGATATTCTGATGCCTTATTAGGTTTATCTTCACTATAAATCCCTTGTTACATGTGGCACAGGTAAAGGGTTTCTGTCCAGTGTGGATATACTGGTGTTGTTTCAAGGTTTCCTTCCTCATAAAGCTCTTGTAACAGGCGGTACACTTATAGAGTTTTTGTCTAGTGTGAATAAACTGATGTTGCTTTAACATCCATGCATCTATAAATCTCTTGTCACACATATCACATTTATAAGAGTTCATACCTGTATGTATAACTTGATGCTTAATCAGACAGTTACTATATGCAAAACGTTTGTCACACTTAGAACATTTGTATGGCTTCTTTTTACTGTGGAAAATCTGATGCTCTATCAAACATTCCTTGAATAAAAAGCATTTCTTACATGTTGAACATTTATACATTTTTGACCTAGTGTGTATAATCTGATGCTTTTTTAGACTACGGTTACATGTAAAACCCTTGTTACATATGGGGCATTTATAGGGTTTTTGCACAGTATGAACAGTCTTGTGCTTTGATAACCCGCTGTCATGCACAACACTCTTATCACATATAGTATGTTTATATCGCTTCTCTTTAATGAGGATTTTCTTGAGTATTGTGAAAGAGTCTTTTTCTCGGTTATTGCCCCTGCAGTTCAGACATGTACATGGTATCTCTTCTCCATGAGTGGTCAGATGCATTCCTAGTTGAAAGTTCCCGCTATGCCTGCTCTTATACTCCGTGCATTTCTGGTGTCCATGTCCACTCTCTACTCCTTCGTGTCTTCTGAATGATTCATCACGTGGCAATGCCTCGCCAGATTCAGAATTCTGATGTTTCACAGAGAATGGCTGCTGACTCTGAATCTCAATGTAGGCTGACTTCCTGTGGACTAAAGAAAGAAATTAAGCATCAGAATAAGGCAATGACTGATACAGAAGATTTATTTTCTTACTCAAAATTTTGGTTTACTTTTTCACATTGCATTGCTACTGGAGTGGCATATTTAAGGCATGCCCTCCATTTGCTCCTCAGGGTAGTAGCTTTTTGTTGAATTTTACACTTACACTAACACTGCTTGTTTTTGAAAGACTGCAGTGAAATTCCGAGCTCTAAAATGAGATTATCTGAAGTATTCTGAAAAACAGATAAAAGCACCTACAGCTGTTTGAAACTATTTAATGCAACAAAGTGGGTTCGTGCTTGTGCCTCATGTCTGCCTTCTTTATTTTATTCATGTTTTTATGTTTGTGTGTGTGTGTGTGTGTGTGTGTGTGTGTGTGTGTGTGTGTGTGTGTGTGTGTGTGTGTGTGTCTGTGTATGCGTGTGTGTGTTTATGTGTACATCATGTATATATAAATATATATATATTTACAAATATGTAATGTCAGTGCATACATCTTATCCACACATGTAGACATACATAACATACACACAAGTACACAAAGACATATATATATATATATATATATATATATATACATACACTATATACTGCATTACTCAATGTGGCCCTGTCATGGCTGAAAAGAGTCTAAAATGAACCAGCTAATTTTTCTAGTTAGCACAAAAATAATACATTCCAGAGTCCTATATTCCTCTCTATGAAATATTTCCTGATGTTGTCTTTACTACCGACTTTTTCCACCGATAATCCCACCTTGCCCACTTTTCTTCATTGATTATATGCTAACTTTTCCCTGAAATGACTAGATGTACACATATCATCCTACCAGTTATTTCTCTCTTAAAATATTCATTCTACATGCTCTGAAATTCCTTGTTCACTACATCCGACACCAAAAGCACTTTACTGTACACAATATGTCACTCATTTCAAGTAATATGTACATTTCCTCATATTCCATGCTTCCCTTCCCGATACAATGTGCCTTTCACCTAGTCCTTTCCCAGTATTACTTTATTCCCAGTAAGTCAAGCCATTCATCTCAGTCAATTCCTGGAATTCTGAATCATTTTTTGTATGGGTACTCCATGTAACCTTATTTCCCTTACTCCAACCTATACTTAACTTCCAGTAATTAGAGCCTTTCCCTGTACTCCAGGCAATCCCATTTTAGTACTCCACACCTTTCAGCATATTCCTTTGTCAGTACGTGGAGTCCTTCCTTTTCCTCCTTTCCCAGTACTCTGAGCCTTCCTTTATCGTCCATATAACCCTATTACCAATACTCTGAGCTTTGTAAGATATGTAATTCCCATTATTGTTCACCCTTCCTTGTATTCCATGAGACTCCACTCCAGTACTCCAAGTCTTTCATCATCCTCTCTGCACTTAACTCCCAGAATTCTAATACTTTGGTCATATTCCTTAAGTTCTCACTGCCACACTCTAGCCATTTTCTCATACTCAATATGCTCCCACTTCCAGCCATTTCCAGTACTTCAAGCCTTTCATCATCCTCTCTGCACTTAACTCCAGTACTCCAAGCCTTTCATCATCCTCTCTGCACTTAACTCCCAGAATTCTATTACTTTGGTCATACTCTGTAAATTCTCACTGCCACACTCCAACCATTTTCTTATACTCAGTGCGCTTCCACTTCCAACCATTTCCAGTACTCCAAGCCTTTCTCTATACCGCACACTTCCTTGCCAGTTCAGTGAATCCTCTTCATATTCGGTGCACCTCCACCCCCAGTACTAGGAAACGTTTATCATTCTCACTGTCCTGCCATTTTCTATTCTCAGATCCTTTTTTTGCACTTCAAGCACCTGATTCTCAGTGCTGTGAAACATTAACCATACTAAATGTACCCCTAGTTTCTGTTCCCTTGTACTTCATGGAGCCTATCCTCACTACTCATAATATTTTTCTCATATTCTCTGTATTTTCAGTACTCTGAGCTTTTTCTTGTGCTCTGTTCTTTCAATCCCAGTACTACAAGCCTTTTATCGTACCCCATGCAACCCCATTCTGATCGCCGTGTCTTTCTTCACACTCCATGCACACCGTTGCATATGCCATACTGGCTGACTTGATTTGCACTTTCAACAAGCCTGATGGCCCTTTCCTAGTATGTTCCCCAGAATAAAACCCAACAGTCCAGATATAGCCGCATCTGTGCAACTCATAATATAACATCTGCATTCTCACAGCACTATGCCCTGCAAAGGGATTCTGCATTCATGTTTGCCTTTGACACTGCATTATTATACCACACACCTCAAGCCGATTATAACATGAAGGCCTTTTTATTTTTTCTGATGTTCTACAGGTATACCTCCTAAAGCTAAATCAATAATCAAGCACCCACCAACAAATATGGAATTATCAAGATCACTACATTTTATTTCAGCTGCTGCCTCTCTGTACTGGGCTGTGCAAGAAGTACCGCATCATTAGCCACTGCACCCATCTTTGTGACATCAGCTAAAAGGCTGACCTTATTTTCTAGCCAGAATGAAATACCTAAAATACTCTGCAGTAAAAGCCCTTGTCACAACCCACTAATCACCGATCTCTTACTCAGTACTTACTGCATAACTGCTACTGTCTGCTATCTATCACCTAATTGGTTCTTGTCCATGTGATGTCATCAATACTCGCCATAAAACCCAGGAGTACATGGTGACAAACGTTTTACTTAAGATTCACTGCAGCAGCCACATGGAAAGCTGTATTTCATGGGAGCAAAAGTGTTTCTATACACATGAAAACTGAATTTTGAATAAAACTGTGCCATAAGCAGTGCCAGTGGTTCAAAAGGTAGCACATTCACCTTCGGTGCTGAAAGATCAAAAGGCTGTGGGTTCTATTCCCACACCAGGTACTTGACACTAACACTACAGTGCAACCTAAGGAGGGGTGCTGCACTCCTGAGTGTGCTGTTCTTCAGATGAGATATTAAACTGTGGTTCCACCTGCTTCAGCTAGTATTAGCTTAGGTGGACGTAAAAGATTCCACAGCACTTAATGGAAAAAACAGCAGGGTAGTTTCCTGATGGCCTGTATAAATTTCCTCTACTGAGTTTGAATACCACCTCAAGTTTCCCCTGAAAAGAGGTCATTGGCCTAGTGGGATAAACTCGGTCAATGAAGAATAAATAAATAACAGTCACATTTGTAGATTTTAAACATTGCTTGATGCATAACATAAAAGGGATGTCAATTTTTTTCAGTTTCTAGTATGACCAGAAAAGGATTGTTTCACAGCAAACTTATTGTATATTGTTTTGCTATAGCTGCTTATCTGGAGCCAGGATCTGCCATATATTCTCTATAGTTGCTTATCTGTTGACAGAATCCTTCAAGTTACGCACAGACTCAAGTCACTACACCACAGGTACCAGTATGATTCCATAATAGTCCATGCGGGTATTAATGACCTCAGACGTACTTTCTTGGCCTATACGAAGAGAAACATTGTTGATCTCTATGCATATGTGTCTCAGGCAGGTATGTGCCTTGCACTCAGCAGCATTCTACCTTTACAAAGGATGATGCCATAGAACAAAGAAAATATGGCTTGACTTCAATAACTGGCTTAGTTCCTTTCCAAGGGGATTCAATATTTGTCATCATGGGATAGTTAACAAACCACATTGCTTTACGAAGGACTGTCTACACCTGTTTCCCCTAGGCTTCTGAATATTGGATAAAACTTTATCCTTCCCCTTAGAGCCTTTTATAGGCAATGCCAAATAGACAAACCTTCTGACAGAGCAAATAAAACCCAAAGAATCCTAAAGGTGCTACTACTCAATATCAGGAGTTTAAACAAGAAACCCCTCAGCCTACAAGCTCTACTCATTCTAGAGAATATAGGCATCTGTGCTGTTAGCGAGGCATGGTTTAAATCTGCAGAAAGTATTCTAGCAGTGCAAGGCTTCAGTGCCTCCACACAGTTATACCATCAGCTGCACAGACATGGACAGAAGGTACAGTCAGCTGCACAGACATGGACAAAAGGTGGAGGATTCTCCATCTATATTAGCAACAAGCATAAACATGATGATGCCTGGAATTTATCCACATGCAAATCATAATAGACAAAGTCCCATACCATATCCTTGCAAGCTATATTTCTCCTGCTATGCTTCTAGAATTCCATAGCTCATACCTAGATCTACTGAAAACACTCACCATTAAACCAAATACCCTATTCATAGGAGACTTTAACTACCCCTCTATAAAATGGGAGACTTACACTATCTCATACTCACAGGCACAACAATTCCTGGACTATATTAACACAAATACCCTTGATTAGACAGTGCATGCACCCACCAGAGGTTCAAACATACTGGACCTGGTACTCACTAATATAGGAAAGTGTAACACCCCCCCACGTGTCATGTCCTCACTGGTGAGGTCGGACCACAAATCTGTTCTTCGAAATAAAAATCAGTTCAGTAACAACAGCAACCTATGTAGAATTATTCCCAGATACCCTGTACAACCCTGTAAATGGGTGTATGTAGACTGATGTATGTACGAGAAGTAAGCCCAAAACAAATTAAAAATAAACTGCACTGGTGGAATCCTAACCTTAATAGGGTACATAACAAAAGGAACAAAAATTCATGGCTTAAATCAGGAAGAGCAACTCCCGTAATGATAGGAGCTCTCTAGCTAAACTAAACAGGAAACTAAGAGGACTAATTATGTCCAACAAAGCTAATTAAGGGGTCAGAATAGCCTCACAGGCTAAAGACAACTACAAGGCCTTCTACTCCTCCGTCTGAAGTCTCAAAGGCAGCACACATCAATATGCCGAACTAGTGATCAGTGGTGACACCTTCACTGAGCATGGTGCCTCCATCTGATGTCTCAAAGGCAGCACACATCAGTATGCCGAGCTAGTGATCAATGGTGATACCTTCACTGAGCATGGTGCCTCATTTTGAAGTCTCAAATACACCACACATCAGTATGCCGAACTAGTGATCAATGGTGACACCTTCACTGAGCATGGTGCCTCCGTCTGAAGTCTCAAAGGCAGCACACATCAGTATGCCAAATTAGTGATCAATGGTGACACCTTCACTGTGCATGGTGCCTCCGTCTGAAGTCTCAAATGCAGCACAATCAGTATTCTGAACTAGTGATCAATGGTGACACCTTCACTGTGCATGGTGCCTCCGTCTGAAGTCTCAAAGGCAGCACACATCAGTATGCTGAACTAGTGATCAATGGTGACAGCTTCACTGAGCATGGTGCCTCCGTCTGAAGTCTCAAAGGCAGCACACATCAGTATGCCAAATTAGTGATCAATGGTGACACCTTCACTGTGCATGGTGCCTCCGTCTGAAGTCTCAAATGCAGCACAATCAGTATGCTGAACTAGTGATCAATGGTGACACCTTCACTGTGCATGGTGCCTCCGTCTGAAGTCTCAAAGGCAGCACACATCAGTATGCCGAACTAGTGATCAATGGTGACACTTTCACTGAGTATGGTGCCTCTATCTGAAGTCTTAAAGGCAGCACACATCAGTATGCCAAACTAGCGATCAATGGTGACACCTTCTCTGAGCATGGTGACATATGCCAACTAGTGATCAATGGTGACACCTTCACTGAGCATGGTGACATAGTGAATCTGCTGGCTGACAAATTCAGCTCATAATTCACCCCCCACTCCACCCCCCCCCCCCGCCTCCATCATGAAATACCCATTAGCATAGTCCTCCCAACTATCAGTAGGAGGCAGGTCCTGGCAGTGCTCACTAAGACCACAAACACAGCCTCTATGGGGCCCGATAATATCCCAAGATACCTCCTAAACAGCTTGAAACCTGATCTATTAGAACCACTTGAGTCACTTTTCAACTATGGCCTCAAAGCAGGCTTTATACCATGAAAATGGAGGACTGTAATGGTTATTCCACTTCACAAGAGTGAACCATCAACCAACCCCAAAAACTACAGGTTTATTAGTCTGGCTAGTCTAATATGCAAAGCCATTGAATGAATTATCATGGAAATGATCAAAAAAAGACATAGGCAACTTTCAGACACTTGATCCAATCCAGTTTGGCTTTGTCAAGGGAAGGTCATGCCTACTAAATCTGGTGGATTTCTTTGAGAAGGCCACCAGGCAATGGATGGGGAAATTGGCATATACTGCCTACATGGACCTGGCTAAGGTTTTCAATATAATACCCCACTTGGGTTTAGTTGGCAAACTCACCAAACTGGGCATAAACCACTACAACTCACTGGATTGCCAGCTGGCTCACAGACAGAACCCAGGAAGTCAGATGACACCACCTCCACTTAAACACCAGTCCCAGCAGGGTACCTCAGAGTTCCACGCTGGGACTGCTCCTATTTGGCATGTACTTCTTGGAGGTGAAAACTAATGTCAATGACCTTTGAATGACCAAGCCTGCAGATGACTGCAAACTGGGAGCTATCACAGATTCCCCCCATGACATAAACATCTTACAAGAGGGTCTAACACAGACAAATGACTTGTGCCAAAGTCACTGATTAAAACTCAATGCCAACAAATGCATTATAGTGCCTTTTGGGAAAAACTGCCACCCAGGCTTATTACTCCATCAATAAGACACCATGAAGAGCTGACCCAGTAGTCAGGGATTTCAGAACATAAGTAGACAGAAATCTGGAATTTGACCAACATGTGGCCAAGGTAGTAGGAAAATCATTCTATGTTGCCTGACTTATAGGTAAGTAAGGGCATGGCGTCCAGGTCCATAGAAGTCGTAGTGCCTCCTTATTCAGCCCTTATCAGACTAATCATTGAGTATAATGCCCCCTTTGGCATGTACCTGAAAATTCACATGCAACAGCTGGAATGCCACAAAGGTTCCTCACCAGGAGAATCCACAGTATAAATAACACAGTTCTACAAAGGATCACCTTAAACCCTAACTTTGTGTTCAGTCTCCTACAGGTTACTGAGAGGTGATCTATGCCTGGCATACAAGGCACCCTCGGGTCCAGCTCTGAAGGAACTTTTACACATCTACAAAACAAACAGCATCAGAACCACTAGATCCAAGGATTTACATTTTGCTTGGGGCATAAATAAAACATGTTGGCAAGACATATAGAACCTCAGAGGATCCCCATGCACTGGAACAGGCTCCTCATCCATGTGAAGCAGAGTCCATCACTAACTCTATTTAAGCATAACCTCGATCAATGGATGAGAAATTCGAAATTCACCCCAGGTCTGCCCCCCCCCCCCATTTCTCTGACAAAGGCAGACAGTAATGCCCAAACATACCCCCCCACACACACACACACACACACACACACACACACACACACACACACACACACACACACACACACACATATCCTCTAGAAACTTCCTAACTAACATGCCCTCTCCTAATAAATGCCTATGCTACATAGGGACACAACTAAGATGGACTGCACGGCCAAGCTTGTAAAGGCTCTGGGAGTCATTAGCCTTGTATATACCTATGAAATGGCCATGCTTATAAAGGCTCTGGGAGTCATTAGCCTTGTATATACCTACGGCCATGCTTATAAAGGTTCTGGGAGTCATTAGCCTTGTATACACCTATGAAATGGCTATGCTTATAAATGCTCTGGGAGTCATTAGCCTTGTATATACCTATGAATAGTACAGTTGTGTACACTTACCACAAATGTAGATGTTCGAGTGTATTCACTGTTGCAGTCATTACATTTGGGTAATCTGCTGGCAGGTTGCCCTCAGTCGGCCTGAATAACAAAGTCTTGAGTCCTGCGTCGGTTGCTGTCTCCTCTTCCATGACATCAGGTCGTCAGTGGTATAAAACATGCAGCCAACGCCATTTTAATCAGTTTTTCTTGCCCCAGATGTCAGGTGCCCCCCAAATGGAGAGCAAAAATATGTATAAATAAACTGTAAATATATAAATGCACTTTAGAAACATAAAATTTACCTTTCAACTAAAAGCAAATACACCACAAAGGCTTTTGAGTATAGTGAAGGAAAGAAAAGGTATAGAATGGGGGATGGCAAGTGGGTAACCCAGACTGCAACAGTGAATACACTTGAACATCTACATTTATGGTAAGTGTACACAAATGTAGTATGTTCTTCGTGTTTCACTTTTGCAGTCATTACATTTGGGTAGAATCCCAAAGCTATGGATGGCAGGATGGAACTAAACAGCATTAGGAGCAGCTACATAGCCTTGCAGGACTGCAGTAGCAAAGCCTGCCCTGGATTTAGAGAAGATAGGTAAATGATAATGCTTTGTGAACATATGAACAGAGCTCCAAGTAGCAGCTTCTAGAATGTCTTTGGTTGGGACCTCTCTGAGAAAAGCTGCTGAAGTAGAGGCAGCCCTGGTGGAATGGGATCTGATCCCCTTGGGCACAGGTTTACCATGGTGCAAATAGCAGAAATGAATGCAGTGGCTTATCCATTTAGAAATAGTCTGCTTTGATATAGCCTTCCCCTCTGATCCTGCAGCAAATGCTACCAGTAGTTGCTCAGACTTTCTAAGAGATTTTGTCCTGTTTAAGCAGAATCTTAGTTGTCTGTGTACATCCAGTGAATACAGAATCCACTCCCCCTTGTTCTGCGGATTTGGGAAAAATGTTGGCAGGTGAATGGTCTGGTTAAGAGCCACACTGGATACCACCTTAGCCATAAAAGAAGGATTGGTCCTGAGGGCCACCCTGTCCGGGTAAAATATAATGAAAGGCTCCACTGCCATGAGAGCCTGTAGTTCTGAAACCCTTCTTGCTGAAGTGACTGCCAAAAGAAAAGCTGTCTTCCAAGATAGAAAGTTTATATCTGCAGTAGCTGCTGGTTCAAAGGAGGCAGGGTGAGTTTTTCCAGCACAGAATTGAGGTCCCATGCAGGACTTGGTGCTCTCCTGGGAGGCCTTAAATTGTTGGCCCTTCTGAGATACTGTTTAAGCAGTGGATGAGAAAAGAGGGGAGGCTCTGTGTTGTAATGAGCTGAGATGGCAGAGGCATGGATTTTTATTGAAGAAAAAGATAGGCCCTTGTCAAGCATCTCAGTTAAGTATTGTAAAATCTGAGGAATATTGGGCTTTGCTGTGTCTATTCCTTGTGCTTGGTTCCAAGCACAGAATCTCTTCCATTTATCAGCATAAGAATTTCTAGTACTAGGCCTTCTGGCTTCCAAAATGACATCCATCAAAGGTTTACTGAGAAATGTGGTTTGAATAATTAGTTGATTAGCCATGCTGCAAGATTCAGAGTTTGGAGCTGAGTATGCAAAATTTGAAAGTTCTGCTGAGACAGTAGATGAGGTGTTTGAGGCAAGTACCACGGAGGAAGGTGTGACATATTCCTGAGAAGCGGGTACCAGTGCTGGTGAGGCCAGTCTGGAGCAATTAGGATCATTTTTGGTTT
The DNA here is from genome assembly GCF_019279795.1 of Protopterus annectens. NCBI lineage: Eukaryota > Metazoa > Chordata > Ceratodontiformes > Protopteridae > Protopterus > Protopterus annectens. The sequence goes on from NC_056732.1 coordinate 1,812,337,561, forward strand.
TTCCTGTCTGACTTTTAGTAAGACCTTGGAGAGTAGAGGCAGAGGGGGAAAGGCATAGACTGATAGGTTTTTCCACCTGAAGGATAGGGCATCCACTTTCCAAGCTTTTTTGTGATGAGTTCTTGTGCAGAATTTGTCCAAATGATAGTTTTGGGGAGAGGCAAATAGATCTATGTCTGGGCTCCCCCATTTCTGTGTTAACATGCTGAAGATTTGTGGATCCAGTTTCCATTTGTGCGGGTCCATAAGATTTCTGCTTAGGTCGTCTGCCCGAGTATTTTGCTTTTCTGGCAGGAATTGTGCTTGAAGATGTATTTTGTAAGTCAAGGCTGTGTTCCACAAGGCCATGCCTAGTCTGCAAAGGGGGTAGGAATGTGTACCCCCCCTGCTTGTTTATGTACCACATACCTGTGGTGTTGTCCATCCTTAACAGTAGTTGTCCTGGATGAAGTAAGTCCTTGAAGGCTGTCAGAGCATTCTGAACAGCTAGCATTTCTTTCTGGTTGATATGCAGATGCATTTAGTTTGGGCTCCATTTGCCCTGAATGCATCTCCCTGCCAGGTGGGCCCCCCAAGCATAATCTGATGTGTCTGTAGTTAGGGTCTGTGTGACAGGGGGTAGAGTGAATGACAGTCCCTTGTTTAGGTGACATGTCTCTGCCCATCAAAGAAACTCCTGTTGCAGACAGGGAATGAGAGGAATCGTTTCCAGGCTGTGACAATGCTGACTCCATAAACTTTTTAGATACCATTGAAGTTTCCTCATATGCAGTCTCGCACATGGAATTAGTAGAATGCAGGATGCCATGAATCCCAACGCCTGCAGAATTTGTCTTGCAGATAACTGGGCTTTTGTTGCCACTTGTTTGAAGTATGTTGTCAATTGCCTTTGTTTGTCTGGCGTGAGGTGTCATCTGGGCAGTTGTATTCAAGCTTGCACCCAGGAATGTAATTATTTGAGAGGGTACCAGTTGTGATTTCTTTTTGTTTATGGTGTACCCTAGGCATGCTAGAAGCCTTTTTACAAATGCCAGATGTTGAAGAAGAGTGTCCTTGTCCTCTGCTTGAATGAGACAATTGTCCAGATAAGGATAAATTTGGATGTTTCTTTGTCTGCAGAATGCAATTACTGGTGCCAGGCACTTTGTAAAGACCCTGGGCGCAGTAGATAAACCAAAAGGCAGTGCAGAGAATTGGTAATGCAAAAAACCTGCTTTGAAGCAGAGGTATCTTCTGCATGATCCCCTTATTGGGATATGCAGGTATGCCTCTTTTAAGTCCAAAGTTACTAACCAGGCATTCTTGCCTAGCATAGCCAGTAGCTGTTGTAAAGTCAGCATTTTGAATTTTGGAATGTCCAGGTACATCTTCAGAATCGATAAGTCCAGTATTGGATGCCATGAATTGTCTTTTCTGGGTACCAGGAAAAGTCTTGAATAAATTCCTTATCCTTTTTCCTTTTCTGGTACCGGTTGAATAGCCCCCATATCCATGAGGGACATGACTTGTTTCTGGGCCTCTGCCTACTGGTTTTGTGGCAGATCCGGCCATCCGTTTGGAATTGGCAAAGTATGGAAATTAAATCTGTACCCCTGGGATACTATGTTTAATACCCACTTGTCCTGGGTAATTAACTGCCAATTTTGAGCATGAACTGCTAGTTTTCCCCCGAAGGGGGCTGCCAAAAGACAAGTGCTTGGAGATGGTAGAGGAAAGTCATTGAGACTGCTTACTGTACGGTTGTGCCTTGTATCCTCCAGATTTTGAGGTGGAGTCACCCCATTGATTTGACCTGTAGGAATCCTGTGATTGATATCTGGAGCCTTTTGAGCACCTGAGTTTGCCCTGAGTGGCTCTGTTGGACACAGGAAAGGACCAATTTTTAGTAGGCCAGTGCCTACTGAACCTGGGTGGCTGCACTTGCAGGAAATCTTTTACAGTTTGCATAGATTTAGCTTTGTCTTCCATTTTCTTTAAAACCTCTTCTGCCTTATTACCAAACAGAGCATCATGCTGCAAAGGGGCATCCAACAATTTAGCTTTAACAAGATCAGGCAGATTTTGCTCCTTGAGCCAGGCATGCCTACTAATCACAGATCCAGTAACGGTGGCCCTACAAGAGGCCTCCAAGGAATCAAAACCACATTGCAAAGTATGCTTTCCAACCTGTTCTGCTGAATGCAATAAATCCTGTAATTTTTTATTTTCCACACAATCAGAAATCAACATCATTTTCTGTTTCAGTAAGCCCATAACACATGCTGTTGATATTTAAGCATATGAAACTGGAAGTTTAAAGCCCTGATTTCCAAGGTTGCAGACGTATAAACCTTCCTAATCCATCTATCCAGTGCCCTGGAATCTCTATCAGAAGGGGTAGGATTTTGGGCGGTAGAAGCTTTAACACCCGTAGGTCCCTGAGAAATAGTCTCAGGATCAGCAGCAGGATTTTTGAAAAAAAATTTGTGGGAGTCAGGAACCCTGTAATATTTGTCTGGCTTACTAGCAGCTAGAGGCAGGGAATCAGGTGCCAGACAGATATTACAGGGTTCCTCATTATCAACAATGTCTAATACAGGAGGTATTGCCAAAGGCCTATGCTGAGGAGGAAGAAGGAAATCCCTAAGCCTCTTTTTTGATTCAGAGAAGTCCTGACTCTCCCATTGAAAATGTTCCCTTAAAGTATGCAAAGTATCTCCAAAAGAGTAATCCTCAGGAGGAGATGCAGATAGGATGGATTCCTCTGCATCAGAATCCTCATAGGGTGGAATAGAAAATTCCTGATCAGAAGAGGAATCAGAAGATATGGAACCTGATCTGAAGATTCATAATCAGTGCCTTGCCTAGGCCTCTTAGCAGGGGGGGAGGGGGGGCCTGATCAAGGTAATTAAATCCTCAGCCATTTTGATCATCTGTTTTTTAGGCATAGGACCTGAGCACATGGCACATGCATAATTTTTTAGACAGAGAAGTTGTTTTTGACATTGTTTTTGTTGCTGGCATCAGTTTAATATAAAAATGTTGAGGCCTGAAAACACCCTCAGAAGCCAGTGCCTGCTCAGTTGCTCCGGACCCATCCAAGGGAGAGACATCCGTGGGTTCAATACTTTGCGAATCTCGCAGCATACCGGACTCCGAATGGGTCTCGGTACAGGCCTGTGACTCAAAAGTGGCGGGTATCAGGGGCTGCAAAAGCACCTCACAGAGTACTGGCGACCCAGTGACTGGCTTAGGAGAAGCTTCATCATCGGTTTTGGACCTCGACAGTCTGTCTCTGTCTTTTTCCTTGCGTTTTTTGTGAACTCCGGTAGTCGGATTGCTAACCAATGACATTTCAGGGTAGTTAAATCTTGAACCAAAATATTTAGAAGCAAAAATATACCGACGCTTAATAGTGCGTTGGTTAAATTTAGCAGAAAACTGACAGCAAGGCATGTTGTGATCAGGGCCTAGGCAAGTAATACAGTACAAATGGAAACCCTTATGAGGTACTTGCTTCCCACAAGTAATGCAGTTATTAACTTTTACTGACATCAGTAAGGAGCAAGAAAAAGCTTCCCCAACGGGGTACTTGGCTTTAGTTTGAAGACATCGATTCTGAAACTCGAATATGAAAATTTCAGGAGTCGGCCGGCCAGCACTTGCAAACTTCTTCTGCTTCGGGCACCGCACGGCAAGAAAGACAGAATAAAATTTCCGTTGGCTGCATGTTTTATACCCCTGATGACCTGACATCATGGAAGAGGAGAAAGCAACCTACACAGGACCCAAGACTTTGTTATTCCTGCCGACTGAGGGCAACCTGCCAGCAGATTACCCAAATGTAATGACTGCAACAGTGAAACAGGAAGAACATCGGCCATGCTTATAAAGGTTGTGGGAGTCATTAGCCTTGTATATACCTATGAAACGGCTATGCTTATAAAGGCTCTGGGAGTCATTAGCCTTGTATATACCTATGAAACGGCCATGCTTATAAAGGCTCTGGGAGTCATTAGCCTTGTATATAGCTATGAAACGGCCATGCTTATAAAGGCTCTGGCGACCATTAGCCTTCTATATACCTATGAAATCACCATTCTTACAAAGGTTCTAGGAGTCATTAGCCTTGTATATACCTATGAAACGGCCATGTTTATAAAGGCTCTGGGAGTCATTAGCCTTTTATATACCTATGAAACAGCCATGCTTATAAAGGCTCCGGGAGTCATTAGCCTTATATATACCTATGAAACGGCCATGCTTATAAAGGCTCTGGGAGTCATTAGCCTTGTATATCGCTATGAAACGGCCGTGCTTATAAAGGCTCTGGCGACCATTAGCCTTCTATATACCTATGAAATCACCATGCTTTCAAAGGTTCTAGGAGTCATTAGCCTTGTATATGCCTATGAAACGGCCACGCTTATAAAGGCTTTGGGAGTCATTAGCCTTGTATATACCTATGAAACAGCCATGCTTATAAAGGCTCTGGGAGTCATTAGCCTTGTATATACCTATGAAACAGCCATGCTTATAAAGGCTCTGGGAGTCATTACCTTGTATATACCTACCATGCTTATAAAGGCTTTGGGAGTCATTCACCTTGTATATACCTATGAAACGGCTATGCTTATAAAGGCTCTGGGAGTCATTAGCCTTGTATATACCTATGAAACGGCCATGCTTATAAAGGCTTTGGGAGTCATTAGCCTTGTATATACCTATGAAACGGCTATGCTTATAAAGGCTCTGGGAGTCATTAGCCTTGTATATACCTACGGCCATGCTTATAAAGGCTTTTGGAGTCATTAGCCTTGTATATACCTATGAAACGGCCATGCTTATAAAGGCTCTGGGAGTCATTCGCCTTGTATATACCTACGGCCATGCTTATAAAGGCTCTGGGAGTCATTAGCCTTGTATATACCTACGGCCATGCTTATAAAGGCTCTGGGAGTCATTAGCCTTGTATATACCTATGAAACAGCCATGCTTATAAAGGCTCTGGGAGTCATTAGCCTTGTATATAGCTATGAAATGGCCATGCTTATAAAGGCTCTGGCAACCATTAGCCTTCTATATACCTATGAAATCACCATGCTTACAAAGGTTCTAGGAGTCATTAGCCTTGTATATACCTATGAAATGGCCATGCTTATAAAGGCTCTGGGAGTCATTAGCCTTGTATCTACCTATGAAACGGTCATGCTAATAAAGGCTCTGGGAGTCATTAGCCTTGTATATACCTACAGCCATGCTTATAAAGGTTCTGGGAGTCATTAGCCTTGTATATACCTACAGCCATGCTTATAAAGGCTCTGGGAGTCATTAGCCTTGAATATACCTACGGCCAAGCTTATAAAGGCTCTGGGAGTCATTAGCCTTGTATATATCTACGGCCATGCTTATAAAGGCTCTGGGAATCATTAGCCTTGTATATACCTATGAAACGGCTATGCTTATAAAGCCTCTGGGAGTCATTAGCCTTGTATATACCTACGGCCATGTATATACCTATGAAACGGTCATGCTTATAAAGGCTCTGGGAGTCATTAGCCTTGTATATACCTACAGCCATGCTTATAAAGGTTCTGGGAGTCATTAGCCTTGTATATACCTACGGCCATGCTTATAAAGGCTCTGGGAGTCATTAGCCTTGTAGAGGCTCTGGGAGTCATTAGCCTTGCATATACCTATGGCCATGCTTATAAAGGCTCTGAGAGTCATTAGCCTTGTATATACCTATGAAACGGCTATGCTTATAAAGGTTCTGAGAGTCATTAGCCTTGTATATACCTATGAAACAGCCATGCTTATAAAGGCTCTGGGAGTCATTAGCCTTGTATATACCTACGGCCATGCTTATAAAGGTTCTGGGAGTCATTAGCCTTGTATATATCTACGGCCATGCTTATAAAGGCTCTGGGAATCATTAGCCTTGTATATACCTATGAAACGGCTATGCTTATAAAGCCTCTGGGAGTCATTAGCCTTGTATATACCTACGGCCATGTATATACCTATGAAACGGTCATGCTTATAAAGGCTCTGGGAGTCATTAGCCTTGTATATACCTACAGCCATGCTTATAAAGGTTCTGGGAGTCATTAGCCTTGTATATACCTACGGCCATGCTTATAAAGGCTCTGGGAGTCATTAGCCTTGTATATACCTACGGCCAAGCTTATAGAGGCTCTGGGAGTCATTAGCCTTGCATATACCTATGGCCATGCTTATAAAGGCTCTGGGAGTCATTAGCCTTGTATATACCTATGAAACGGCTATGCTTATAAAGGTTCTGAGAGTCATTAGCCTTGTATATACCTATGAAACAGCCATGCTTATAAAGGCTCTAGGAGTCATTAGCCTTGTATATACCTATAAAACGGTCATGCTTATAAAGGCTTTGGGAGTTATTAGCCTTGTATATACCTATGAAACAGCTATGCTTATAAAGGCTTTGGGAGTCATTAGCCTTGTATATACCTATGAAACGGCTATGCTTATAAAGGCTCTGGGAGTCATTAGCCTTGTATATACCTACGGCCATGCTTATAAAGGCTCTGGGAGTCATTAGCCTTGTATATACCTATGAAACGGCCATGCTTATAAAGGCTTTGGGAGTCATTAGCCTTGTATATACCTATGAAACGGCTATGCTTATAAAGGCTCTGGGAGTCATTAGCCTTGTATATACCTACGGCCATGCTTATAAAGGCTTTTGGAGTCATTAGCCTTGTATATACCTATGAAACGGCCATGCTTATAAAGGCTCTGGGAGTCATTAGCCTTGTATATACCTACGGCCATGCTTATAAAGTCTCTGGGAGTCATTAGCCTTGTATATACCTACGGCCATGCTTATAAAGGCTCTGGGAGTCATTAGCCTTGTATATACCTATGAAACAGCCATGCTTATAAAGGCTGTGAGAGTCATTAGCCTTGTATATACTTACAGCCATGCTTATAAAGGCTCTGGGAGTCATTAGCCTTGTATATAAGCTATGAAACGGCCATGCTTATAAAGGCTCTGGCAACCATTAGCCTTCTATATACCTATGAAATCACCATGCTTACAAAGGTTCTAGGAGTCATTAGCCTTGTATATACCTATGAAACGGTCATGCTTATAAAGGCTCTGGGAGTCATTCGCCTTGTATATACCTACAGCCATGCTTATAAAGGTTCTGGGAGTCATTAGCCTTGTATATACCTACGGCCATGCTTATAAAGGCTCTGGGAGTCATTAGCCTTGTATATACCTACGGCCAAGCTTATAAAGGCTCTGGGAGTCATTAGCCTTGTATATACCTATGAAACGGCTATGCTTATAAAGGTTCTGGGAGTCATTAGCCTTGTATATACCTATGAAACAGCCATGCTTATAAAGGCTCTGGGAGTCATTAGCCTTGTATATACCTATGAAACGGCCATGCTTATAAAGGCTCTGGGAGTCATTAGCCTTGTATATACCTATGAAACAGCCATGCTTATAAAGGCTCTGGGAGTCATTAGCCTTGTATATACCTATAAAATGGTCATGCTTATAAAGGCTTTGGGAGTCATTAGCCTTGTATATACCTATGAAATCGCTATGGTTATAAAGGCTCTGGGAGTCAATAGCCTTGTATATACCTACGGCCATGCTTATAAAGGCTCTGGGAGTCATTAGCCTTGTATATACCTATGAAATGGCTGTGCTTATAAAGGCTCTGGGAGTCATTAGCCTTGTATATACCTATGAAATGGCTATTCTTATAAAGGCTCTGGGCGTCATTAGCCTTGTATATACCTACGGCCACGCTTATAAAGGCATTAGCCTTGTATATACAATCATTAGCCTTGTATATACCTATGAAACGGCTATGCTTATAAAGGCTCTGGGAGTCATTAGCCTTGTATATACCTATGGCCATGCTTATAAAGGCTCTGGGAGTCATTAGCCTTCTATATACCTACGGCCATGCTTATAAAGGCTCTGGGAGTCATTAGCCTTGTATATACCTATGAAACGGCTATGCTTATAAAGGTTCTGGGAGTCATTAGCCTTGTATATACCTATGGCCATGCTTATAAAGGCTCTGGGAGTCATTAGCCTTCTATATACCTACGGCCATGCTTATAAAGGCTCTGGGAGTCATTAGCCTTGTATATACCTATGAAATGCTATGCTTATAAAGGCTCTGGGAGTCATTAGTCATTAGCCTTGTATATACCTATGAAATGGCTATGCTTATAAAGGTTCTTGGAGTCATTAGCCTTGTATATACCTATGAAATGGCCATGCTTATAAAGGCTCTGGGAGTCATTAGCCTTGTATATACCTATAAAACTGTCATGCTTATAAAGGCTTTGGGAGTCATTAGCCTTGTATATACCTATGAAATGGCTATGCTTATAAAGGCTCTGGGAGTCATTAGCCTTGTATATACCTTGTATATACCTATGAAACGGCTATGCTTATAAAGGTTCTAGGAGTCATTAGCCTTGTATATACCTATGGCCATGCTTATAAAGGCTCTGGGAGTCATTAACCTTCTATATACCTATGGCCATGCTTATAAAGGCTCTGGGAGTCATTAGCCTTCTATATACCTACGGCCATGCTTATAAAGGCTCTGGGAGTCATTAGCCTTGTATATACCTATGAAACGGCTATGCTTATAAAGGTTCTTGGAGTCATTAGCCTTGTATATACCTATGAAACAGCCATGCTTTCTTGTATATACCTATGAAACAGCTATTCTTATAAAGGCTCTGGGAGTCATTAGCCTTGTATATACCTACGGCCACGCTTATAAAGGCTCTGGGAGTCATTAGCCTTGTATATACCTATAAAACTGTCATGCTTATAAAGGCTCTGGGAGTCATTAGCCTTGTATATACCTACGAAACGGCTATACTTATAAAGGCTTTGGGAGTCATTAACCTTGTATATACCTATGAAACAGCCATGCTTATAAAGGCTCTGGGAGTCATTAGCCTTGTATATACCTATGAAACAGCCATGCTTATAAAGGCTCTGGGAGTCATTAGCCTTGTATATAGCTATGAAATGGCCATGCTTATAAAGGCTTTGGGAGTTATTAGCCTTGTATATACCTATGAAACAGCTATGCGTAGAAAGGCTCTGGAAGTCATTAGCCTTGTATATACCTATGAAATGGCCATGCTTATAAAGGCTTTGGGAGTCATTAGCCTTGTATATACCTATGAATATACGAGCTGAACCTAAATTAAAGCTCAGAGATGTCCAAGGAAAATGCTGCAGCAACTGTGATGAAATCAAAACTGCAAAAAGCTACTGACATGACAAAATAAACCAGTAGAAAGACTGCATGAAAGTGGTGGTAAATGCATTTTGCTTAATCTTATTTTATTTGCCTAATGATATTAAGTAAAAAATTACAAACTTGAGGACATTTTGTTAAATGTGAATTGTCTGTTAAAAAATGGTCTCAGCTTTTAATGTGACGGCATTAGTGCTTCCCTAACACCATGCCCATTATACTCACAAATCTGCTTTTAAGTGAAAAAATATATACAGATTATCATCTATCAGCCACATTATATTGTGACAGGAACTACAAATTACCGACCAAGCATTGACTGCAGGTCTCATTCTCAATGAGCTGTACATAAATACTATTTTAATGTATCTGAATGAAAACGCACAGCTAAACATGACCTGGGTGTAAGCCTTAGAAAGAATGAAATTAACAAACAAAATACTACTAAATGCTTATTTTAATCTGAATGTATTACAGTCTAATGCAATGATTCCCAACCAATTCATACCAAGGCACCCTAACCAATATTGGTTTTATGCATCGAACGCAGTGATCCCCAACCAATTCATACCAAGGCACCCTAACCAATATTGTTTTTATGCATCTAATGCAGTGATCCCCAACCTTTGCATACCAAAGCACCCTAACCAATATTGTTTTTATGCACCTAATGCAGTGATTCCCAACTTTTTCATACCAAGGCACCCTAGCCAATACTGTCTGTATGCATCTAATGCAGTGATTTCCAACCTTTTCATACCAAGGCACCCTAACCAGTCCTGTCTGTATGCGTCTAATGCAGTGATTCCCAAACTTTTCATACCAAGACACCCTAACCAATATTGTTTGTATGCGTCTAATGCAGTGATTCCCAACTTTTTCATACCAAGGCATCCTAACCAATACTGTCTGTATGCATCTAATGCAATGATTTCCAACCTTTTCATACCAAGGCACCCTAACCAATCCTGTCTGTATGCGTCTAATGCAGTGATTCCCAACCTTTTCATACCAAGGCACCCTAACCAATATTGTTTGTACGCATCTAATGCAGTGATTCCCAACCTTTCCATACCAAGGCACCCTAACCAGTATTGTCTGTATGCATCTAATGCAGTGATTGCCAACCTTTCAATACCAACTCACCCTAATCAATATTGTCTGTATGCATCTAATGCAGTGATTCCCAACCTTTTCATACCAAGACACCCTAACCAATATTGTTTGTATGCATCTAATGCAGTGATTCCCAACCTTTTCATACCAAGGCACCCTAACCACTATTGTTTGTATGCATCCAATGCAGTGATTCCTAATCTTTCCATACCAAGACACCCTAATCAATATTGTCTGTATGTGTCTAATGCAGTGATTCCCAACCTTTTCATACCAAGACACCCTAACCAATATCGTTTCTATGCATCTAAAACAGTGATTCCCAACCTTTTCATACCAAGGCACCCTAACCAATGTTGTCTATATGTGTCTTAGACACATACAAACAATATTGGTTAGGGTGCCTTGGTATGAAATGGGAAGCACTGCATTAGACACATACAAACAATATTGGTTAGGGTGCCTTGATAGTAAAAGGTTGGAAATCACTGCATTAGATGCATACAAACTATATTGGTTGGGGTGCCTTGGTATGAAAGGGTTGGAAATCACTGCCTTAGATGCATACAAACAATATTGGTTAGGGTGCCTTGGTATGGAAAGGTTGGGAATCACTGCATTAGACACATACAAACAATATTGGTTAGTGTGCCTTGGTACGAAAAGGTTGGGAATCACTGCATTAGATGTAAACAAACAATATTGGTTAGGGTGCCTTGGTATGAAAGGGTTGGAAATCACTGCTTTAGAAACATACAAACAATATTGGTTAGGGTGCCTTGGTATGGAAAGCTTGGGAATCACTGCATTAGATGCATACAAACAATATTGGTTAGAGTGCCTTGGTATGAAAGGTTTGGGAATCACTGCATTAGATGCAAACAAACAATATTGGTTATGGTGCCTTGGTATGAAAGGGTTGGAAATCACTGCTTTAGACGCATACAAACAATATTGGTTAGGGTGCCTTGGTATGGAAAGCTTGGGAATCACTGCATTAGATGCATACAAACAATATTGGTTAGGGTGCCTTGGTATGAAAGGTTTGGGAATCACTGTATTAGATGCATACAAACAATATTTGTTATTGTGCCTTGATATGAAAAGGTTGGGAATCACTGCATTAGATGCATACAAACAATATTGGTTAGGGTGCCTTGGTATGAAAGGTTTGGGAATCATGGCATTACTGGAATGACAGTCAAAATCAAGTGCAAAAAAAACAAGCAGCACTCAACTCAAACCTCTTCTCCTTGCACTGCAGTTCTAATTATAATTTATATTCAGCTTTATAAAAGTACAAAGTGACATGCTGAAAGTAGCAATCTCTGTGATACCCCCACTTGTAAAAATGTTTCTTATCCAAAAAGACCTGCTGCCTGATAACAACTATCTACTTGTTTCATGGGGAAAACACGATCAAAGTAAAAAATGAAGAAGAAACAAGCTCAAGATAAATTGCTTAAAGGATTACTGCACAGGTTATGGACCACACATGACAGACTGGCATTCTGTTTAGTTTATGGGTAAAGCCTGCAAAGATGATTGCAAGTCTCAAACAAATGTAATGAGCTTCTGAAAATATTGTAATCCTGTTTTGTCATATGCATTTCAATACTTAAGGCTTATAAGTTATCTAGTTATATAAATATTCTATGCATGGCAACAACAAAAAGGCTTTCAATACTGGTAATTCTTTAACAGTATGCTTATTAAAGCTTACTTGCATCTTACAATCTCAGACAAGCTTACCTGATGGTCATTAATGCATTGCTACTTAAACACAAAGAAACAGGCACTGCAACAACACGTATTTTCTGAAGAATAAGAAGCATAAATTAACAGTATAAAAATATGACAGAAAACTAGAACATTCTGCAAAATCAAGCACAGATGAAAAGCCACTGTAGTACTTGTGCCTACCTTGGATGGTGGATACTCAGCACACTTGCACTGCACACTTACACTGCATAACTGCTCCTTGCCTTGCTTGGACACATCAAGAGACACTACATGGGGGAGTGGGGTACAACAAGCATGTCACAATTTCAAATGTCTCTGGCTAACAGTGATGGCCCTGACATGTGTCATACCTCTCAACCTCAGAGCAAGAAATCTGGACAAAGCCATAAATAGAAGTGGGACAAAGGCCCAAAATAAGGTCAATTTTTAAATATTGCTCTTATAAACTTAGAAAGATAATAGAATAGTAGGTCTTGCATTAGTATGAATTTTCTGAAGGGTATGAAATCTGAAACTCAAATGTCTAACATTGTTTTCTAACTTCAATCTTTAATGATTTGCCACTAATTTGCCAGAAGACCACAATTTTATGAAAAACGGTCCAAAAATGTGATGCACAAATATAAAATAGCCACACAACACAGCTGAGAACCTGTCAAAAAGGGACACTTTTTTAAATATTAATACTGTTAACTTGAGCAACTTACAAAATAAGAGAATCTACATGCATTTCTGATATAAAAATAATATATAACTCTGATCATTACAATTATTTATTACTTGTAAACCCTCCATGTTTTCTTCAAAAATTGCCATTTTTGCAGAGGGATTATTGGGGGAGAGCAACATTTTGAGCCAGAATCAGGGACAGTTGAGAGCTTTGGATATACCTAATTCTATAAAGTGATTTATTTGTGCGTACCCCTCAGCCTCTTAACCCAGGAAATCTAGACAAGGCCAAACATATTGGGGGACCATAAAAACAGTACTAAAAATTGCTCTTGTATAAACTTAGACAGTTGATAGAATAACAGGTTTTGCTTTAGCATGCATTTTTCTGAAGGGTATGAGTCTGAAACTCAATGTCTGTCATTATTTAGTGACTTCATTCCTAAATGATTTGCCAGAAAACCACAAATTCTATGAGGAACAAACCAAACATAAGAAGCAAAAATGAATTCATTCTGTAAAAATCTGGACAGTTGAGAGGTATAGCTCAGCCTGTCTGTCTTTGACTTTGCCGCCCTTCCCCACTCACAAAATCATGATCAAATGGGGCCTTCCCCCTGCAGCCATTCCAATGTCCCTTTACTTGGCTATTTCACCCCATTGGCCATAAACACTGTAATGTGCATACTGCTTTACTTCTATGATGATTTGGATTTCATTTAAAACTTTTATTTTACATTTTACAGCACAAACACTAATAAACATTTGCTAAACAAAGCAATGCAGTCTCACAATCAAAATACACTTAGCATTAAAACTTCTCTGCCCTGAAACTCACATTCATTGAAACAGCACTGAAACCCACATTGAAAGAAAATACATCTGGCCAGTGGCAGATAAAGATTAACTCTGGGCTGTTTTCAAATCATAGGCCCCTTGTACACGAAACATATGTGTGTTCTTTGGGGAGCGCTACAGAATCCTGAAAGCCCAAAATCCTGAAGACCAAAATCTTGAAAGTTCAAAATACTAAAAACTCAAAATACTGAAAACACACAGGATACCAACACTTACTATATTCCAGCACAAGTACATACAGAAACATATTGCCCTTCAATTATACGCAGGGGGCAAGCTCCCCTGCACCTCCCATATGGGGGCTCCACCCCCCACACACCCCCTGCTACTTAAATATATCAGCACAGAGATTTTACTTCATTACACTAAGTGCAATCTCGGAGTTGATATATTTATGTAGCAGGGGGTGTGGGGGGTGCAGCCCCCCCCCACAAGGGGGGTGCAGGGTGGCTTGCCCCCCTCCATATACTTGGAGAAGAGTAATATGGTTTGTGTTTTATTTGTTTCTGTATGTATTTGTGCCGGAATATAGTAAGTTTTGGTATTCTGTGTGTTTTCAGTATTTTGAACTTTCGAGATTTTGGTCTCAGGATTTTGGGCTTTCAGGATTCTGTAGTGCTCCTGTTCTTTGATACACCTTCCTGATTGTATTAAATTATATTCCTCGTATAATACAGTACAGTTGTTAGAGGGCGTTTTAAATTTATTGTTTTGTACATTATTGTTTTGAACATTTTCCGGTAAACAATGAAACAAAATGTATGCACAAATAATGACAAAACTCCCCACTTCAGAACATTTCCATCATAAAAGTCTACTCAAACTTCTACAGTCCACCAGTATCAGTAAATATGCACATTCTCTACAGAAGTAAAAGTCATCTAAATAATTCAACATTAAAGAGATCTGTAACTAATGAAGAGGTTCCTGCTAGCAAACAAGTTTATATTTCATTGTTTTATCTACAAATAAAGTGCCTGTTGCCCTTAAGGAATAAATTGCCTATGTTACCTTAAAAAAATGATAAGCTAGTGATATTGCAATAGGGAATAGATGGCAAAATGATAAAAGGATCATAGTTACTAGGTATCTCCACCAGAGAGGACATTCTTAGGACTGCAGCATCCACCCCTTTTAAAAGTACAACACAATATTTAACCTGTTATGCTATTAACAATGCAAGCAGACTCAGCATAAGCAGCACTAAACTTCTTTTCCCCTGAAGCAATCAGCTCCTTGTAAAATGTACTCGACACTCAAATGTATCTATCAACTTTGCAGCACAAGAAATCTGGAAAAAGACAAAATTTACTGGGGGGGGGGACAAAAGCCCAAATACCAGGGACACATTTTAAACATTGCTTGTATAATCTTAGAATAAAATGCTGTCTTACCACCATGCATTTCACTGTCAAGTTTTGAACCCAAGACCCTATGCTCTACAGTCAGAGCAACATACCACTATGCCAAATCAGCTGCTTCTTTAAAGACAAGAAAACTGAAATTTAAATGGCTATCATCTAGTGAATTCAGTTCTCACCATAGTTCTCAACCTCTTAGCACAAATCACCTGAACAAAGCCAATAATGAGGGAATACAGCTACAAAACATATTCAGTGAATTCAGTTCTCACCATAGCTCTCAACCTCTTAGCACAAACAAACTGGACAAAACCAATAATGGGGGAAATACAGCCTCAAAAATAGGGACATATTTCAAATACTGATCTTATAAACTTAGAAATTTGCTAGAATAAAAGGTTTTGTGCTACCATGTACTTTTCTGAAGAATATGAAGTCTGATATTCAAATGTCTGTCATTATTTAGTGAATTAAAAATCCAGAAAACCACAGACTTTATGAGGAACAGAACAAAAATATGAGGCAAAAATTTGAATAGTTTTCAAAACTGATGGTGGGTAGGGAATTCAGGCTCTTGCTACCTGCACCCAAGGTACAGGGTTTGAGCCTGGGTTATTCTCTCTCTAACCACTACTATTTCCTGAAATTCTCTCTAGCCACCAGGTATATTTATCTGGGGCATTACACACACACACACACACACACACACACACACACACACACACACACACACACACACACACACACACTGCTCCATTGAAATACAAAATCCTTCACACAGTACCTGAGGACAGTCATTCCCAGCCATTTGCAATGCAAGTCCCAGTCCCAATCCTTCCTGCTCTGTTGAAAATACAATATCCTTCCTGTGATGAAATACAAAATCCTACAAGTCCGCGAGAGCCGGCTGGTAATTCAGCCTGCAGATGTTGCAGTCTGATCCTCCTTCCAGTCTATGCAGTTGTAACCCACATAGAATTCTGGGCATTTCTGTAGTCTGATGCCTTCTTCCTAATCTGGACTGCTGTTAAACCAGTCCAGTTTCCTGCATGCATGTGTGGAGTTCTGAGAATGCTGAGCATGCATGCACGGAGTTCTAGGAGTTGCTATTATTTTATTTTCATTTTTTTTCTTTTTTGTTATTTTCATTTTTCTTTTCTCTTTTCTTTTTACTGCTGGAGGGCTGCAGTCCTGCAGTCCAATAGCACAAGCCGCCCCTGGTGGGCAAGAGGACATAGAAAGTGTTTCGGTAAGTTAAATCATCACCATGGCACTGCTCATGTTCAACACTGGCAGCTTTGCTCATGTAGAAATTAACGTGAAAGGAAACAAAACCCTAATCAATCACTTAAAAGAGGACTTCATATAGGCACTTGTCAAAGTATACCCCACCGATTATTTACCAGAGCTGTCAACCAATCTTACCCTAAATTTACAAGAGGTCCCCTTCCACAGACATGCTTTAATTTAAAATGTTATCTAAATCAAGAAAAAATGCTGTTGCTTTGGAAGTGGAGTATGTTTCTTTGATATTCTAGTAGTCATTTGAATGGGTAGCACAGGGGTTGCCCACTTTAACTCATAAGCTATCCCAGCACTGAGTAGCTGACTGGCTTCATACTGTCTTTTCCTGCAGCTATATAGCTTCACATATTTTCCTGCAGCCAGTAAGCCATTATTTCATTTCTGGCAAGTCCCATCTATAGTGTCGTTTTTATTTCTGACAAATGACCAAGCCACATATATAATACAAAAGTCTAATATTTTAGAGTGTCTTCCTACTGACTACACATCCTAAGTACCCAGCATTCACATATTTATGGTTTGCAGTTTTGTAAGTTAGATTTCAATTGTGCAGCTAGCACAGTACCTGCAAAGTTTGGCCTTCTTTTGAAAGTGGATGAATACTTTGTTATGATGTTAAGAGCTCTCTTGTTAGAAAATACTATGGGACCTGGTCTATGCTTAGCTGGGGACTCTGTCTCACAATGACACGGGAAAGCAGCCTGTCAAATACTGAAGACTAAACAGACAGTGAGAGTTAGTGAATTCAAAGAAACAAAGCATCACACACAAAGTGCAGAAATGTAGCACTTTAGAAAAGCAGATTTAAAGGTCTGAATATACGTGAACATACTAGTGACTTAGGCTGGGGCATAATTGCCTGTATTTTAAGATGAAAATTTTGGCATGACAAGGAAAATATCAGGAAATGCATCAGTTGATAATGAGAAAAGCATGAAATACATTAATGAACAGAAACGGTAAGCCATGTAAAGAAGTTAAGAGGCAGTCAAAAGAAAGAACATTGTTGCTTGTTGTACAAGGGAAGAAAAAAGAGTGCCATTGAGACATAGGCTCTACAGAGTGAAGGAAGACATTATAAATACCTTTACCATAACTGTAGATGTTAGAGTAGATCAATGTTGCAGTAACGATTCTTAGGTTTCCTGCCATACAGAATCCCGTGACTGTCCCAATTTCCAGAGTCTTTACATCATCCCTAGCAGATGGTCATCTGGATGTCAGGGTATATAAACAGGCTGCATTCCTCACAAATGGGGAACAGCAACAGTCATCCATCTGCACAAAGGTGGGCCATCTACAGACCCTGGAAACTACAGACCCATAAGTCTCACTAGTCTTATATGCAAAGCCATGGAAAGAATTGTCAAGGAAATGATCGATAATGATACAGTAAACTTCAGGACACATGACTCAACCCAGTTTGGTTTTGTCAAGGGCAGGTCATAATTACTCAGCCTGGTGGACTTCTTTGAGAAGGTCACAAAAGCAATGAATGAGGCCAAAATGGTTCACACTGCCTACCTTGATCTGGCCAAGGTATTTGACACAATACCCCACTCGGGCACTGTTGACAAACTCAAGAGGTTAGGTGCAAACTTGTATGTCACCCGGTGGACAGCCAACTGGCTTACAGACAGGACCCTGGAAGTTAGAGTTGGGGAATCCACCTCTACAACGAGGCATGTGACAAGTGGAGTCCCTCAGGTATCACTCCTTGGACTGCTCATTTTTGGAATTTACTTCTCTGAAGTCAAGGCCAATGTCATTGGTCTCTGGCTGACTAAATTTGCAGATGATTGCAAATTAGGAGCTGTCATTGTATCCCACATTGACACAAACTTTCTCCCGGAAGGGCAGACACAGACAAACAAATGGTGTTAGAGCCATGTACCAAAACTAAATGTCAAGAAATGCATAAGAGTATCCTTTGGGAAGTCATCCACCCCTGGCAACTATCATATTACTAACACACCCCTTAGAGTTGATCCAGTAGTCAGGGATTTAGATGGACACACATAGACAGTAATCTAGCCTTTGACCATCACGTGTCTACAGTAGTGAGGAAATCATTCTATGTTGTGCAACTTATAAACAAAGGTATGGTATCAGAGTCCAAGGAAGTCATTCTTCCACTGTATTCAGCATTCATCCCACCTATCATTCAGTACAGTGCCCCCTTTGGTATGTACATAACCAGGCATATCTAACAATTGGAATGCTCACAGAGGTTCCTCACTAAAAGAATACAGGGTGTAAGTAGAATGTCCTATGCAGACCTCTTCAAGGCCCCATCTCTGCATTCTGTCTCCCACAGGCTTTTGAAGGGAGATCTATACCTGGCATACATGGCATTGTCAAAGCCCACTCTGATGGATCTCCTGCATATCCACAGAACAAACAGCACCAGAATTACCCATTCTAAAGACTTAAACCTTGCCTGTGATATAAACAGAATGTGCTGGAGAGACAGGTATGTATCCCAGAGACTACCCTGTATCTGGAACAGGCTCCCCATCCATGTTAAGCAGAGTTCCTTCCTAACCCAATTCAAGTGCTACAGCTTAGACAATTGGATAGGGAACAAGAAATGTATCCCTAGTTTGGCACTTATATCTCTAATGAACACAGGCAACCTGTAAATGGTTCATCTCCCAGGCCCCTGCTTATAAATGTTTCATCTCCCAAGCCCCTGCTTACACTTATCAGGGGTATCAGAACTTGTCAGAGATTTGGGGTATATGGCTAGGCTTAAAAAGGCCCTTGTGGTCATTAGCATAGTAAACACCTATGAACCTATAAGTGAGTCTGTTAGTGTCATTTTCAGGTCTTTCTAGGTGGTGAAGAAGCAGTCCAATGCCCGAGGACAGCATGACTTCCCCAATTGTCTGAAGTTAAGTGAGAAGGAGGAAAAACACATAGGAGGTAGAGAGGAGATGATAGAGATAAGAAGACTATCTGCAGAGAACTCCTCTACCCCTTGCATCTAGCAAGATGGAGATAAGTGGTTAGCAGACAGAGGGGCTGGAATGTGGGAGTATGTACTGCAGCACTGATCTACTCTAACATGTATAATTATGGTAAGTGGGACACAATTGTACCATGTCCTTCATAGTCAGTGTTGCAGCACTGATTCTTGGGAGGACTCTCAAAGCTAACAGGTGGATGGTAGGTCATCTGTATGACCCTAGGAAATAAGGTTTTGCAGTATGGCAGTACTAAAACCTGCCCTAGACCTGGAGACATTGCCTAGGTTATAGTGTTTTGTGAAGGTGTGCACTCAGTTCCATGTACCTGCCTTTAGAATGGTCTGAGTGGGGACTCCTTTGAGGAAAGCATTGGTAGTTGCATCATGTCTGGAGGAGTGGGCTTTAATATGCCCGAGGTAGATATTTTCCATTGTATGGGTAGCAGAACTTAATGCAGTTTGCTATCCATTTAGAAATGGTTTGTTGGGAGACAGGCCAGCCCTGTGTACCCCCTGTGAAAGCTACCAGTAAGTGCTCTGATCTATTAGGGTTTTTGTGTGGTCTGCATTGCACTGAGCATCACCCATCTCTGCATTTAACTTTGATTTGAAGCTCTCTATTTAAGGTTTGATCACTTCTGTTTTGTATCTTATTCTAGTATTACATTTGTTTATTTTAAGTTTTCTGTTCTGTTGGAGTTTAAAGAATTCTTGGCTAGGGTCAGTTAAAAAAAGTTACCAAGAATTCCTTTGCAAACTGTGAATAACATTGGTTAATTAGTGGGAGGAGCTGAGAGACAGCATTGCTATTTTATTTAGAAATATCTGTAGTTATCTGAAGTGTTTGTGTGGTCTGAATTGCTCTGAGTATCACACATCGCTGCATTTAATTTTGATTTGAAGCTCTTTATTTAAGGTTTGATCACTTCTATTTTGTATCTTATTCTAGTATTACATTTGTTTTAAGTTTTCTGTTCTGTTGGAGTTTTAAGAGTTCCCCTCAAACTCAGTCCTTGTTGTGTTCTTAAATTTGGTGGCTTTTGAGTTGCCCACCCCTACTATAAATCTCATTTTGGGCACTCCTCCCAGTCCCATCTCATCATCTTATTCTACTGAGTTGAGAAAGATCATTTGGGAAGGCCCACCCCCTTAGTTTATCAACCTTAAATTATCGTGTTTCATCCCTTCCCACTTAACCAAAACAAAATTGCTCTTTATTCATCTGCTTTTACTGTATTTGTGTTTCTTCCTACTTTATTTTGCTTTTGCTGCTTGTTCTTAAAATACTTAATTGCATTTATTCTGCTGCATTTATTACTGCTTGTTAGTAGTCTGATTAAATTGTAACTATTATTCTAAGTCTTTGGTTGAAGCACTTAGGCTTCAGACCAGTTGTATTACATAAAGAAGGTTTGTGGTCTGCACTCTTGTGGCAGGACAGGTAGCGTACATCCTTCTAAGTTGGGAGTTGCTGAGTGAAGGCTTAGTGTCTGTTATTCTAAAAGTGTCTTAGTTCTGGTTTAAGCACTTGGGCTTCAGGCCAGTTATTTTACATTAAGAAGGCTTGTGATCTGTACTCTTGTGGGAGGAGAGGGTAGATTCTGCCCTTCTGAGCTGGCTACTTCTAGTTAAAGGCTTATTGTGCCTGCTTACTTGAAATGTTTCTTTCTGAAATTGGTGCACCTTGTATTCTATAGCATAGACTAGATTCATACCTGCTGAATCTAGCTTTGTTTGTATAACTTGAGCACTAACCCAGGCCATCTTTTTTTTTTGGAGAAGGTTCCCCTGCACCCTAGTGGCAGGAGTGTGCAGTTAGAACTTGTCTGATTGAAGACTGCTAGAACAGGGCTCAGTTTTGAGCTTTTTTACTGGTTAATTGGGTAATTTGTTTAAATCAGTTTGCTCATTTGCTATTGTTATATATAAAAAATGCACGTTATCCAACTGTTTTACTGTATTTGTGTTTCTTCCTACTTTACTACTTTATTTTTTTTGCTGCCTGTTCTTAAAAGTACTCAGTTGCATTTATTCTGCTGCATTTATTACTGCTTGTTAGTAGCCTGATTAAATCATAGCTGTTATTCTAAGCCTTTTGGGTCAAGCACTTGGGCTTCAGACCAGTTGTTTCACATTAAGAAGGTTTCTGGTCTGCACTCTTGTGGCAGGACAGGTAGATTACATCCTTCTAAGTTGGGAGTTGCTGAGTGAAGGCTTAGTGTCTGTTATTCTAAAAGTGTCTTAGCTCTGGTTTAAGCACTTGGGCTTCAGGCTAGTTATTTTACATTAAGAAGGTTTGTGATCTGCACTCTTGTGGGAGGACAGGGTAGATTCTGCCCTTCTGAGCTGGGAATTTCTAGTTAAAGGCTTATTGTGCCTGCTAATTTAAACTGTTTCTTTCTGAAATAGTGCACCTTGTTTGCTGTAGCATAGACTAGACTCAGACCTGCTGAATTTAGCTTTGTTTGTATAACTTGAGCACTAATCCAGGCCATCTTTTTTGGAGAAGGTTCCCCTGCACCCTAGCGGCAGGAGTGTGCAGCTAGAACTTGTCTGATTGAAGACTGCTGAACAGGGCTCGTGTATGAGCTTTTTTATTAGTTAATTGGTTAATTTGCTTAAATCAGTTTGCTCATTTGCTACAGTTATATTTTAAAAAAAAAGTTATATCTTGTTTTCCCATCTTTCCTGTTACAGAGTAGTCCAGATATAGATTTGCTGTAAGCCTTTTGGTTTAAACACTTGGGCTTCGGACCAGTTGTTTTGTGGTCTGCACTGTTGTGGCAGAACAGGTAGCTTACATCCTTCTAGGTTGGGAACTGCTGATTGAGGGCTCAGTGTCTGGTATTCTAAAAGTGTATTAATTCTGGTTTAAGCACTTGGGCTTTCAGGCCGTGGTCTGCACTCTTGTGGGAGGAGAGGCTGGACTCTGCCCTTCTGAGCTGGGAATTTCTGGTTAAAGGCTTATAGTGCATGCATATCTGAACTGCTTCTTTGTTTGCTGTGGCATAGACTGGATTCGGGCCTGCTGGATCTAGCTTTGTTTGTGTAACTTGAGCACTAATCAGAGACATTCTCTAAAGTATTCAATTGTATTTATTACACATTAGGAAGGTTTGTGGCAAGCACTGTGGTGGCAGGACAGGTAGCTTTCATCCTTC
This sequence comes from Protopterus annectens, assembly GCF_019279795.1. NCBI lineage: Eukaryota > Metazoa > Chordata > Ceratodontiformes > Protopteridae > Protopterus > Protopterus annectens. The sequence goes on from NC_056732.1 coordinate 1,812,360,014, forward strand.
TAAGTTGGGAACTGCTGATTGAGAGCCCAGTGTCCAAGTGTATTAGTTCTGGTTGCACTTGGGCTTCAGGCCAGTTATTTTACATTAAGAAGGTTCGTGGTCTGCACTCTTGTGGGGGGGAAGGCTGGACTCTGCCCTTCTGAGCTGGGAATTTCTGGTTAAAGGTTTATAGTGCCTGAATACTTGAACTGTATCTTACTGAAATTGGTACACCTTGTTTGCTGTAGCATAGACTAGATCCAGGCTGAATCTAGCTTTGTGTATATGCTTGTTGTTTGTTTTGCTTGTTATTCCCTGGAAAGCACTTCTGTGGATCACTAGTGATATCTGCATTGCTTTACTGTACTTATTTCCTTGTTTCACTTGAAAAAGTTACTGTTTGTCATTTTTTGCACTCACTTTGCTCACTAAAGTAATTATATAAGTAAGCACTAACTAAAAAAAAAACTACACCCACCCTCCCCCCCTGGAACCTTGTTTTCAAATTTTAAGGAATTCCCAATATATTCTAGCATGTCCCAAGGTTGTCAGTTGTCTCTCTCCTCTCAGTCCAGCTGGGTGAATCTGGGAATCTTGCAATGTTATAACTGCCTCATGTACACAGACAACCCTCTCCTCCTCCCACATAACACAAATACTTAGAGAGTATGCAGCTATTTAGCCAAACTGGAGGCTGAGCTCTCTCAACTCAGGACTGGCAAGACCAGACAGGAGGAGAAGGGCTACACACACACCACAAAACCAGCCACACATAATGCTACTACACCACTGAATCAAACACATAAACACACAAAGACATAACAAATATGACACAGTCATTGTCCATGCTGGTGTCTGATTATGTAGCCTGACCCTGAGCAGTATCCTTCCTTCACCAAGAATGATGCCACAATATAGAGACAAGATGATCAGCTTTAACAATTGGCTTAATGTCTGGTGTCATTCAAAGGGATCAGTGTCTGACTGCCTGGGATGACATGAGGCAAGGCTAAAATTCTAAACCTACCACCCTAGAAAACAAAAAAGAAACTGAGGGTAATGCTGCTCAATGCCAGAAGTCTAAATCAGTATGGAGAACATCGATGTCTGTGCTGTAACTGAAACCTGGTTCAAGGCTCCTGAGAGCACCCTGGCACTGTATCCATATTCATAAAGGATACCCACACCTCCAGGTTGGTGGCAATGCGAAACCATCCAGGTGCAACTAACCATAGGCAAAACTGCTCTACAAATTGTAGCATGCTACAGGCCACCCTCTCAAACTCAGGAACCCCACACAGCCTTCCTGAAGACACTGGAGGGTATAAATGTATCTCCAAACACCATCATATTGGGTGACTTCAACTACCGAATATAGACTGGGAACATTACTCAAGAACGGTTCCTGGAGTTCATAAGCCATGGAACAGCTAGTCACTGTTCCCATGAGAGGAGAAAATACTAGATCTCATTATAACAAACATGGGGACAAAATGCTTCATTGGTGAGATCTGATCATAAACTAATCTCACTGGAAATCTACATCCACCCCAAACAAAAAGACCACAGTGAAGAACTTCTCTAAAGCAAACTTCACACTACTCAAGACTGGTGTGGTATCCTTCAAGGCCCCTGAGCCAGTGGAAACCACAACCCAAGCTGGAAGCCCTTACAAATGCCTTCTATGAACACCTCCAGGACTGCATGGATCAGGCAATCCCAAATAAAACCAAGACTCTTTCCACAAAGGGCAAACATCCAGTCTGGTGGACCCCAGCCATTAACAAACTTTACAATAAGAGGAGAAAGCTATTACATGATAGAACAAAATCCATAAAAGGAAGTCACCTGATCATTATTAGTAAAAAATATGAGCACTCATAAAATCAACTAAGGCCAATTTTGAGAGAAAAATTGCCATGGATTCAAAGGACAATCATAAGGCCTTTTTCACCTATGTTAGGAACCTGGGTGGAAACTCCCAGATATGCTCAGAATTAGTCCAAAATGATACAAAAATCACTGAACCCACAGACATTGCCAACATACTGGCAGACAGGTTCAGTGCAAACTTCACCCCCTCTCCCCCCCCTAAAGGAGAGATAACTATCCCAGAGTGTAGCCTCCCAGACATCTCAAGGTGAAAGCTGCTCTCTCTAAAGCTAAAACAGCATCAATGGGACCAGATGGTGTCCCTGGCTGTGTGCTACACGAGCTAAATGAGGAATTAAACCCACACATAAGGCAGCTGTTTAATCTCAGCCTTACCACAGTGGCAACTGTGGTCCCACTCAACAAGTCTAGTCTGCAAAGCTATGGAGAGGATCATAATGGAGCTCATAAACAAAGATATAGGGGACTTGCAGACATTGGACCCGACCCAGTTTGGCTTCATCAAGGGCAGATAATGCCTTTGAACTTGAAACAGTCACCAAGGCCATTGATGAGGGAAAGGCAGTCCATACAGCCTACCTTGACCTTGCAAAGGCTTTCAACAAAATACCCAGAAAACTTACCAGCTTAAATGTAAACCCATATGTCACAAGATGGGTTGCAAACAAGGACAGAACCCACAGGGTTAGAGTTGCTGGCGCTATGTCAGACTCCAAGCGGTCACAAGTGGTGTCCCACAGGGCTCGGACCTTGGCCCTCGGCATCTACTTCTCAAGACGCAAGGCTAACATGAGGACTTTATAGCCAACATGGGGGGGACTTTGGCTGACAAAGTTTGCAGACGACTGCAAACTGCCATAGTGGAAAGTGCATCGGACACAGATATCCTTCAGAAGGGACTCACGGAAACAGATAGCTGGTGCCAGAGCCATGGCCTGAAGTTAAACGCCAAAAATGTATAGTCATACCAAAACAAGGTAACCCCAAGCTACCATATAGGTGGCAATCCACTAAGCACAGAAGAGGTTATCAGGGACCTGGGGACCCAGGTTGACAGTGGCCTTTCTTTTGACACTCACGTTGCTAAAGTGGTTAGAAAGACCTTCTACATTGCCCACCTGATCATGAAGGGATTCACATCCAGATCTAGTGAGGTCATTGTTCCCCTGTACTCTTCACTTATCAGACCAATGATCGAGTACAATGCCCCATTTGGGATGTATCTCACCCGACATCTGCAGCAATTGGAGAGACCCCAAAAGTTCCTCACCAAAAGGATAAAGGGACTCCAAAATCTGTCCTATGCTGCCAGATTGAAGAAACTCCAGCTCTATTCAGTCGCATACCGCCTGCTCAGAGGTGACATGTGCCTGACATACAAGGCCATGTCCAACCCGGAATTAATGGACATGCCCCACCTCAAAAATCCAAATCCACCAAAACCACTAGAGCAAGCGACTTAAACCTTAGCACGGATATAAATAGGACGTGCTGGAGGGATAGATTTATCACTCAGAGACTCCCTATGCTGTGGAATAAAATCCCGGTCCATGTGAGGCAGAGCACCTCGCTGGCTCTGTTCAAGAGAAATCTTGACCTGTGGATGGGAGATCGTAGGTTTACCCCAGGAATCATCTCTGTGTCACTGCTGGACAGAGGCACAACAAACTAATGGGTACAGTATTTTTTCATATAAGGGGTGGTGTAAGCCACAAAACTTTGGGCTAGGCTTATAAATGCCTTAGGGCAGATAGCCTAGTATAAACCTATGAACCTATGAACCTATGACTGTACTGTAGTTTCTGAGTTTCATAGACCTCTCTGTATTAGACGGAAGCCTCTCAGCTTATCAGTGGAAGTGGTAAGCACTAGGTAGCTAGCCTACCTACCACAAGAGGAGTGGTTTCTAGCTCCCTTTCATCTTTCTGTTTTAAAAGCCTGTGTTTGCATGCGTTTGCACGCCGTGTAGTGCCACTAAGCTAAGGCAAACTATTACCGGTGCCAGAAAGTCTGCTCGTCAATTTTTCCCTTAGATCTTGCTAGTTCTCTTCTCTCTTGCATTTAACTAGCTTATTCTCGTAGCACTTCATCTGTTTTTTTTTTGTAGTAATTGTTGTAGCACATATAAGTGCTAACAGCACTAAATGTCTTATAAGGAAACAGCTCCAGTACTTATTAATAATGACCATCCCTCCTGGCATGTCTAAAAGTCAGTTCCCTGTGCTTTTGCCTATTAACCTAGTGAACTTGGGCATTCTGAGGCAGTGTAGCAACTGCCTCATGTACAAAGACAACCCTCTCCTTTTACCTCCCAATACTCAGACTTGTGAGAGATGCACTTATATATCCAAACTAGAAGACATGCACTCTCCAGCCAAGACCGGAATAGCTGATCAAGAGGAGAAGGTCAACTCCTGCACCACACCACATGGAACACATAGCCCTCCAGAACACCCAGCATCACAGCTTTGACATAAAAACACAAACCACACACCCACCTTCATGGAGGCTCTAAATAGAAATCTATCCAAACAGCAGAGACCTCCAAATCAGAAATGCACTTGACCACCACAACACAGCACAAATCACAAGACACATATCTCACGTACACAGTGTGCCCCTCAACCTAAGCCCCTAAGGCAAAACAGCTTGCCCAATACACTAATCATAGGTGATTCGATAGTGAGGCACACTGATGTCTCACACACTAGGCTGAATAAGGAGAAGGTAACAGTCAGCTGTCTGTCGGGTGCCAGGATCCAACACACACACTCAGGTCACTTCACAACAAGTACAAGTATGACTCTGTCATTATCCATGTGGGTGTGAATGACCTGAGACGTACCTCCCTGGACTACATGAAAAGAGACATGGAGGAGCTCTCGGATTATGTGGCCCAGGCAGGTAGGTCCCTAGCCCTGAGCAGCATCCTACCATTGCCCAGAATGATACCGCAGTACAAGCAGAAAATAACTCACTTCAATTGGCTAAGTTTCTGGTGTCATTCTAAGAGGATCCAGTATCTCTCTGCTTGGGATGACATGACTGACAGACCTCAATGCTTTGCCAGAGATGGCCTGGATCTGTCATACCTAGGTTTCTGGATACTGACTAAGGCTCCTGCCACCCCTATAGTGCCTTTTATAGGCGGTGTTCCAAAGACCAAATTACCACTGTAACAGCTATATATAAATGCAATCTGAGGGCCATGCTGCTCAATGCTAGAAGTCTAAATCTCAAGATGCACTCACTCAAAGCACTCCTCAAAATGGAGAACATTGTCATTTGTGCTATAACGGAGGCCTGGTTTAAAGCAGCAGAAAGCACCCCTGTGCTACCAGGCTATAACTCATTCCACACCTTTCTGCCCCAGAAAATGGACCAAAGCTCCAAAGGCAGTGGCATCTCCATATTCATAAAGGATATGCACACCTCCAGACCAGTAGCCCAGCATAACACATCGGATATACTTCAGGTACAACTAACAGTGGGTAAGACGGTGATTCAGGTCGTAGCCTGCTACAGGTCACCAACCATGTCTCAAGATTCTCATTCCACATTCTTAAGTACCCTGGAAACTATTAGTGTCCAACCCAACACTCTCATACTGGGTGACTTCATCCACCCCTCCATCAACTGGAAAAACTACTCATGCACCAATACACTTGTCCAACGCTTCCTGGAATTCATTAATTCCAATGTGCTGGACTAGCTTATTCCTACCCCCATCAGAGGAAGCAACATCCTTGACCTGGTTATTACTAACATGGGCAACCGTTGCTCAACACCAGTAGTCAATTCCTCCCTGGTAAGATCCAACTACAGACTAATTACCATGGAAATCCACATCTCACCCACACCACTAGCAAAGGTAACCACCATGAAAAACTTCTCCAAAGCTGACTTTGGGCTCCTAAAAACAGAGGTGGCTAACTTCACGGCACCCATGCAAATGGAAAACAGGTGCATGACCACCGAATCATACACCAATGCGCTATACGAACACGTACATAAATGCATAGAACTAGCCATACTCAACAGAACCAAGATGCTCTCCTCCAAAAAAAGGAAGCTAATCTGGTGGTCCCCTGCCATTAATAAACTCTACAACAGAAGGAAGAAACTGTTGCAGAAAAAGGTGAAGTCCCAAGACTGGAAAATCCCTTATTAGCCTCAACAAAAAGTTGAGATCCCTCATCAAAACCTCTAAAGCTAGCTATGAAGGCAGAATTGCGGCAGACACTAAAAACAACCACAAAGTCTTCTACAGTTATATCAAGAATCTCCACAGCAATACACAGATTTGCTCTAAGTTACTGCACAATGATACCTCCTATACTGAGCCAACATACTGGCTGACAGATTCAATGCCAACTTTACCCCTCTCTCCCCACTAAAGGACCAATCACAATACCAGAGGAATGCCAGGCACCCAGCATTACTGCAGCACAGGTTAAAGCTGCATTGTCCAAGGCCAAAAATACAGCTTCCATGGGACCTGACAATATCCCTGGCTGTGTTCTACATGAACTACAACGTGAACTGACACCACACCTGTGTGCCCTGTTCAATCACAGCCTCACCTCAGGCTTTGTCCCTACAGAATGTTGCACTGCTACAGTCATCCCTCTCCATAAAGGGGGAGCGACTACAGACCCTAGGAGCCATCTCCCCATTAGCCTGATGAGTCTGATATGCAAAGCTGTGGAGCGCATCATCATGGACCTAATTAATAAGGATATAGGGAATCTCCAAACTTTAGATCCCACGCAATTTGGTTTTGTGAAGGGTAGATCATGCCTGCTCAACCTGGTTGACTTCTTTGAGTCAGTCACCAGAGCTGTGGATGAGGACAAGGCAGTTCATACAGCCTACCTCCATCTGGCCAAGGCCTCTGATACCATTCCCTACTCAAGAATGATTGATAGACTCACCATACTAGGCATCAACCCATATATCACTAGGTGGGTTGCAAATTGGCTCACAGATAGATCCCACAATGTGAAAGTAGCAGACTCCAAGTCAGACTGCCGACCAGTCATGAGTGGAGTCCCACAAGGATTGGTCCTGGGTCCTCTCCAGTTTGGCATCTACTTCTCAGAAGTCCAGACCAACATGGAGGCTGACCATGTTTGCCAATGACTGCAAGCTGGAAGCCATTATTAACTCCCCAAGTGATGTAGACATCCTACAGAAAGGCCTCACAGAGACCAATGGCTGGTGTCGAAACCATGGCCTTAAGCTTAATGCCAAAAATGCATCTTAATTCCCTTTGGGAAAAACTCAGTTCCCACTAATTACCATATTGATGGTATCCCACTGAACACTGAAGGCGTTATAAGAGATCTGGGGACACAGGTTAACAGGCAACCTCTCCTTCAACCACCACAATGCCACTGTGGTCAAAAAGTACTTCTATGTGGCACATCTCATTACCAAGGGTTTTGCAGCCAGGAAGAAAGAGGTCATCATCTCTCTCTACTCTTTCCTCATTTGGCCAATCATCGAGTATAATGCCCCATTTGGCATGTAACTCACTAAACACCTGCAACAGCTGGAAAGGCCACAAAAGTAACTCAAGAAGAGGATCCTAGGCCTTAAACACATGCCCTACATGGACAGACTAAAAAATCTCCAGCTTTTCTCTGTCTCATATTGTCTATTAAGAGGGGATCTATGCTTGACTTACAAAGCCATGTCTGACCCAGCCTTGTTAGAAATGTTACACCTAAAGTAATACTAATCCCTCTGCACTACATGCTCCAGGGAACTCAACCTCATTACCACAATCAACAGAATATGCTGGAGGGACAGGATCATAGCCCAGAGACTGCCCATGCTCTGGAATAGACTTCCCATACATGTCAAGCAGAGCACCTCACTGGCCCTTTTCAAGAGAAATCTTGACGAGTGGATGGGAAATAGAAAGTTCACCCCAGGGATCACTCCAGTGACTCTACTTAATAGAGGCACCAGGAACTAACGGCGGCATGATGCCAGGGCACTTCTATGGGCTAGGCTTGTAAAGGCTCCAGGGCCATTGGCCTAGTACACACCTATGAACCTATACAGTAGCTGATCTACCTGTGCACATCCATGGAGTGGAAGCCTTGCTCTGCCCTGTTCAGTGGGTTTGAGTAGAAGACTGGCTGGTGGACAGCCTGGTTTAAAGTTCTTATACCACCTTAGGCACAGAGGATGGGTTTGTTATGAAGGTGACCCTGTCCCTGTCAAAGACAGTGAAAGTTTCTTTACACATGAAGGCTTGTAGCTCAGAAACTCTCCTAGCTGATGTAACAGCTATATGAAAGATGGTTTTTCAGGTGAGCATCTTTAGAGGGGCAGTGGCAGCAGGTGCAGAAGGGGACAAAGTTCGTTTTTATAACATATAACCTAGATCCCATGTTAGAATAGCGTTCCTTCTAGGTGGCCTCAAGTGAATCACCCCTTTTAGAAAAAGTTTCAATTGAGGTGGTGTGGTAAGACAGATGATGTACTGTGCAGGCAGGCTGATATGGCAGATGTATGCACCTTAATGCTGGAATTGGAAAGACATAGTGTAAAGTGAGCTGCCAAGTACTGGAAGACTGAGTTAAAGTCTGCCTGAGAAGGGTTGTTGTTCTTGTTGTGTCACCAGGTGGAAACCTTTTTCTATTTTAGCAGGTTTGATTTCCTGGTACTGAGGTTCCTTGCTTCCCTTAGAATAGAAAGTACATCCTTGGGATAGGATGCAGTCCTTAGTGTCAAACTCCAATCCTCCAGGCTGTTAACCTGAGGGCGGCTAAGTGGGAGTGAAAGACAGATCCCTTGGTTTGGCTTAGAAGATCGATTTCCTATGAGAGGGTGCTAAATCTCCCCTTATCCCCTTACTAAGTGTCAGATGGAGGAAAAACAGTGTTGTCAAGGCCAGAAGGAGGCCACTAGGGCCATGCTGGATCTGTCTGCCCTGATTTTTGTCAGTAACAAGGGGATCAGGAGTAAGGGTGGGAGCTCATACTGGAACCAGTTTGTCCACGTGAAAGAGAAAGCATCTATTTTGCCAAGCTCTTGTCTGTTGAGTTCCAGAGCAGAACCTCTGTAGCTGTTTCCTGTAGTGAGAGGCAAATGGGTCTATTGAGGGGACCCTGCACTGCAGGGTTAGGTCCAGTAAGACCACTCTCTTCAGTATCTACTCACTGGAGTCTAGAATGTCCCTGCTTACAGAATCTGCTGGGGTATCTTTCTGACCCGAAATATAAGAAGCTGTGAGGGTTAACCCTATTTCTTCAGCCAGCATCCTAATCTTCCTGGAAAGGCTTCATAGAGATTAGGACAGAGTTCCCTCCTGCTTATGTACCACATCACTGTGGCATTGTCTATCCAGATCTGCAGGTCCCCTGGGCCTAAGTTCTGCTGAGTAGCCGTTATGGCCAGGTAAATTGATAGTAGTTCCCTCTGAATTATTAGCAGTTTTCTCTTCTGAGAGACCAATGGCCTGCACTTTATGGAACCTAAGTGTGCCCCACAAGCTATGTCTGAACTGACTGTGGTAATGGTCTTGTCTGCTTCTGGTAAAGAGAAATTCACCCCTTGGGTTCCTCTCTATGATGTTCTTCCACCACAATAGTTCCTTTTTCAGGCAAGGAAGGAGAGGCAGTGAGGCTTCCAAGGGTTGGAAATGCTGTTCCCAAGCATTTTTCAGAAACCACTGAAGTCACCACATGCAAGCGGGATCATGAGGATGCAGGATGCAATGTTGCCCAGAATCCATAGGAATTCTCTTGCTGACATTTGTTGCTTTGGAAGCAGACTGGTCAGATATCCTGACAATAAACTAATATTGTCTTAGGGAAGGCAGGAAGGATTTCCGTTTGACCAAAATTATGAGGGTTCCTAGAAAGAGGATTCTTGTCTGTGGAAAAGTTTGTGATAATTGAAAATTTAAGGTGACATCTACTTTCTGAAAGCAGTCTATGATTATCTGCAAGGAATCTAGGCTCTCTGATGTGGATCCTCCCTGAATAAGACAGTCATTGAAGTAGGAGTAAATATAAAACCTAGAGTTTTGCAATTGCAATGTGCTATCAGAAGAGTTAGACATTTTGTAAAAATTCTGGGAGCAACAGATAGCCAGAATGGTAAAGCATAGAACTGGAAGTGGGAACCTGTTGCTACAAATTATAGGTAATTTTTGTGACTGTGTCCTATTGGGGCATGCAGGTAAGTGTCTTTTAGGTCCAGAGTAAATATGAAGGCATCTTGGAAGATCATGGGCAGTAATTTTTGCAGCATAAACATTTTGAATTTTGGGATGCTGAGAAATTTGTTTAGCTTTGAGAGGTCCATAATGAGCTCCAGGTACCCTCCTTTCTTGGAACTAGAAATACCCTTAAGTAGAAGCCTTTCCCTCTTGTCTTGGATGGACAGGTTGGATGGATCCTTGGAGAAATAGTCCCACAATGATAGGTCGTAAAAGGCTTTCTCACTTTTTGGTGGTTTTGGAATTCCCAAGAAGGGTGGATTTCTCTGAACTGAATGTAGTATCTCTTTTCTATGATGCTGAGGCCCCATTTATCCCTAGTTATGGTTTTCTATTGGGTTAGGAATAAGGAGAGTTTTCCAACCAGATGCTTTGGGGTGGAGCTACAGGAGGCTGGGGTTGGAGGTTAGGAATAAGGAGAGTCTTCTAACCAGATGCTTGGAGGGGAGGGTGGGTGGAGCTACAGGAGGCTGGGGTTGGAGGTTAGGAATAAGGAAAGTCTTCTAACCAGATGCTTGGAGGGGAGGGTGGGCGGAGCTACAGGAGGCTGGGGTTGGAGGTTAGGAATAAGGAGAGTCTTCTAACCAGATGCTTGGAGGGGAGGATTGGTGGAGCTACAGGAGGCTGGGGTTGGAGGTTAGGAATAAAGAGAGTCTTCTAACCAGATGCTTGGAGGGGAGGGTGTGTGAAGGTACAGGAGGCTGGGGTTCAACATAATTGCAGTTAGTCTCTGTGCTGGGAGGGGTCTTTGGTGCTTCCTGCTCTGTGCAATGCCATCTGCTGGACTGTCTCGGTCTTTTGCCATTGAAAGCCCTCCCTTTGTCTTGTCTAGGTGGAAAAGGCCAAGTTTTAGAAGGGTAATTCCTAATATACCTTGGCATTGGAAACAAGTGAAATTACTTCACAGTTTTAATTTGCTTTCCTTTTTTATCCAGCTTCTCAAATATTTGTTCAGCAGGATGACCAAAAAGAAGTTAATTGTCTACTAGAGCATCCCGTAGTTCAGTCTTTACCTGAACTGACAGGAGCTGGGTCCTGAGCCATGCATGTCTGCAGATGACAGAACCTGAGGCAGCTGCATGCAAGGGTTAAATTCTTGGCTAGGCTTATAATGGCCTTTGGGCCAATATCCTAGTATTGCCCTATGAACCTATGAAGAAGCATCTAAGGCATCATAGCCACCCTTTATGGAGTGTATGAAGACTTGTAAAGCTTCTCTGGTTGTCTTTTGAATTTTCTTAGATTAAGGTTCTATATACAACAGAGTCTAGCTTAGCTAGATGTTTGTCCTGGGGAGATTGAAGCATATGGAATTAGCAATTCAAAGTTCTCACTGCCAGGAAGGCAGAGGTATAGGCTTCCCCAAATTTGTTTAACAGTCTCCTTCACCTGTCACTAGGCAAGGGATATGTGGTTGGTCCACTAGGTACACCTTTTGAGGATTCAGTGGAGACCACAGAAGGGTCAGTGTTTGAGTTTTTGTAAAGGTGCTTATGGGATTCAAGCAGTCCATGTATCTAGCTTCCTATGAGCAGGGGGCAGAGAATCAGGGTGTAAAGCAATGTCTTCAAACACATTATTCAGTACAACCTGTACAGGAGGAATAGCCAATGGCCTTGGTGACAGCAAGCTTAGCAGTTCCCTTTAGTGGGTCCGAGCCTGTTAGATCTGCTTATCGTCCCAGCTGAAAACCTCCTTCATTCTATAGCAGGGTATCCCTGAGGAAATGTCCTCAGGGGGAGGCAGAGGAGAGTGAGCCATTTGAGTCGGAGTCTGGGTAAAGCTGTGATGACAAGTGCCCACAGCAAGACAATTCCTCCTCATCCTCAGAGTTACAATAATCTTCATCTTCCTGAAAAGTCACTTCCCTGCTTCGTTTGGATTGGGAAGCCTCAGTAGTAGAAGCATGAAAGGGCTCTCAGGATTTCATAAAGCCCATGAATTCCTGTGTTATTTTTAGGAGGTCATGGGCTTTGGTCCAAGAAGAAGTGGTCCAAAGTGGGGCCAAGAAAAAGAAGTGGTTTGCTTTGGTTTGGGTGTCCATTTAAAAGGGAAGACCTGAGGTTGTGGTCATTTGACCATGGCTTTGCTTAGAGCTTCGATAGTCAAGGAAGACAGGGCATCTCCCTCAAAACACATGGCATGGATGTTGGAAGCTGAGGCCTACTTAGTTACCACAGACGAGAGTGACATGTGTAGCCCAGTAGCATTTGCAGGTAGGCCATTGACCATGGCAGCCTCCCAAGGTGTAGCGCCAGGGAGTTGCAAAAGCTCCTCATCCGCATCGCCATTTGACTTATGACCTAGAGTTGGAGCTATCTTGGTAATGTTGGGGTCCTTGGCCTTTTTGTCTTTCCATTTTTTGCAATGATACTACCCAACACCAGAGTCTGCCGAGGCCCTGTGGTAGCAGTGGATTGTGACACCAACAGGGAAGTCAAAGAGGAAGACTCCATATGGGTGGCTAATACATTAGCCTTATGTTTTAGGGTTTTCACATGGAATTGTGCAGTCAGGACAGTTAGACATGCCATATTATGGCCCCATGCAGAACAGACAAAATTAGTAAAATTCTTTATGTGTGATTTGCTTCCCACACTGCAGGCAATTTATGACTTTTTTGAGCATTAAATTAGTAGAGAAAGTTCCCCAATGGGTACTAATCTGACTGGAAGAAGAAGACAATTCTCCGGAAAAAATGAGCTGACCAACAGACTGTGAACATACTGAACATACATGAAGCACATTGGACTGCAAGGCTAGAAAGAACTGAAGATGTACCAGTGGACACCCTTCTTACACCCTGACATCCAGATGTTTGCTGTTGGATGCCCATCAGCCCTTCTTACACCCTGACATCCAGATGTTAGTTGTTGGATTCCCATCAGCTCTAGGGATGATGTAAAGACTCTTGAAATCAGGATGGTCACAAGCTTCGGTATGGTAGGAAGACCCAAGACTTAGCACTGCAACATTGACTATGAAGAGCATTAGGAGATCTGAATAAAGACTGCCCAGAGTATTCATTTGGTAAAAGGAAAAGGGTGGGCGTGATGTGTTTAGTGTTTTCATTTAATCTGCCTTTGGCTTACCAGTGGACTAGACATAGCAGTACCTAATTTTAGGATTTGACCCAAAAAACTCTAGCAATGGCATGCATAAATTACAGTAAAGTAACTGTTCACTGCAAGATAGGCAACACTGCAGTATGCAGTGTGATAGTATATGGTGCATATAACTATGTCATCATTCTTTGTACAACTATAGGAGCATTTCTGTTGCATTGTTTCAGCTAACATGGTAAGTCATAAAAAGAAGAAATTATGTACTCACTGAGTAGTTATACTTCATTTTCTACAACTGTGGGTATTTGGATCCATATCGGATCCGAGCCTGCAACATTTTTCAAGCATCTGCTCCCAGCTCCTCCCCTTACCCATAATCCCTCACATCTCCTACCTTTCCTCAGATCAAGTTTGCCACTATTCATACTATCAGCAACTCAATAACAGCACTAACCTAGAACAGGTTCGGGGGAAGGAGGGCGGGACGGTTACAGAAAATGAAGTATAACTACTCAGATGGAACGTTATGGTGAGTACATAACTTCTTTATCTGAAGTAGTTAACTTAATTTATCTGCAACCTGTGGGACAGAGTCCTCAGCTACCAAAACTCCTGGGAGGCCCACATGGAAGGATATTCCTGAGCACCGTAGAGCCAAAGGATGCTCTCCCTCTAGAGATCAAATTCAACTTATAATGAGAAATAAATATATGTGACCTTGCCCAGGTTACTGCTGCGCAGATATCATCCAGTGAAACCCTAGACCAAAAAGCAGCAGAAGTTGCCATGGATCTGGTAGAATGAGCTTTAACTGGACCAGGAGGGGACAGACCTTTATCCTTACAGACTTGCAGTATACATTGTGTAATCCATCTAGCTAAGGAGACCTTGGATATGGCTTTGCCCAAAAAGGGTCTAGAAAAGGACATGAATAACTGGTCAGACTTATGAAAGGGTTTAGTCCTATGTAAATAGAAACAAAGCTGAGTATGAACATCAAGGAAATGCAGCTTATAGTCACCCTTGTTCTGAAAATTTGGAAAGAAAACAGGCAGATTAATCATCTGGTTAATATTTGATTCATAAGCAACTTTCGGTAAGAAAGAAGGGCTTGTGTGGAGCAAAACCCTGTCTTTATGAAAGATCAAGTAAGGGGGCATGGCAGACAAAGCTTGGATCTCAGAAACCCTTCTGGCCAAAGTAATGGCCACTAGAAAAGCTGTCTTCCAGGACACGAATTTCAAATCTACTGATGCTGCTGGTTCAAATGGGGGAGCAACCAACGCTTGCAGAACTAGAGTAAGGTCCCAAGGAGGGACTGAATCCTTAACCAGGGGGCGTAAAAGAAAAGTGCCTTTCAGTAAAGCCTTACAGTCCCAAAGAGGCCAGAGCATTCATATTTTCACTGACATGAAAATTAGATATGGCTGCCAGTTGTACTTTCACCATGGAGGAACTAGCCCCTTGTTGGAAAATATTGGACAAAACCTCCAACACTGCAGGAACCGGGGCCGTAAAGGGATCTAGGTTCCTCTGAGAAACCCAAATAGAGAAGTGTTTCCATTTGCTGCGATATATCTTCCTAGTGGAAGCTTTGTGGGATGCCACCAAAATAGTCTTTACTGAAGATGACAGACCGGGAGTCCTAGCAATCAGGGGAACTGGAGCAACCAAGCCGTCAGCTTGAGGCTGTCCAGATCGGGTGGACTGATGCCCGAGGGATGAGAGATGAGATCTGGGCAGGGATCCAGAATCCAAGGAGGATTGAGAACATGAGATCAGAGGAAGGGGAACCACACCTGATGAGGCCAGAATGGGGCAATGAGGATCACTTTGCACCCCAGTCGGCAAGCTTTCTGAAGAAACTTCGGAATATGAGGTAACAGGGGATAAGAATACAGTAACCCGGGAGGCCAAGCATTGATGAGAGCATCTCTGAGGAAGTCCCCTGGTGAGGGGATCAGAAAGAAGAACTCGCTTCACTTCGCATTGGAAGGAGATGTGAAGAGATCGCAGCAATACGGACTCCACGGAAGGAAGATCTCCTCTGCTATTGACTGTTTCAGAGACCACTCGTATGGTATTAGAATAGCCCACCTCAGTTTGTCCGCTAAAATGTTGGCGCGTCCCGGGATGTGCATTGCAATCAGAAACCGACTGGTGGAGATTGCCCACTCCCACACTCTCATGGTCTTGCGACATAGAGGGTAAGATTTGGTTCCTCCTTGTTTGTTGATGTACCAGACAACAGACATGTTGTCTGACTTGAACTGCAATCGTCCCCAGGGGAAGAACAGCATGAAAGGCTTGCAACGCTTAAAGCACTGCCCTCATCTCCAGAACATTGATATGCAATCTGGTCTCGGTCTGGGACCATGTGTCTTGGACCATCCTCCCCAAATAGTGCCCCCCCCACCTGAGCTGGGAGGCGTCCGTGGTCACTGTGGCTTGGGCTGTGAGTGTTATGAAGGGACGACCTGCCAAGATTTCCGGCGACTAGAGCCACCAAAGAAGAGACATCTTGCAGGCTCTGCTGATTCGTATTGGATAGTCCATGGGGAGGCCTAACCAAGACCACTGAACTGCCAGGGTCCACTGAAGCACCCGCATGTGAAGGTGCGCATAGGGAAGGATTGAGATTACTGTGGCCATGGAGCCTAGGGCTTGGAGAACATCACTCGCAGTTAGCGTCCTGAGACCGAGGATCACTGACACATTAGCCCGTAGGTACTGGACCCTGTCCAGAGTAAGAAAAACTTGCAATAGTAGTGTCCAGCCATGCCCCTATAAATTCCAAGGTCTGTGTGAGGTTCAGGCAGGACTTGGAGATGTTGATGGTAATCCCTAGGTTGATTGCAAGATGCAGGAAGGAGTCTCTGGCCATGCAAAGTAGATGCTTGGTGGCAGCAGCGAGGAGCCAATCGTCTAGGTAAGGAAACACCTGAATTCCCTGAAGTCTCAGGTGAGCCACTACGACTGCCATAACCTTGGTAAATACCCTGGAGCTGTGGTGAGACCGAAGGGTAGGGCTCTGAACTGGAAATGATTGGCTCTCAGCTGGAAGCGAAGGAATCTCCTGGAGCTTCTGCAAATTCTGATATGGTAGTAAGCATCCAGGAGGTCTATCGAGCAGATCCAGTTGCATTCTCGGAGGTAAGGTAGAATGGACTACAAGGTGACTATCCAAAATTTCTGCTTGGCTACAGTCAGTTTCAGGGTTGACAGGTCCAAAATGGGCCTGAGGTCCCCCGTCTTTTTTGGCACTAAAAAGAACCTGGAGTAAACGCCTAATCCGGACTCATCTGGGGGTACCGGTTCGATGGCCCGATTGCGAAGCAGCTTTGAAATTTCTTGCACTGCTGCCTCCCTTTGAGTAGGTGAAACATCTGGGAGGTGCTTTGGTTGAATGGGTAGGCCCACGAACGGGATGGAGTAGCCTCTGGATATTATTTGGAGCACCCAACGGTCCATCGTAATGGACTCCCAAGCCATTAGGTGCAATGGCAATCTTCTCCGACTGTCTCCAGAGTAGGACAGTCGGGCAACCCCTCAGGGCTGCTGCACGGGTCTGGCCGAGAAGGTGTCCTTAGACCCAAAGGTCCTTGGGCCCCCTCTGCCTCTGGGACAGCATCTGTCTTGTCCCCCTCTGCTTCTAGGGGATGAGTTGTCCTGAGAGTCCCGGGAAAACTGAGATTTTCGGAACCACATCTTCTTTTGCCCTCTCTGAGTCTTAGAAAAGGATCTTTGAGGACTAGAGAATTAGACTTTGACTGCAGACAGAGTCTTCCTGTCCTTCTCGCTCTGGACCAGGGTGTCACGAACTGTCTTCCTGAACAGGGAGGAACCATCAAAGGGAGCATTTGTGAATGATGCCTTGAAGGGGTCCACGAATTGACAAAGTCTGAGCCAAGCGTGTCGCCTCATAGCTATGCTGGTCCCAGCCACTCTAGCTGCTCCTTCCATGGAATGGGAAAGAAGACGCATGTACGTGTTCGAAACAGATTTTGAATAGACATTTTCGCAGAGAGCAGCCGCTTGTCCTCTGGTGACAAAGACTCTGGGGGCGACACAGCGAATTCCATGACTAGGTCTTGCTGAAGTCGTATGACGTGTGCCAAATAATTCAGTGTCCATATGGAAAATGTCACTGAAAAAAAGACTCGCTTCCCAAACCGATCCACCGCTTTAGACTCCTTGCCTGGAGGGTGGACCGAAGAACCTTCCTGTGTCAGTTCTCTCTTGGCGACAGCTGCAACCACCACAGCATCCACCGGGGATCCCTTGTACCAGGCCTGTCTGTCTGTGGGAGGAGAAAGGTTCCTGTCCGGGCATTTGGATATTGGCTCTATGGTGTCAGACTCCTTCCATGCCCACATGGTAATGAGATCCACTAAGGGATCTGCAGGAGGGGACATGCAGGATGTAGATGGGCCCATGCCAAAGGCCTCCAGGAATACTGACTCGTCCATAGAGGGATTTAGGGCAGACCAACTTCCACTCTGGCAGAGGATTTTCATGATGTCTCCAAAGGAGACTTCCTTGGGAGGTGACCTGGGGGAATCCTCACCTTCATGCAAGTCAGTATCTTCTGTGAGGGACTCGGGGGAGTCCATGTGCTTCCTCTTACATGAGTGCTTATAGGACCCTCTTCAGTGGGACTCTCTGAAGAGGGCTCATAATTCACAGGGGATTCCACGACAGGATCCACCTGGAGGTCCTCTAGCATGGGCTGTCCCTGGGACAAGCTGATGGGAGCTGTGACCAAATCCATGGGAGTCTGGGCGGAGTCCAAGGCAATAGGCTGGGGTCTCAATCCTTGGGAGAGAATCCTCTCCACCACATTGAAGGCCGAAGGAGAGGGCACCTCCTTAGCAACCAACAAAGAAGAAGCTCTCCCCGGCTCTGCCGTGAGGACTGGGGCCAAGGCCAAGGTAGCCGGGGTGCCGAAGGAAAGGCTCAGATCTGACAAAGTCGGAGCCAAAGACACCTCTATTCCCTCGGATTTGACTCCCTGTTCTTGGCCCCGAGAGTTGCTCGGATCCAAACAAGTCTGATCCGAGGAACTCAAGGCAATCACCGGCGTTGAGGTTGGAGGAACCGTCAGCACTGAACCCCCAGCTCCAAGGATCCTCGGATCCATAAACCCCGAAACCGCAGGTTGGATCGGGGAAGGAGAGACTGGATGGAAGAAGGGCACAGAGGTCCCCTCTCCAGCTGGAGAGGGGCCTGGCAAGACTCCCATTTGGATCTGGGTCCAAATGACCCTCCTCATCATCCTGTCCATGTCAAGCTCTGACAGACTCTGTGCCAACCGCAAAGAGGTGACCGACTCGGATCTGGGTGGTCTATAAGATGGCCTCGAAGAAGGCCTCTGGTCCAAGGGTTCAGTCGGCTCTGGGGAGAACCTCGGGAAGTGTTGTCAAGGAGAGGTAGTCCTGACAACTTTAGTAGGTGGACTGGGAAAGGGCTCCCTCTCTGGAGACCATTTGTGGTGCCTTTCCTCTCTCTTATCCTTGTCTCTCTTATCTTTGTCTTTTGATTTTGTGCCCATCTCGGAAGGCTTAGAGGGAGGTTGAGTCCCAGCCTGAGTGGGGGGTTGATCGGCTACTGGAGCCGAGGTTGAGGTCATCAAGTCCAGTGCAGAAACTGGTAGCAGGCCCTTAGCTATGAGCTTTGCCTTTCTTTCCTTCAATGCCCTAGGGTTGAACCCTGCACACACACTACAAGGCAAAGATAGGTGGGGAACACCCAGGCAAATAACACACAGAGTGTGGCCATCAGCCAGTAAAAGCTTGTGGCCACACTGCGCATTTTTTAAAAGTTGGTTTTGGCTGCTCAGCCATCACCAAAAAACACTCAGCCAAAACTAAGCCCACTAACACACACACACTTAGGTCGAGTTAGGCCTACACTACCTCACAAATTCTAACTTTTAAACTACTTTTTTTTTTTTTAACAGAAAACCAATGAACGATGAAGGGGAGGGATGAAAAAATGACTACACACACGCACACTAAATATATATGAAAAAGTACCACTTACTACACCCAACTTGGAGCTATAGAGACCACGATGAGTACGCATGAAGCAGCAAACGAGATCTGGGTGAAGGTAGGAGATGTGAGGGATTATGTGTAAGGGGAGGAGCTTGGAGCTTGGAACAGATGCTTGAAAAATGTTGCCGACTCGGATCCAATATGGATCCAAATACCCACAGGTTGCAGATAAATTAAGTTAACTACTTCAGATCTAGTGTTGTCACTTGAAGGTCCAATTAGGTACTATACTCCAATACTCCTTAAATTTTATTTTCAAGCTACTAATAAAAGAAGCAAAGACAATTACAATTGCAGTTAGTGTCAGCTCTCTGTGTAACAAAATCATTTTGAGGAACGATGCAAAATAAATACATCCAAAATAACCTAACAATAGTGGAAGCAAAGTAAAGGCTCATTAACAGCTTCATTAAATTACTTTAAAATACATCTCCTAGGAAATGAGCTCTGTGCACAGATAAATAAATCCCCACTTAGATCTGGATGTTTTGAGCTTTAACAGCAGTCCAGGTGCTGGAGGAGCTCTCCTGGGAAGGAAGAGGAGTGATAATACCAAGGGATGTCCGAACCTCTTGGAGCACCAGTGCTGTTCCCAATCCCTGAAGGAAACCAAAGATCAGGGAGAGGCATATGAATACATACCACTCATGGAAGTGAGTGATATGCCCGTCCTTAGCATGTTTGCTGCATGTTACATTCTGCACAGCAAGATCATGCACTGGACTGGTGGTGAAATGTCCCATGATGTCACTGGTGAAATGTCCCATGATGTCACTGCAACTCCCAGTAGAGGTCCTACCACGATTAATGACAGAAATACCTCACTAAAAGAATCACAGGCCTAAAGCAGATGCCCTATACTGACTTTCTAAAAAAACTCCAGCTATACTCTGTGGCATACTGTCTACTCAGAAGTGATCTCTGCTTAACATACAAGGCCATGTCAAACCCTGAGCTGTTGGACATGCTCCACTTAAAGAAATCCCAATCCCTCAGAGCACATGCTCCAGGGATCTAAACCTTGTCATCACAATGAACAAAACATGCTGGAGGGATAGGTTCCCGGCCCAGAGACTCCCCATACTCTGGAATAGATTGCCCATACATGTCAAGCAGAGCGCCTCCTTGGCCCTCTTCAAAAGGAACCTTGACAACTGGATGGGAGATAGGAAATTCCCCCCAGGGATCACATCAGTCACCCTGCTAGACAGGGGTCCAGGGAAGTAAATATTGTGGGAAGAAATATCCAGGAAATTGTTATGGCTAGGCTTGTGCAGGCCCTACGGCCGATAGCCTAGTACCAACCTATGAGGGTCAGCCGGCAGCGGTAGTAAGGGGCCCCGTGCAGCAGGCTCGTGCATGGTATACAGCTACATATATAAAGACATGGCATCTAGTCCACAACTATTGACCTAGACATTCAGGTTAGCATTTCCTTTCTTCATAGGTTCATAGGTTCGTAGGTTGGTACTAGGCTATCAGCCCTAGGGCCTATACAAGCCTAGCCATAACAATTCCCTGGCTATTTCTTCCCACATTATTTACTTTCCTGGACCCCTGTCTAGCAAGGCGACTGACATGATCCCTGGGGTGAATTTCCTTTCTCCCATCCAATCGTCAAGGTTCCTCTTGAAGAGGTCCAAAGAGGCACTCTGCTTGACATGTATGGGCAATCTATTCCAGAGTCTGGGAGTCTCTGGGTCAGGAACCTATCCCTCCAGCATGTTTTGTTTATTGTGATGACAAGGTTTAGATCCCTGAGCGTAGCTCTGAGGGATTGGGATTTCTATGTAGCATGTCCAACAGCTCTGGGTTTGACATGGCCTTGTATGTTAAGCAGAGATCGCCTGAGTAGACGATATGACAGAGTATAGCTGGAGTTTTTAAGGTGGTCAGCATAGGGCATCTGCTTTAGGCCTGTGATTCTTTTAGTGAGGTATTTCTGAGGCCTTTCCAGTTGTTGCAGATGTCTTGAGAGGTACATACCAAATGGGGCATTGTATTCTATAATGGGTCTAATGAGGGATGAGTACAGTGGGACAATGACCTCCTTTTTCTGGATGAAAAGCCCTTCGTGATGAGGTGTGCCACATAGAAGGATTTCCTGACTGTTGTGGCGATGTGGTTATCGAAGGTGAGACCACTGTCCACCTGTGTCCCTAAGTCTCTTATCACACTTTCTGTGTTTAGTGTACTGCCACCTATATGGTAATTCATGGATACATGTTTTTTCCCAAAGGGGATAACAATACATTTCTTGGCACTGAGCTTGAGCCCATGGCTCTGGCACCAAGCATCTGTTTCTGTAAGGCCCTTTTGTAGAGTATCCACATCATTTGGGGATTCAATAATGGCTCCCAGTTTGCAGTCATCTGCAAACTTTGTTAGCCAGAGTCCCCAGAGTCTTATAAAAAACACATAGAGTATAGCTGATATATGCAGTGCTGTTTGTGGGCTGTGCTGTGTGCTGCATGGTCTACTGTCACTTTTCATCAGACAGTCTTATCTTTAGATCACCTTTTTTTACAGTACTGTTGATCCTACGCCTGACTATTCACTGTCATCTGTTCAGTAATTAGAAATGGAATCATGCAAAGACTAAGTATATTTTTACTGTTTTGCTTTGTGACTCTAGTTATGTATGCACATAGTGAATCTTTACTTATTTATAACTGGTATTGTAGCATTTGACTGATCTGGGGGTATAAAATTGTGTACATTACAAGATGAAGCAGTGCTGAATTCAAAGCTACATTTTCCGTGAGTCGATACTTTGCACAGGAAAGTAAACTATCGCATTTCTGTTTTTTATCACGCAATGTCTGGCAGTTGGCTTAAAAGGCTTAAGGAACTAACTGCTAATGAGCCGTTTCCTGTAGTCCACTGATACAAAGTTTGATTTCCTCAGCCCCATTTCCTAAGAGTGTGAGTCTGAGCAAGTTTCTTAACCAGACAGTCCTCCCAGGCCGAGAGCCCTTGGAGATCACTGCACTTTCCTAGGAAATAAATAAATAAAAGGTTTATCCAGTTTTTTACATATGATAAATTAAAAATAATTTCCTGTTCTCTGCTGAGGTAATGGACATCAGATTAATTCATTTCTCATAAACACCAACCGTTGTGTAATTAGAGTCAATAGACATCATCATTTTTGCAGTGCTGAGCGTGAAATGGAAACCATGCTAGTGTTATTGGTAAGACAGTCATGTAGTACTTTTTTCCAAGTGTGTGTCAGTCTGTTAGTAGTATCTATTACTTTATTCTGCCACCCGACCACTTTTTATGAAATTTTTTATCTTCTGTGTAACTGTCAGCAGTAGCATTACTCAGCTGACACTCTTGATAAGGAATGGCCCTTAATGGTGTTATACATTGCACTCTGCAAGTTATGCCCTTGACTTTTCTTTCACATTTGATTTTTTTTTATTTTATTGTAAGCATTACCCTCAATCAAATGAAATACAGGCTCACAAAAAGCCTCTTAAACAAAGTCACAATGTACACAGACATATTCATTCAGTTCCCTTATTCTGTCGTTATATATACATATTTATTTATTTGAACACTGCCTTTGACCATTAAACAGTGACAATAGTGTTCTGAAAGTAGATGACAATGATATGGAGGAAGCTGGACATCCTATGTATCCAAGAGATGAAATGGAAGGGCAGTGCAGCAAAGCCACTTGGCTTGGGATCCAGACTCTACTACTCAGGAGGGGGACAGGCTAGAAATGGTGCAGGAATTGTAGTGAGAGACGCTTCAGAAGGCAGTGAGGGATAGCATCAGAATTAATGACAGACTCATAGCAATCAGACTCCAGTGTAATGATAGGGCAGTATTTATAATGTTAGCCTATGCCCCACAGCAGGGTTGTGATGGTGAGGAAAGAGTGCATTCAGACAGCAGTTGCAGGACCTACTAAATAAGGCAGGACAACATGAATTGGTGTTGATAATGGCTGACTTGAATGCACACAATGCGACAGACAGAACAGGATATGATGACTGCCTGGGTCCACATGGGTGGGGCAACAGGAATAAAGAAGGAGAAGCCATTCTGGACTTCTGTCTGGCAAATGGCTTGAAAGTAGCCAACACATGGTTCAGAAAGACAGGTGGTCACAAGATCACATACAAGAGTAGCCAAAATGCAACTCAGGTAGACTCCCTCCTAGTAAGAAAAAGGTAAGGAAAAGGCACTGGGGTAGAATCCATGATTACAATGTCATCCCCAGTGAAATAGTCGGCCCGCAGCATAAAAAGTACAGTTTTGTACCTACCATAAATGTAGATGTTCGAAGATCCACATTGCTGCAGTCCTTACATATGGGTAATCCGCTGTCCTCGGTCAGCCCGAATACCAAAGTATTAGGCTGACGTTGGTCAAGGCGCTTAAAACTGACATCAGGACGTCAGGGTACAAAAGCGCATGACCGACGTCATATCCTCAGTCTTTTCTTGCCCCAGATGTCAGAAGGCCCTAAAAAGAAAGGCCAAAGCCAAAAAACAGCAAAAAACAACCAACCACCCCTGCACTAACCATATTTACAATATATACAACCCAAACCACACAACCACCTCCAACTACAGAGGGAAGGAGGGAGTTGACTGCAGCAATGTGGATCTTGAACATCTACATTTATGGTAGGTACAAAACTGTACTATGTTCTTCATCTCACATTGCTGCAGTCCTTACATATGGGTAGAATCCCAAAGCAGAGGTAAGGGAGGATGGCAAAACTATAAAGCATTAGGAGCTGCCAAAATGCCCTGTAAAATTGCAGTGGCAAATCCAGCCCTAGATTTAGAGTAAAGTGGAAGGTGGTAATGCTTAGAGAAAGTATGCACTGAACTCCAAGTAGCTGCCTCCAAAATATCTTTAGTAGCCACCCCTTAAAAAGCTGTAGAAGTGGCAGTAGCCCTAGTGGAATGAGGCCTAATCCCAGCTGGAATCTCCTTACCATGATGGGAATAACAGAAAGCAATACAAAACCAATCCACTTAGAAATAGTTTGTTTTGAAACAGGTTTGCCCTGAGAACCCAAAGCAAATGAAACAAACAACTGCTGAGACTGCCTGAACCCTTTAGTTCTGCTCAAATAATATCGCAACTGTCTGTGTATATCCAAAGTGTGCAAAATCTTCTCCCCTTTATTTTGGGGGTTTGCATAAAAAGTAGGCAAATGAATAGTTTGGTTTAAAGCCACACTAGAAACCACTTTAGGCATAAAGGAAGGGTTAGTACGCAAAGACACCCTATCCTTGTGGAAAATTAAGAAAGGCTCAACCGCCATAAGGGCCTGTAATTCAGAAACCCTTCTCGCAGAGGTAATGGCAACAAAAAAGCAGTCTTCCATGATAAATATTTCAACTCGGCAGTCGCTGCAGGCTCAAAAGGTTGTAGAGTGAGTTTCTCCAACACAAAATTGAGATCCCAAGCAGGAGTAGGAGCTCTACGTGGGGGTCTTATATTCTTTGCCCCTCTAAGGAATTGCTTAAACAAAGGATGAGAAAATAAAGGTGGGTCACAGTCATAGTGAGCAGAAATTGCTGCAGCATGAACCTTTATAGAAGAGAAGGACAAACCTTTGCCCAATAACTCAGTAAGGTATTGAAGAGCAACATTTAAATTAGGTTTAGAAACATCAAAGTCCTTTGCTGTACTCCAAATTAAAAATCTCCTCCATTTATCTGCGTAGACTTTCCTTGTACTAGGCCTTCTGGCCTCCAAAATAATATTCAAAACTTGTTGTGGAAGTTGAGACCCTCCAGGGTTTAAAACAGAATATGCCAGGCTGTTAGATGCAGAGAGTGAAGTTTGACATTGAGTAAATGACTGTTCTCCTGAGACAGCAGGTGTGGAATCGGAGGCAAAGGCCATGGAGGCTCCCGTACCAGACTTCTCAGTAATGGGTACCAGTGCTGTCGAGGCCAATCCGGAGCTATTAAAATCATGGTTGGCTTGTCCTGTCTGACCTTCAGGAGTACCTTTGGGAGGAGAGGCAGAGGTGGAAAGGCATACACGTGAAGATTGCTCCAATTGAATAAGAGAGCATCCACTTTCCAAGCTGTGGGATGAAACCTTTTGTGCAAAACTTTGGCAGCTGGTAATTTAGTGGAGAAGCTTAACAGATCTATGTCTGGAGTTCCCCATAACTATGTCAATTTCTGAAATACATGAGGATCCAATTTCCACTCGTGGGGATCCATAATTTGTCTGCTCAACACATCTGCTAAGGAGTTCTGTGCTCCTGGCAGAAACCTTGCCTGAAGATTTAGCTGTAAACTGAGAGCAGTCTCCCACAAAATCATTGCTTGTCTGCATAGAGGGTAAGAATGTGTCTCCCCTTGCTTGTTGATGTACCACATGACAGTTGTGTTGTCTGTTTGAATCAACACCTGCCCTGGAAGAAGTAAATCCTTGAAAGCTATCAATGCAAATTGGACTGCTAACATCTCCTTCAAGTTGATATGTAAATGTTGAAGTCTGGCAGGCCACATGTCTTGTACCCATTTTCCATTTATATGAGCTCCCCAAGCTTTGTCTGAGGCATCTGTCGTTAGAATCTGACTCGCCTCTGGTCGGGTCACAGAGAGTCCCTTGTTTAGGTGACATTCCTGAGCCCACCACAAAAATTCCTTTTGAATGCAAGGTATTATCTGAATGACAGTGTCCATATCTTGGCAGTGTTGTGTCCATACATTTTTGAGATACCATTGTAGCTTCCTCATATGCAGTTTGGCATTGGGAAGTACCAGAATACAAGATGCCATGAACCCCAAGGCTTGAAGGACTGTCCTTGCAGTCAGCCTGGACTGACGAGACAATTGATGGAAGTAAAGAGAAAAATTCTTTTGTTTGTCCAGGGTCAAAAAGGCCATCTGGGATGCTGTATTCAGTCTCACACCCAGAAAGCACATGTCCTGAGAGGGTACTAGACTGGACTTTATTTCATTCACAGAATACCCTAGGCATCTTAACACTGCCATCACATACTGTAAATGATGAAGAAGTTCGTCCTTTCCTTGAGCCAGAATCAGGCAATCGTCCAAATAAGGATAGATTTGTATTCCCCTTAGCCTGAAGAAAGCTACCACTGGAGCCAGAACCTTTGTGAATACTCTGGGCGCAGTAGATAAGCCAAAGGGCAATGCAGAGAACTGATAATGAAAAGTCCCAGCCCGAAAACGCAGATACTTCCTGCAACTGGGCCTGATAGGAACATGAAGGTAAGCCTCCTTGAGATCCAGAGTCACCATCCAGTGATCCTTGCCCAGCAGAGGTAAAAGCTGTTGTAACGTCAACATTTTGAACTTGGGAATGTCCAGATATGTGTTGAGGATAGATAAATCCAAAATTGGTCTCCACGTGTTCCCTTTCTTTGGCACTAGAAACAGGCGAGAATAAAATCCTAGGCCCACTTCTGGCAGAGGGACCGGTTGTATAGCTCCTATTTGAAGTAGTAGAGAAATCTGTTTGTGAGCCTCTAGTCTTTGCTGAGGAGGAACGTCTGGCATGCCTTTGAAAGGAGGTAAGGTATGGAAATAAAGCTTGTAGCCTTGGTGTATGATATCCAATACCCATTTGTCTTGGGTAATTAAAATCCAATTTTCCTTGAAGAGTGCCAACCGCCCTCCCAAAGGTGCTGCCAGGCAAGAAGGATCTGGCAGCTGAAAAAGTAGGTCATTGGGCCTGTTTACGAAAGGACTGGCCCCTGCCCTCACCAAGACTGTGCAGGTGAACTCCATGTTCTAGGTCTGAAGGAACTCTGAGCTCTGCCCCTACCACGTCTAGATCTACCCCTAGACTGAGCATCAGAAGAAGGATACGTCCACCCCTTAGCAGGCCAATTTCTACTAAACTTTGGAGGCTGAACTTGCAAAAAATCTTTAACAGTCTGCATAGACTTAGCCTTGTCTTCCAATTCTTCAAGACTGACTCCACAGGTGGACCAAACAACACTTCAGACTGCAAAGGAGCATCCAAAATCCTTGTCTTGACATGGTCAGATAAAGTCTGATCCTTAAGCCAGGCATGCCTGCGAAGAACTGAACCAGTGGCAGCCACCCTAGAAGAGGCCTGCAAAGCATCAAAACCACACTGTAAAGAATGCTTACCCACCTGTTCAGAGACATGTACCAAATCTTGTAACTCTTTACAGTCAATGCCTTCTGCCAGAGCATCCACCTTAGATTTCAATTGTTTAAGAAGAAAATTTTGATATTTCAACATATGAAACTGGCAATTCAAAGCCCTCATTGCTAAGGTAGAAGATGTATAGACCTTCTTTCCCCATCTATCCAAAGCTCTGGCCTCTTTATCAAGAGGAACCGGATTCTTTACAACAGAGGCCTTGACACCCTTAGGTCCCTGACTAATAGTTTCTGGGTCCGCCCTAGGACTCTTATAGAGATATTTATGAGCCTCAGGCACCCTGTAATACCTATCCGGTTTAACAGGCAGGAGGCAGAGAATCAGGATTAAGTGAAGCCTCTGAAAATACATCTTGCACAACATCCAGAACAGGGGGTATAGCTAAGGGCCTATGTTTGAGGTAAAAACAAAAATTCCCTAAGCCTTTTCCGTGAATCAGAGAAGTCCTGACCTTCCCACTTAAAATGTTCCCTCATAGAATGAAGAGTCTCTGAAAAAGAAAAATCCTCTGGAGGAGAAGCAGAAGGAGTGGAATCTTCTGCATCAGAATCAGAATAAGGAGTGTACTCCTGCAAGTCTTCAGTCAAGACTCTGAAACATCCGAAGCCTGTTCAAAACTTTCCAACTCTGGCTCCACCCTAGGCCTCTTATCAGGAGGGGCAAAGAACCTCTAATCAGAGTAATCAAATCTTCTGCCATTTTAAGCATGTGCCTCTTAGGCACAGACCCTGCTGAACTAGGACTGACACCAACAGAAGCTAAACCTGTCCTGCCTCTGGAAGAAGCCTTTGAAACAGAAGGAGAGGGTCTAACCACCCTGGGAAGGGAGGGGAGTACAGAAACCTGAGAAGCCCCTTCAGCCTGACCAGCCTCGTGAGAGGCCACATCCTGCAAAACCAAAGTCTCCCCCTGAGACTCCAGAGAAGCCTCCATCGGAACCACCAGTTCCACTGAAGCCTCTAAAGAACCGGCGTCCGGAACGGACGACTCATCTTGCCTGGGTTTAACCGCTTTATCTTTGCGCTTCTTCGTGGAAGCGGGCGTCGGAGTATCCAACGGCATATTATAATTGCACCGCTTCAAGACCAGCCTAGCACAATCTAACCTTCGCTTAATAGTGCGCTTATTAAACCTAGCACAAAAGCGACACCCAACTACGTCGTGCTCAGGCCCCAAACAAGGAATGCACAAAGAATGATAATCCCTATGCGGTATCTGCTTCCCACAAGAAATACAATTATTCACTTTTCTGACATCCGTAATACACTGAGGCAAGAAAAACAAAAATATTCCCCAACGGGGTACTTAGCCAACTTGGATTCGGTCTGAAACTCCGAACTCGAAAAATTTCAGAACGCCGAACGGCACTTGCAACGCTGCTTATGCATCGGACCATGCGGCAAAAAAGACTGAGGATATGACGTCGGTCATGCGCTTTTGTACCCTGACGTCCTGATGTCAGTTTTAAGCGCCTTGACCGACGTCAGCCTAATACTTTGGTATTCGGGCCGACCGAGGACAGCGGATTACCCATATGTAAGGACTGCAGCAATGTGAGATGAAGAACATCACTAATTGTCACAATCAGCTGCAAACAGTGGTCAGAGAAGGCTCTACGGTCAACAGGGACCAGACTGAAGACCTGGATGTTGACTGAAGAGAAAGTACAACATTTTAAGGAATTACTCAGGGCTCTAGCACCCCAAGAAGAAGAGGAAATAGGTGGAGTCAAAGAAGAAAGGCAGCGCCTAAAACAGCATGTGTTAGAACTACAGAAAAGATATGTGGTCGAGCCAGGTATGGAAATAAGGTACATAAGGAAAGCTGGTGGTGGAAATGCAGAAGTCCAGGAAGTCATCAAAAGAAAGAAGGAGTGCAGGAAGAAGTGGGAGATAAAAAAGACTGACCAGGCTAGGAAGGACTACTGGTTGGCTAACAATGAAGCTAAGAAAGAAGTTGCAATAGCAAAGAATAGGGCATCGGAGGCAATGTACCAACTTCTGGAAAGTGACTCAGTAAGGGACACAAAGAAACTATATCAGGTTGTAAGGCAAAGACAGAAAGTTAAAGAAGACAGTCAGATGTCAGCAACAACCTGCTCACCAGTCCACAGGACATCAAAGCCAGATGGAAGGAGTATTTCCAGCAACTTCTGAATGAAGAAAACCCCACAGAAGCTGTACTGCCCCAGAAACATCCTATGATGAGAGAAAAAGAGGAGCCCGCCCTAGAAGAAGTAAGAACGGCACTAAGGAACATGAAGTCAGGGACAGCAGCAGGCTCAGATGAGGTCACAGCAGAGATGATAAAGATGATGGGTGAGATGGGGAGAAATGGCTTTTGAGGGTAATAATAGCAGTGTGGACAGAAAGGGGTATCCCAGATGACTGGAGAATAAACATACTTGTGCCAGTGTACAAGAACAAAGGGGACATCCATAACTGTGGGCGGTGCAGAGACATCAAAACTCCTATCACATTGTGTGAAAGTTCTGGAGAGGGTGACTGATAAATGGATATGCAGAGTAGTAAAGAGTAAGACGGGAAGTGAGCAGTTTGGATTTAGATCAGAATGCAGCACAAAAGACCCAATGTTTGCAGTGAGACAGATACTTGAAAAAAAGCTAGAGATGAGAAGAGAGTCCAACTGGGCATTCCTAGACTTGGAGAAAGCATATGACAAGGTCCAAGAAAGGTGATCTGGGCAGTACTGTGGTGGTTTGAAATCCCATAAACATTGGTAGAATTAGTGCAGGCTATGTACAAGGATCCAATGACTCAAGTACGAACAGGGTTTGGCCGCGCAGAGGGGTCCCCAATGGGAGTGGGTGTACACCAGGGTTCATCCCTGAGCCCACTACTGTTCATACTGGTGATGGACTACATTAGCAAACAGGTCGGAGGGGACAGATCAACAAAGTTGCTGTATGCAGATGATGTGGCATTACATGCAGACTCTGAACTAGAACTTCAGCAAAGGATAGGAAAATGGAATGTAAAACTGAAGGCACATGGGATGAAATTAATAATGGATAAGGAGGTGGTATTGGCAGCCAATTGAAGAAATTAGAAGAAGCTGAGAATAGAGACAGAAGGGAAGACAGTGGAACAGGTAAACAGTTTCAAGTATCTGGGAGGGGTGGTTGAGGAGAAGGGAAGTCTGAATGAAGAGGTCAAAGCTAGAATCAGAGGGGCTGCAGCCAAATGGCATAGGGTCTCAGGTATAGTCTATGACAGAAGAATGCCAAAGAAGCTGAAAAGTAAGGTGTACAACACAGTGGTGCGACCAGTACTACTGTATGGTATAGAAACCTGGGCAGTATAGGTAGAACACTTGAAGAATCTAGAGGTGATGGAAATTAAGTGCCTGAGAAGGGTGGTAGGATGCACACTGTGGGACAGACGAAGAAATGAGTACATAAGAGCAGAAGCCGAAGTAGCTCCAATTGCAGAAAAGATCAAAGAGAACAGATTACAGTGGTTTGGACAAGTGCAGAAAAGCAGAAGACAATCTGGTGAGGAGGATTTGGGACAAACAGGACCAAGGTAAGAGGAAGCAAGGATTTCCAGCAAAGAGGTCGATGGATTGTGTGAAAGATCTGTGACAGCCAGGCATGAGTGTTAAAGAAGGCAGGAGTGGGGCAATGAATTGAGAGAGTTGGCGATAGTTAAACCAATACCCCGACCCCATGTAGAAAAAAATGGGAAAAGGGGGCTGATGATGATGATGATGATGATGATGATGAAGAATAGTGTTCTGAAAAGCAGGCTAGTAAACTGAATCAGTTCATATTTTAATTACCTGAAATGTCAACTCTGAGTCACAGTGGTCAAGCAGAAATGTATTCTACATAATATCCCCTAAAAATAAGGCTGGTGATAATGCACCTAATCTGGGTCAGTCATGTCAGCTGGATTATGACTTGCTGTAATGGCATGACCTACTGAATGCAGGTGATTCTGCAGACATGGATCTCACAGCGCTGCATGACCGAGGCCTTGAATGAGAGGCACTGCTATGTGCAGACGAATGCTGACCTGGCCTGCATGAACTTTTTTGTGTTTGTTCCCCCCTACTATTTCCAGTACTTTCCTGAAAAGCACATGGTGTGTGATGTGCTATGCCCCCACATGTCCTGACAGTACTCGGTCCTGATCCCCATTCACCACTGACTCCCATATGACTGTTTCAGGTCCTCACTAGAGGCAGACATGGCTGCTGTGTGCGCCACCATATTGCAGATGACTGTGACGATGGCATTATTCCTAATCTCTACTATTTGCATATAATGTTGGAATGCACATCAAATAAAGTAACACCCTAATCACCTTTAAAGTCATGTTCAGTGAGCAGATGGGAAATCACAAATTCCCCCCAGTGTTGTGTGGAATAGCTCTCCTTGGCTGAACTCATTAATACAATACATTTGACTGGGTTACTTGGCTAAGCTCCTCAGTGGTCTGTGCTATAGGCCTAGTAACAACTTATAAACCTAAGAACCTTCTGCATATGTGCAGAGTAAGAACAATAAACTGTGTAGGTACACAGCATGTGCATAGCAACAACAGTGAACCTAGCTAAGTGTACAGCATGTGCAGAGTAACAAGAGTAAAATTGGATAGGTATACAGCCTGTGCAGAGTAACAACAGTGAACCTGGATAAGTGTACAGCATTTTCAGAGCAACAAGAGTGAAACTGTGTAGGTATACAGCATGTGCAGAGCAACAACAGTGAACCTAGTTAAGTACACAGCCTGTGCAGAGTAACAACAGTGAAACTGGATAAGTGTACAGCATTTTTAGATCAACAAGAGTGAAACTGTGTAGGTACACAGTATGTGCAGAGCAACAACAGTGAAACTAGTTAAGTACACAGCCTGTGCAGAGTAACAACAGTGAAACTGGATAAGTGTACAGCATGCACAGAGTAACAACAGTGAAACCAGGTAAGTATATAGCATGTGCATAATAACAGTAAAAATTGGTAAGTATACAGAGTGTGCCGAGTTACAGTGAAGTGGAAAAGTATACAGCATGTGCAGAGTATACAAAAGTAAAACTGGATAGGTATACAATGTGTCCAAAGTAACAACAGTGAAACTGGATAAGAATACAGTATGTGCAGAGTAACCACAATAAAACTGGGTAAGAGTAAAGCATGTGCAGAGTAAGAACACTGAAAATGGGTACGTACACAGCAAATGCAGAGAAACAACAGTGAAACTGGGTAAATATACAGCATGTGCAGAGAAACAGCAGTGAAACTGGGTAAATATACAGCATGTGCAGAGAAACAGCAGTGAAACTGGGTAAATATACAGCATGTGCAGAGAAACAGCAGTGAAGCAGTGAAAGTGTGTAAGTATACAGCATGTGCAAAGTAACACCACTGAAACAATGTTAATGTATAACATGTGCAGAGTAACAGAGAAACTGGATATGAATACAGCATGTGCAGAGTAACAACAGATAAACTGGATAAGAATACAGCATGTGCAGAGTAACAACAGATAAACTGGATAAGAATACAGCATGTGCAGAGTAACAACAGTGAAACAAGGTAAGTATATAGCATGTGCAGAATAACAGTGAAACTGGAGTTCTTCCACTGTCTTCAGTACCAGACCATGTTATATATTACTGTTCATCCCTGACTTTCATTACCACACAATGTTCTGCTCCATATAGCTCACCCCAGCCTTTAGTACTATACCTTGTTCTACGGTATTGCCCATGCCCAGCCTTCAGTACCACATCATATTCTGCAGTTCTGTCCACCTCCAGCCTTCAGTACCACACCATATTTTGCAGTACTGCTCACCCACAGGCTTCAGTATCACACCACATTCTGTAGTACTGCTCTCCCACAGATGTCAGTATCACACCATGTTCTGCAGTTAAGTTCACATCCAGCCTTCAGTACCACACCACATTCTGTAGAACTGCTCACCCACAAGCTTCAGTATCACACCATCTTTTGCAGTTCTGTTCACCCCCAGCCTTCAGTATCACACTGTGTTCTGCACTACAAATCATTCCCAGCCTTCTGTACCACACCATGTCCTGTAGTACTGCTCACCCCCAGCCTTAAGTACCACACCATGTTCAGTAGTACTGCTCAACCCCAGCCATCAGTGCTACACCATGTTCTACAGTACTGCTCACCCCCAGCCTTCAGTACCATACCATGTTCTGCAGTATTGCTCACCCCAACCTTTAGTACCACATCATGTTCTGCAGCATTGTTCACCCCCAGCCTTCAGTACCGTACCATGTTCTGTAGTACCGCTCACCTCCAGTCTTCAGTACCACAACATGTTCTGCAGTACTGTTCACCCTCACCCTTTGGTACCATGTTCTGTAGTTCTGCTCACCCCCAGCCTTCAGTACCCCACCATGTTCTGTAGTACTGCTCACCTCCAGCCTTCAGTACCACACCATGTTCAGCAGCACTGCTCTCCCCCAGCCTTCAGTACCACACCATGTTCTGTAGTACTGCTCAACCCCCAGCCTTCTGTACCACACCATGTTCTGTAGTACTGCTCACCCCCAGCCTTCAGTACCACACCATGTTCTGCAGCACTGCTCACCCCAGCCTTTAGTACCACACCATGTTCTGTAGTACCACTCACCCCCAGCCTTTAGTACCACATCATGTTCTGTAGTGCTGCTCACCCCCAGCCTCCAGTACCACACCATGTTCTGTAGTAATGCTCATCCCTAGCATTCAGTACCACACCTTGTTCTGTAGTAATGCTCACCTCTAGCCTCCAGTAACACACCATGTTCTGTAGTACTGCTTACCCCCAGCCTTCAGCACCACATCATGTTTTGTAGTACTACTCACCCCAACTCTTCAGTACCACATCATGTTCTGCAGTACTGCTCAACCCCAGCCTTCAGTATCACACCATGTTCTGCTGTACTTCTCACCCCAGCCCTCACCCAGCCTTCAGTACCACACCATGTTCTGCAGTAATGCTCACCCCCAGCATTCAGTACCACACCATGTTCTGTAGTACTGCTCACCCCCAGCCTTCAGTACCACACCATGTTCTGCAGTACTGCTAACCCCCAACCTTCAGTACCACACCATGTTCTGTAGTACTGCTCACCCCAACCTTCAGTACTATACCATGTTCTGCAATACTGCACACCCCCAGCCTTCAGTACCACACCATGTTCTGTAGTACTGCTCACCCCCAGCATTCAGTACTACAACATGTTCTGCATTACTGCTCACCCGCAGCCTTCAGTACCACACCATGTTCTGTAGTACTGCACAACCCCAGCCTTCAATACCACACCATGTTCTGTAGTACTGCTCACCTCCAGCCTTCATACCACATCATGTTTTGCAGTACTGATCACCCCCACCCTTCAGTACCACACCTTGTTCTGTAGTACTGCTTACCCCCAGCCTTCAGCACTACATCATGTTCTGTAGTACTGCTCATCCCAACTCTTCAGTACCACATCATGTTCTGCAGTACTGCTCAACCCCAGCCTTCAGTACCACACCATGTTCTGCAGTACTTCTCACCCCAACCTTCAGTACCACACCATGTTCTGAAGTAATGCTCACCCCCAGCATTCAGTATCACACCATGTTCTGTAGTACTGCTCACCCCCAGCCTTCAGTACCACACCATGTTCTGCAGTACTGCTAACCCCCAACCTTCAGTACCACACCATGTTTTGTAGTACTGCTCACCCCCAGCCTTCAGTACTATACCATGTTCTGCAATACTGCACACCCCCAGCCTTCAGTACCACACCATGTTCTGTAGTACTGCTCACCTCCAGCATTCAGTACTGCAACATGTTCTGCATTACTGCTCACCCGCAGCCTTCAGTACCACACCATGTTCTGTAGTACTGCACAACCCCAGCCTTCAATACCACACCATGTTCTGTAGTACTGCTCACCTCCAGCCTTCATACCACATCATGTTTTGCAGTACTGATCACCCCCACCCTTCAGTACCACACCTTGTTCTGTAGTACTGCTTACCCCCAGCCTTCAGCACTACATCATGTTCTGTAGTACTGCTCATCCCAACCCTTCAGTACCACATCATGTTCTGCAGTACTGCTCAACCCCAGCCTTCAGTACCACACCATGTTCTGCAGTACTTCTCACCCCAACCTTCAGTACCACACCATGTTCTGCAGTAATGCTCACCCCCAGCATTCAGTACCACACCACGTTCTGTAGTACTGCTCACCCCCTGGCCTTCAGTACCACACCATGTTCTGCAGTACTGATCACAACCACACTTCAGTACCACACCTTGTTCTGTAGTACTGCTCACACCCAGGCTTCAGTATCACACCATGTTCTGTAGTGCAGCTCACACCCAGCCTTCAGTACCACACCATATTCTGTATACTGCTCACCCCAACCCTTTAGTACCACATGTTCTGCAATGCTGCTCATCCCCAGCCTTCAGTACCACACTATGTTCTGCAGTACAGCTCACTGTCAACCTTCAGTACCACACTATGTTCTGTAGTACTCACCACATGCTGCCTTCATTACCACACCATGTTCTGCAGTACTGCTCACCCCAAGCCTTCAGTACCACACCATGTTCTGCAGTACAGCTCACCCTCAACCTTCAGTACCACACTATGTTCTGCAGTACTGCTCACCCCAAGTCTTCATTACCACATCATGTTCTGTAGTCCTGCTCACCCCAAGCCTTCAGTACCACACCATGCTCTGTACTACCGCTCACTCCCAGCCTTCAGTACCAGATAATGTTCTGGAGTACTGCTCAACCCCATCCTTAAGTACCATACCATGTTATGCAGTACCGCTCATCCCCAGCCTTAAGTACCATACCATGTTATGCAGTACCGCTCACCCCCAGCCTTCAGTACCACACCATGTTCTGTAGCACTTCTCACCCCAGCCTTCAGTACCACACCATATTCTGTGGTGCTGCTTACCGCCAGCCTTCAGTACCACTCCATGTTCTGCAGTACTCTAATACTGCTCACCCCCAGCCTTCAGTACCACACCATGTTCTGTATTACTGCTCATCCCCAGCCTTCAGTACCACATCATGTTCTGCAGTACTACTCACCGCCACCCTTTAGTCCCACACCATGTTCTGTAGTACCGTACACCCCCAGCCTTCAGTACCACACCATGTTCTGGAGTACTGCACACCCCAGCCTTCAGTACTACACTATGTTCTGCAGTACTGCTCACCCCAGCCTTCAGTACCACACCATGTTCTGGAGTACTGCACACCTCAGCCTTCAGTACCACACCATGTTCTGCAGTACTGCTCACCCCAGCCTTCAGTACCACACCATATTCTGTGGTACTGCTTTTCTCCAGCCTTCAGTACAACACCATGTTCTGTAGTACTACTCACCCCCACCCTTTAGTCCCACACCATGTTCTGTAGTACCGTACACCCCCAGCCTTCAGTACCACACCATTTTCTGGAGTACTGCACACCCCAGCCTTCAGTACTACACTATGTTCTGCAGTACTGCTCACCCCAGCCTTCAGTACCACACCATGTTCTGTAGTACTGCTCACCCCCAGCCTTCAGTACCACACCATGTTTTGTAGTACTGCTCACCCCCAGCCTTTAGTCCCACACCATGTTCTGTAGTACTGCTCACCCCCAGCCTTCAGTACCACACCATGTTTTGTAGTACTGCTCACCCCCAGCCTTTAGTCCCACACCATGTTCTGTAGTACTGTACACCCCCAGCCTTCAGTACCACACCAAGTTCTGCAGTACCGCTCACCCACAGCCTTCAGTAACATATCACATTCTGCATTATATTTCTACATCAGACCACACAAAAGAAATGCTGTGTATTATGTGGTGCCACTCCGGAGTGCAAGTCCAACACCAAAAGGTTGTGTTTCTTGGATACATAACAGTAGGTGAAATCTGATCTGCACACACTAAAGTAGCAGAGTCAAACTCTTTGAACATGGCTCCCATCAAAACTGTGGGTGAAAGAAGTTTAAAAAGCATTTCTTGCATAGGAGCAAACCCCCCCCATATAGTCCCCATGTTAGTGATTTTGTCCCACATTCCTCTCAACTCATGCATACTAACTCCATGGTTGCACAAATTTGGGGGACTTAGAAAATCCCTATAAAAATAGGCAACATAGATAAGAGATGTGTGATTTTTCACTACAGCTGAGAA
Source organism: Protopterus annectens (assembly GCF_019279795.1). NCBI lineage: Eukaryota > Metazoa > Chordata > Ceratodontiformes > Protopteridae > Protopterus > Protopterus annectens. Next base: position 1,812,397,590 of record NC_056732.1, read on the forward strand.
ATGTAAAAATCATACAAAGAAACATAAATCTGATGATTTTAACAGCTATAATACTAAAGGTACCATTTTCATAATAGTAGATCTCCCATGCCTAGCACAATCAGAAGATATTTGACTAGCAGCATACTAATTAATAGTAAGCAAAAAAAATGAAAAAAAAAACTGACTCAGAACATGAATCAGTAAGTGTCCATAGCCCAGTCTCTCCATCACGTCACTGCTGACAGGGAAGACGGTGTAGCCTTTTGTTATATGAGCTGTGATCACTGTAGGTGGCACCCACACCTTACGTCCCATGCCTGCTGATCTCACTGCTGATGTCACAATGCTGAGCCTGATCTCCTGCTGTTTTTTGCCAGGAAACTGTGTACAGCATACAGTGTACAACAAAAAATGATAAGGTTGCCAGCCACTGCTAAATTTTATATGTTCTTAAACTGGATTACAATAAATTCACTTTTTGATCTCAAGATGAATTTTTTAAAATCCATTTGTTGAAATCATAAACTGACTACAATCATCAACCACATCATAATCCTCTAGGTTGGCAACTATCCTGTCCACTACTTACGTAACAAACTATAATGACTCTGCCTTGAGGCTGAAAGTGGTCTTTGGACCAGACTCAATTTCTGAAAGAATAAACAAATAAATTATAAATTATCCAATCAGTTACTTACTGGTTAAGGAGCCATCAGCATAAGTCCGCTTTACTTTAGTGCTTCCTCTCCATCCTTCCGTATTAGTGGACATCTCTTCATCTCTGTTAATCAATATGTGGAGGTGATCCAGTGGGACAGTGTATCCTGTATAACAAATAAAATAAAACAAGAAATAAGTATGTGTTGATTTTCATACATTCTGTTAGCCTTAGTTCTCCAAGGTATGCAGTCAGACTAGTGGATGTGATCCAGTGGGATAGTGTATCCTGTATAACCAATAAAATAAAACAAGAAATAAGTACATGTTGATTTTCATTCTGTTAGCCTTAGTCCTCCAAAATATGCAGTCAGACTATCAGTTAATGAAAAAGCTTTAACCTGTAGCACAGGGTTTGATTCCCTTATCCTCCACCTGCATTTTGTATGACTAACAAAGTCATTAAAGCAGTGTATTACTGAAAAGGGGTACTTGTTTCTAGCAGGGTTACCTAGTTTTCAAACAACTGAAAATATACTCTGCATGTTACAAAGCACATGTGTACAATGTTACTGTTTCATCATCTTATCTGCCATTACAACCATAATAATTCAACCTTGTTGTGTATTCACTAACTGCACTCCTCTGTCATTACCTAAATGTCAGAGTCAGTGACTCTGTAGATGGTTGTAGGTTCTACTCACACAAATGAAACTTGGATTTACCCATATTCCAATACTGTGACTGCAATGCACATTGGTGGTGGTGATAGGGGTTATGATGCAGTTTGTCCTCCTAATGTGAGGTCACAACTTTGTTTAGGTATTTTAGAAATACCACACTTGTCTAATACACATGGTGCACTAACATGATCCAGTGTAGCACACTTTAAGCAGTAATATAGCATCCAGAGTCAGAAAACTGTAACCCTGTCATTCATCAATACACTGAAATTTGGCAAGTGTTTCATCTGCACATCTTCAGAAACTAAGGATGTCCATTTCCTACACCCCATTCTATGGCTTACATCCAATATTTTCTTAGTTTCACTTTTCAAATTACTTCAAATTCATAAACTGATCTGCAGATCGTCCTTGTTCACCATTTGAAAATGACACCAAACTCCTATGCTTAATACCAACTTGTGTCAAATGCACTGCCATAAAATGTTTGCATAACTTCAATATTTTTGCTACAGAACAAATATCCCAAAAATATTCTATAACTGCCTCTGTTAAGTTGATTATTTAGTTTCTGTATAACTATATATGTTATTTCCACAATCACATTGTTAAGCATTGTGTACTATGGCTACCTAAATGCTATTTAGACTTTTTTCAGTTTAGGTCTCCATTGAAAACAGGCTACACCAATCAGAATTCCACTGAAAAACTGTTGAAAATAAACAAGCAAATCTTACAGCCTGTCGTTCAGGTGTAACTGTGTACATGGTGCCCCGTCTGTCTCACTAATGACTTTGTTACTGCCTCTGTGCTGCTCTCTTCCTCTACACAGGAAGGTTGGAGCATTATGATGCCATCTCTCAGTTTTACCAAAGGTTTGTTAACGTTTCACATTGGAGGTAATTCCATTCATGACTTCCAGAAAGGTCTGTCTCCTCATATTCTGGCTATTTGGCTGCAGAGGATTGTTTATATCTCTGTCAGGTTCTCAAGGACAGCTCTTTCCAGCCTGCTATAAATTCTCTTCTCTGCATCTGTACATATTCTTGGTCATCACTAAGTAGTCACTGCATCTGCCTGCATTCTTGGTCCTTTTGTCAGCACTCACTGCATCTGCCTGCATTCTTGGTCCTCTCTCAGCACTCACTGCATCTGCCTGCATTCTTGGTCATCTCTCAGCACTCAATGCATCTGCCTGCATTCTTGGTCCTTTCTAAGCACTCAGCACTTCTGCCTGCATTCTTGGTCCTCTTTCAGCACTCAGTGCATCTGCCTGCATTCTTGGTCTTCTTTCTGCATCTGCCTGCATTCCTGGTCCTCTCTAAGCACTCAATGCATCTCCCTGCATTATTGGTCCTCTCTCATTGCTCACTGCATCTGCCTGCATTCTTGGTCCTCTAAGCACTCAGTGCATCTGCTTGCATTCTTGGTCCTTTCTCAGCACTCACTACATCTGCCTGCATTCTTGGTCCTCTCTCAGCACTCAGTGCATCTGCCTGCATTCTTGGTCCTCTCTTAGTGCTGACTGCATCTGCTTGCATTCTTGGTCCTCTTTAAGCACTCAGTGCATCTTCCTGCATTCTTGGTCCTTTCTCAGCACTCACTGCATCTGCCTGCATTCTTGGTCCTCTCTCAGCATTCAGTGCATCTGCCTGCATTCTTGGTCCTCTCTCAGCACTCAGTGCATCTGCCTACATTCTTGGTCCTCTCTCAGTGCTCAATGCATCTGCCTGCATTCTTGGTCCTCTCTCAGCACTCAGTGCATCTGCCTGCATTCTTGGTCCTCTCTCAGTGCTCAGTGCATCTGCCTGCATTCTTGGTCCTCTCTCAGAGCTCAGTGCATCTGCCTTCATTCTTGGTCCTCTCTCAGTGCTCAGTGCATCTGCCTGCATTATTGGTCCTCTCTTAGCACTCAGTGCATCTGCCTGCATTATTGGTCCTCTCAAAGCACTCAGTGCATCTGCCTGCATTCTTGGTCTTTTCTCTGCATTTGCCTGCATTTCTGGTCCTCTCTCAGTGCTCAGTGCATCTGCCTGCATTCTTGGTCCTCTCTCAGCACTCAGTGCATCTTCCTGCATTCTTGGTCTTCTCTCTGCATCTACCTGCATTCTTGGTCCTCTCTCAGCACTCAGTGCATCTGCCTGCATTCTTGGTCCTCTTTCAGCACTCAGTGCATCTGCCTACATTCTTGGTCCTCTCTCAGCACTCACTGCATCTTCCTGCATTCTTGGTCTTCTCTCAGCACTCAGTGCATCTGCCTGCATTCTTGGTCTTCTCTCTGCATCTGCCTGCATTTTTGGTCCTCTCTCAGTGCTCAGTGCATCTGCCTGCATTCTTGGTCCTCTCTCAGTGCTCAGTGCATCTGCCTGCATTCTTGGTCCTCTCTCAGTGCTCAGTGCATCTGCCTGCATTCTTGGTCCTCTCTCAGTGCTCAGTGTATCTGCCTGCATTCTTGGTCCTCTCTTAGTGCTCAGTGCATCTGTCTGCATTCTTGGTCTTCTCTCTGCATCTGCCTGCATTTTTGGTCCTCTCTCAGTGCTCAGTGCATCTGCCTGCATTCTTGGTCCTCCCTCAGTGCTCAGTCCATCTGCCTGCATACTCGGTCCTCTCTCAGTGCTCAGTGCATCTGCCTGCATTCTTGGTCCTCTCTCAGTGCTCAGTGTATATGCCTGCATTCTTGGTCCTCTCTCAGTGCTCAGTGCATCTGTCTGCATTCCTGGTCCTCTCTCAGTGCATTTGCCTGCATTCTTGGTCCTCTCTCAGCACTCAGTGCATCTGCCTGCATTTTTGGTCTTCTCTCTGCATCTGCCTGTATTTTTGGTCCTCTCTCAGTGCTCAGTGCATCTGCCTGCATTCTTGGTCCTCTCTCAGCGCTCAGGGCATCTGCTTGCATTCTTGGTCCTCTCTCAGTGCTCAGTGCATCTGCCTGCATTCTTGGTCCTCTCTCAGTGCTCAGTGCATCTGCCTGCATTCTTGGTCCTCTCTTAGCACTCAGTGCATCTGCTTGCATTCTTGGTCTTCTGTCTGCATCTGCCTGCATTTTAGGTCCTCTCAGTGCTCAGTGCATCTGCCTGCATTCTTGGTCCTCTCTCAGCATTCAGTGCATCTGCCTGCATTCTTGGTCTTCTCTCTGCATCTGCCTGCATTTTTGGTCCTCTCTCAGCGCTCAGTGCATCTGCCTGCATTATTGGTCCTCTCTCAGTGCTCAGAGCATCTGCCTGAATTCTTGGTCCTCTCTCAGTGCTCAGTGCATCTGCCTGCATTCTTGGTCCTCTCTAAGCACTCAATGCATCTGCTTGCATTCTTGGTCCTCTCTCAGTGCTCAGTGCATCTGTCTGCATTATTGTTCCTCTCTTAGCACTCAGTGCATCTGCCTGCATTATTGGTCCTCTCTCAGCACTCAGTGCATCTGCTTGCATTCTTGGTCCTCTCTCAGCACTCAGTGCATCTTCCTGCTTTCTTGGTCTTCTCTCTGCATCTGCCTGCATTCTTGGTCCTCTCTCAGCACTCAGTGCATCTTCCTGCATTCTTGGTCCTCTCTCAGCACTCAGTGTATCTGCCTACATTCTTGGTCCTGTCTCAGCACTCATTGCATCTTCCTGCATTCTTGGTCTTCTCTCAGCACTCAGTGCATCTGCCTGCATTCTTGGTCTTCTCTCAGCATCTGCCTGCATTTTTGGTCCTCTCTCAGTGCTCAGTGCATCTGCCTGCATTTTTGGTCCTCTCTCAGTGCTTAGTGCTCAGTGCATCTGCCTGCATTCTTGGTCCTCTCTCAGTGCTCAGTGTATCTGCCTGCATTCCTGGTCCTCTCTCAGTGCTCAGTGCATCTGTCTGCATTCTTGGTCCTCTCTCACTGCATCTGCCTTCATTCTTGGTCCTCTCTCAGCACTCACTGCATCTTCTGCATTCTTGGTCTTCTCTTAGCACTCAGTGCATCTGCCTGCATTCTTGGTCTTCTCTCTGCATCTGCCTGTATTTTTGGTCCTCTCTCAGTGCTCAGTGCATCTGCCTGCATTCTTGGTCCTCTCTCAGTGCTCAGTGCATCTGCCTGCATGCTTGGTCCTCTCTCAGTGCACAGGGCATCTGCTTGCATTCTTGGTCCTCTCTCAGTGCTCAGTGCATCTGCCTGCATTCTTGGTCCTCTCTCAGTGCTCAGTGCATCTGCCTGCATTCTTGGTCCTCTCTTAGCACTCAGTGCATCTGCCTGCATTCTTGGTCTTCTGTCTGCATCTGCCTGCATTTCTGGTCCTCTCTCAGTGCTCAGTGCATCTGCCTGCATTCTTGGTCCTCTCTCAGCACTCAGAGCGTCTGCCTGAATTCTTGGTCCTCTCTCAGCGCTCACTGCATCTGCCTGCATTCTTGGTCCTCTCTCAGCACTCTGTGCATCTGCCTGCATTCTTGGTCTTCTCTCAGTGCTCACTGCATCTGCCTGCATTCTTGGTCCCCACTCAGCACTCAGTGCATCTGCCTGCACTCTTGGTCCTCTCTCAGCGCTCAGTGCATCTGCCTGCATTCTTGGTCCTCTCTCAGTGCTGAGTGCATCTGCCTGCATTCTTGGTCCTCTCTCAGCAGTCATACCAAATCCATCAAAATATTCTCTACAATCTCACTACTGTGTATCCCCACAGCAGCCTTCTTCCCCCAGCACAGATGAAAACACTCAAGTACAATACCAGTCTCCTCCACAAACTTCAGAAATGGCGTTTTTTATAATGTTGCTATTTGTGAGAGTGGCAAGACATTTAATGCGTTGCAAACCTCTAACCATGCAGCATCGCACTTCACCTGTTCTCCCCCAATGTCCACTTCCTTGTCTGGCAATGACCATGCCACATCAAGTTCCCACCTCTACCTTCCCAGACTCTGACCATCTCTATTAATTCAATCTTCACCACTGTCAAAACATTCTCTAAAAAGTGAAAACACCCTATATCATTTTGAAATAGCTTTTTTAGACACTAATGCAAACTGTAGTTGTTGAAAGACTCTTACTGTGAGTTCATTTGTTTTATCATAACAGCTTTTATATTTTAAAAATGCAGCATATTATATTTATCATCAATAAATAGCCTTTAGTTAATGCCATATCCAACCTTAATTCACTTGCAGTTTTGACATTTTTAGAAAAGAAATCTCAAAACAGTTTTATTTTCAAGTAACAGAAACTATGATAAATCAGTAAGTCATACCTAATACTACATTTGGACTTTTGACAATAGTTTAAAATACACTATAAATGTTATCTAAGTTGGCTTGTTTCATTAATTTTTAAAAATACTGGATCATATTGCTTGAAACAGCATACCCTCCTTCATACAACATGCATTATTAATGTATTTTTTGCAAACAGAAATCCTAATAATTTAAATTCCTCTCAGTCATTCAAGTGGTGGTGTACTCCAAGTATTGTGCAATTTTAATTCCTATACACATTCTACATTTTAATTCCTGTTCTACCTAGCTGAACTCTAATGTTTATTTTCTGTGACAAATTTGCTTCTAACATTTACTTAATTTTAACTTCTATTTACTCTGCGTGCTTTCAATTAAAGTTAACTGCATTACTGTACCAGGGTTGTGACTGAAAATTCTCAGTTGACTGGCTGGCCTACCCAGTCATCAAACTGCAGAATAAATATTTACAAATTGTGTATTTCTAGTATTTTAGGATTGCCAGTTTTTTTTTAAAAAAGGACTGATTCATATAAAACCTATTATTATTTCAATGTGGTTAGTTTGACATAACTCCACAGCATGGCATAACATTTTACAAGTAACACATTTATTCCTTTTAAGAATCTCTACTATCCTCAACTTATGATACAGCACAATGCCTATTTTACATCAATCAAAAATCTACATATTTTCTAACTTTATCAGTTTTAATGCTTTCAGAAAATCAACAATATAAATGAAGGGGTTGGGCATTCATTTTGTTACTACTAAAATAATTTTTTGCAATATTACATATTCCTTTAAGTAATTTTAAAACAAATATCTGCAATAATTTTTCATATTAACAGTATTTTATACCATCAGTGAAGGCTCCAGTTTCCTTTTCTTGCTGAGATACAATAAGGGCAGAGTAACTTGCTGGTGGGGCATATAGGATAAGAAAAAGAAACACCAAAACACCATACCAATAAATTATAGCAGACATGATACATAGTGACAACTCACCCATAATCCACTGATAAAAATGAAAGACCATTTTCCTACGAAAACAGTGACTCCCATAATCTTAGAAATCCTAGCAATGTTCACAACACAGAAAAACTACTAATTTGTCATGCTCAAGAAATACTGTCTGGATGAAGTGTTGCTATGCTACAGTGTAATGTGTCAGTAGCTACCACTACAACAGAGGGGAGATGTCATGCACAAAGACATCTGTGCCTCAGAAGAAACAGAAAAACTATCATTAACCCAAATTATAGAAAAAGAAAGTTATACTTATTTTGCTCTGTGCTTCACTGCAGGGAAAATATTTTTAAAGAAATACAATACTTGTTGCCGACATTCAAGTTAAAACACACATCTTCCCACTGCAGACACTGGTGAATGGCAAAGTAGCTTAAATGTCTATGAAAAGTTTGTGAAGTTGAACCAAGAGTGGTCAGTTAACAGTTTTTAAATACAATAACAGTTTTGACACCTCAGGAAGAATGTGGGAGAGGGTCTTTCAACACTTGGACTAAAAAAGTTGAAACCTTAAAACATGTAGCTTAACTAGTTTACTTTGTTGAGAATTCACAAATGCTGTTAGAGGTAACAGCTGCTTTGAGAACACAAATCAGAGAATTTTAAGGAAAAAACTGAAAATGAAAATATGCTCTGGAAGGGCTTGAAGTGGACTCAAAAAAAAAAAAAAAAAAAAAAACTTGAAGGTCACTTTACAGTGGCAGGTCCATTCAGATATAATAACCATAACCACTTAATGATTCGGATACATTAATATAGTCAAATGTACAAAGATAATATAGCAATAACCCATGCCTGGGTGTGGGTAATGCGAGATTTACCCACGGTTGGCGTGGTTTGGTCCCGAGGGCGAAGCTCGAGGGATCAAACAAAGACAACCGTGGGTAAATCCTGCATTACCCACACCTAGAAGTGGGTTATTGCTATTATACTATGACATTATTTAAGAAAAGAAACAATTACTTTTCTTAAATAATGGCATTGTAAAATGCCTCTTTGCTGCCCTTCCGCAGCTGCCTGGCATCCGCGGCAGTTCTGATGTACTGCGCATGCCTACGCAGTACATCAGAGCTGTGGCCAAAAGCAACGGAGAAAGCAAGATCTCCGTTGCTTTTTTACTGTTTTGCTATGTTAAATGGGTTTAACATAGCGAGACAGCTTTAAAATAAGCAACGGAGATGTCCGTTGCTTATTTTAAAGCTGTCTCGCTATGTTAAACCCATTTAACATAGTGAGACAGGTTTAAAAAAAAGCAACGGAGAAAGCAAGATCTCCGTTGCATTTTACACACTGTATCGCTATGTTAAAGGAGTTTAACATAGCGAGACAGCTTTAAAAAAAGCAACGGACATCTCCGTTGCTTTTTTTAAACCTGTCTTGCTATGTTAAACTCTTTTAACATAGCGAGACAGTGTTTGAAAAAAGACTTATACTAATGGAAAAAGTCCGGGCAACCGGACCTTTTTCCATTAGTATAAGTCGATTTACAACGTGCACACTGGCCAATCAGCGTGCACGTTTTGGAATATTAATGGGGGTCATGGTATAATTTAAAATAACTTATATCCTGTGGCAGCCATAATTTATTTATTTATACTTTTTGTTGATCTGGTTAGTCCCAGTAGGCCAATGGCCTCTTTTCTGGGGAGACTTGAGATGGTATTCTTACTGATTAGGGGAAATTTGATAAAAGTGCCATGGGATCATTTATATTTACCCGAGTGTCCACCAGCTCAGATAGAGGGGGACTTGGTTTAATGTCTCATCTGAAGGATGGCACACCAATGGGTGCAGCACCCTCCCCATGCTGCAATGCAGTGTCAGTATTAGAAAAGTAATCCAAGTACCTGGTGTAGGAATAAAACCCACAGCCTTCTGCAACAAAGGGAGGTGTACTACCTCTTGAGCTACTGAGACTGCAAATAAACACATTAATTTTCCAGCACCTTCCAAGAAAACAGCACTGATAAAGACAAAAACTGTACCAAACAAATGCAGCAACATCAGCCACCTAGTACTCTATTTTTGGTCTGCTGAAATAACACCAAAATAAATAATTTTGATCTGAATGATTTGGCATAGCACATAATCAGCATTGACCCCCCATTTTTTCTATGTGGTATTGGGATGTATCAACTGTCACCATCTTTCTCAATCCAGTGCCACTCTCCTGCTATTATCCTTAATTACTGCAAATGTATACATTCCTTTGGGATCATTAATGGGTACCATGACCCTAGGCATTACAGTACATTTTCTCCAGTGTATAGCAGTTCCTCTCCTCATTTTGTTAAAAGAAGCAGATGATAACTTTTAATAGCTTAAATTATTTAGATATTGCATATCTTTATCACACGAGTCTCTTACAAGATTATGATGTCTCCTTTAATTTTAAATAATTCATTAATGATTTAATTTTATTGCCACTGTTTATTCCATTTACATTAACATACAACAGATTGAAACTATCCATACTGTGTATTTGAGAAACATTTTTTTTTGCCAACAGGTAATATGATACATCTATCCACCATATTAATGTTGTTATATATAAAACTCTAATGTATACCCCCAACACTATCTTAACTTTCCGTATTTTTTTTAATTTTTCCTTTCTACAAATTAAACAACTTAAACTCCTCAGTAACAAGAAAGAGAAACACATCTGCAACTGTAACTACATATACTACTAATAAAACACAACCTACCATGGATACCAAAGCTCCTAGTTTGCCTATCAAATAGACAAACCACTAAACTATTATTCTGCCAACCAAACCCAAAATTTCATCAAGAACTAGCCAAAAGCTACTGTGACTTACAAAATATTAATATGATATTGTATATGCGCTAAAATGTTAAAAAGACTACTAACTTAATTGTATATTTTGCAATGCAAAACTATTTTTTCTAATTATAACTTAAAAGTTTAATAATCCACTTCAATTAATCTCCAATCAAAGGCATCTAACAAATATTTATAATGTATATCTATTTAAGTAATAGTAGTATAATTATCTATTAAACATTTCTAAATTATTTATTTAACATTGTTAACACTAACCCCTGGATATACTAACCTTCCGGGTTGGAGTAGTTTAGTCCTGCAAGGAAGCGCCTGCTTAGGAGCAGGACGGCAGCGCGCTATGCATAGTAATGAAGGTGCACTGGCCGAGCCCCCAGGCTTACATGGAGCATGTACGAGTGCAGGGGGCGTGTCTGAGAGCAGAGCTCTCAGAATATACACACCCCTGCAATGAAGGACTGCAGAAAGGTAGTAAACAATGAGCGAGACCGCACATAGATGTACGCATATGACCAGCAACATCCCCCCACATGTATAAGAGCAATAGTGAATAAAAAAAATAAAAAAAGATATGTATTGTTAATGAAAGATGAGGTTTAACCATAGGTGCGTGGGTTTGCCCATCACTTAGCTACAGTTAATGTAGCTTAAATAGCAAAAGGAGGATGAAAAGCAAGACATGTGCAAATGAAGCAGTACAGCAATACTGTAGTGGGCAGAGCGTTCACCTCATGAGCAGTCAATCCCGGTTCGAGTCCCATTGCAGTACATTCTATTTCCATGTCAAATCACTGTTATGATCAATATATTTAGTTGTATAACCTAATAAATAACATATATTTGTGAACTGGAGTAGTAGGCTGTGTAATGAATGATAACCCCATACACTTGCCAAATCCACCACCTCCCCAAAAAACAGTAGACTATTACTGTGTAAAATATAGCAGTAGTAAGGATAAATGGGCACTAGTAAGCAGGTGCAAGTCTGTTTGCACGATTGTAAGCAGTGCTTACACAGAGTAAGCAATAGTGAGGCTAGCCATGTGTAAGCAGATGCCACCGGAAGTTAGCAGTGTTTACCGTCGCGCAAATTCACTGACAACTGTGTAAAAGTGCTTCAATCACTCCGTATCCAATGGGCCTTATTCTGGTGAGCAACAAATTAAACAGCCTCTGCAAGGCTCGAACCTAGGAGCCTGCACAACATAGCCAATGTGATTTACCACTAAGCCACCACAGATATAAATAACCCTGATGTTTCCACAAACATAGCATCCAGTAATACCATTCAACATTAAAGGGCGTGTAGCTATACATGTAGATGTATGTGTGTGTGTGTGTGTGTGTGTGTGTGTGTGTGTGTGTGTGTGTGTGTGTGTAGATATATATATATATATATATATATATATATATATATATATATATATATATATATATATATATATATTATTTATTTATTGACATTTGTTAACCGGGTTAGTCCAACTGGGATTTTGTCCCATTTTCAGTGGAGACCCGAGGAGAAAAGCTCCAGAAAGTACAATATATAATTACAGTAAGCAAACAAGTACTACAAACAATAATAGCAAACAATAGTAAGAAATAAACAACTACATGTGAAGATTATAACTGAAAGAAAAAATAAATTGAAATGTATGTGTGTGTGTGTGTGTGTGTGTGTGTGTGTGTGTGTGTGTGTGTGTATATATATATATATATATATATATATATATATATATATATATATACACACAGATATATATCTATAGATATGACACAGCACATAATAATGACATATATGACCACAGGCACTGCCAATGGGGGTGAGGGGGCTCAAGCAATATACGTGTCACACGTACCGATATTGCCCCGCAGCCAAACAGGTGAAAATACAAACAAACACACAAAAAAGTAAACAAACCAAAGCTTCCCAAACTACAGGCAGGATACAACCAGTGGGAGAATCATTGTTGACCTGCTAAGTCTAATCTAGAAACAAAGACAGGAATGTCCCTTGCAGGACAACCCAAAAATTCATGGGTATTTGGGTTCCTTCCATTACACAGATGCGCATGGCAGGGCATGTATGTTCTCGGACTACAAGGTTGGGAAAGCCCGATGATCCATGGGTTGAGACAACATACATGATGGGTTCTGAGAAGTGGAGAGTGGGCAGTGTGTAGTGGTGTGGTCAGACCAGACTTGCACCCAGAGAAAGGATGACAGCTGCGGAGGAGGAGCTGGGGGGAATGATGATGGGTATGAAATTATGGGTTGAGGCGTGCCGGTGTTGGATGGAGCAGTTCTAGTCGGACCACCTCATGGATGTAAGTAATAGTGTGTATTGGGCAGAGCATTCACCTAATGAGCAGGCATTCCCGGTTCGAGTCCCACTGCAGCACAGTCTATTTTACATGGCAATGCACGTTATAACCAATAGTTTTTTTGCAAAACCCACTAAATAACATATATTTATGAACTGAAGTACTGCAAGAAATGCACATGTGAATTATCAGTGTCAGAATGAATAAGGCATTAGTAAGCAGGTTTAAGCACAAATAAGCAATACTAAGCACTAGTAAGCGGGCTTAAGCCCATTTACGCAGTGGTAAGCAATGTCTATACTGGTTAAGCAAATCTGAAGCTAACACTCTGTAAGCAGATGTAACAGCAGGTTAGCAGTGCTTACCTCCGCGCAAACCCACTAACAACTGCTTAAAAGTGCGTTAACCACTCTTTATCCAATGGCCCTTGTTCTGCCCAACAACAAAATAAACACCCTCTGCTAGGCTCGAACACAGAACCCCACGTACCATAGCGATTTACCACTAAGCCATATCAGATATACATAACCCTGATGTATTCAAAACATATCAACCAGCCCAGTCATTCAACAGTACAGAGAATGTATTCCAACATGTATATGTATGTGTGTGATTAAATATATTAATATCTAAACAAATACAACATATCAATAGATGTAGATATATATATATATATATATATATATATATATATATATATATATATATATATATGGCCACACATAAATAAAAATATGTCCACATGCACCATTAATGGGGTTGAGACACCCCAAACAATGTACATCATGTATGAATAGGCATACCCCCCCACCACAGCCAAACATATCCGCCCTGCAATACACTAACGTGTTACAGATCCCATAAGCAGGACTTGACATGACATGTGCACAACATGTAAACAGTACTACAACCCACCTGTATGATGTCAGGCTGGTATTGGTAACTTATCATGCAGTACAGTGTGGCTCCCATTGGAAATGTAAAATATGGAAGCTATCAACATCCCCAGGATACATATACACAGACACATATATGCAGATACATATATATATATATATATATATATATATATATGTATATATACATACATGTGGCTACACAGTCACACTTAGAGATTATGTACAGTAAGATACATATGTAGAAGGTGCACGCAATATGGAACAGCCCCTATGCCTATGGGCCACCCATACAATTACAATTGTCGCCTGCAACATATACCCACAGCAAGGCCATAGGAAAAACACCACACACAGGTTTGCAGAAATGAAAAACCTTTATTTGTGTACTATTACAATTCTATATGCCATGTCATGTAGCTGTGCAGACACTGACATCCATAGAAACAGAGTAATGCAACTGTGAAACAGTGATATTAATACAGTAGTCTGAAAAGGTTCACAACTGTCACTGTCCAGGCCAATGCCTTCATATTGTACAATAGTAAAGACAGAATGGGCCATAGGATACCAAAAGTACAGTTGTGTACACTTACCATAAATGTAGACGTTCAAGTGTATTCACTGTTGCAGTCATCACATTTGGGTTATCTGCTTGCAGTAGCCCTCAGTCAGTCTGATTATCAAAGTCTTGGGTCTTGCGTCGGTTGCTGTCTCATCTTCCATGACGTCAGGTCATCAGGGGTATAAAGCATGCAGCCGATGCCATTGCATCAGTCTTTCTTGCTCTAGATGTCAGGTGCCCCCTAATGGGAAGCAATTAAATATAAATATATATATATATATATATATATATATATATATATATATATATATATATATATATAAGGATATACCTCCAACAAAAAAGCAAATACACCAAAAAGCTTTTAAGCATAGTAAAAGAGGAATATAGGTATAGCCAAAAGAAGTCAGGGGGCTGGAGGGAGGATAACCAGGACTGGAACAGTGAATACACTCAAACATCTACATTTATGGTAAGTGTACACAACTGTACTATGTTCTTCATGTTTCACTGTTGCAGTCATCACATTTGAGTAGATTCCCAAAGCTAAGGATGGGAGGAGGAATTTAGATAGCATTAGGACCAGCTATGAGGCCCTGCAAGACTGCAGTGGCAAAACCAGCTCTGGATTTAGAAAAATTTGGCAAATGGTAATGCTTGGTGAAAGTATGTACAGAACTCCAGGTAACAGCTTCTAGGATGTCCTTGGTAGGGACACCTCTGAGAAAGGCTGTAGAGGTAGATGCAGCCCTGGTTGAATGGGGTCTAATCCCCTGTGGGATAGGTTTTCCATGGTGCTTACAGCAGAAATTAATGCAATGGCCTATCCATTTAGAAATGGTTTGCTTTGAAATAGCCTTCCTCTCTGCCCCTGCAGCAAATGCCACCAGCAGTTGTTCAGGTTTCATTTGAGTTTTAGTCCTGTCCAAGTAAAATCTAAGTTGTCTGTGCACATCTAAAGAGTGCAGTATGCGTTCCCCTTTGTTCTGTGGATTAGAAAAGAAGGCTGGCAAATGAATGGACTGATTAAGAGCCACACTGGATACCACCTTGTGCATGAAGGAGGGACTGGTCCTGAGGGGTACCCTGTCCACATGAAAGATGATGAAAGGCTCCACTGCCATAAGAGCCTGTAATTCAGATACCCTTCTTGCTGAAGTGATTGCTAAAAGGAAGGCTGTTTTCCAAGAAAGGAATTTTAACTCTGCACTTGCAGCTGGCTCAAAAGGAGGAAGGGTGAGTTTTTCCAATACAAAGTTAAGGTCCCGGGCTGGGGGTGTGGTTCTCCTGGGTGGTCTTAAGTTTTTGGCCCCTCTGAGGAACTGCTTGAGCAGTGGGTGAGAGAAGAGGGGTGGTTCTGTGTTGTAATGAGATGAAATGGCTGAGGTGTGAATTTTGAAGGGTGAAAATGAAAGGCCCTTGTGAAGCATCTCAGTTAAGTAGTTAAGAATCTGAGGTAAGTTGGGTGCTGCTGTGGCCATCCCTTGAGTTTGGTTCCAGGCACAGAATCTTTTCCATTTTTCAGCATAAGACTTTCTAGCACTAGGCCTCCTTGACTCCAAAATCACATCCAACACTTGTTTACTGACGGATGGTAATGAAGAAATTAGGTAATTAGCCAGGCTGGGGGTTCAGGGTTTGAAGCTGGGGGTGCAGAATCTGGATCTACTGCTGTGACAGCAGGGTAGGGGTCTGAGGCAGGTGCCATGGGGCTAGCTGTGACACACTGCGCAAGAGGGGGTACCAGTGTTGGTGTGGCCAGTCTGGAGCAATCAGTATCATCCTTGGTTTGTCCTGTTTGAGCATTAGTCGTACTTTGGAGAGGAGAGGCAGAGGAGGAAAGGCATAGACTGATAGATTTTTCCAGCTGAAGGACAGAGCCTCCACTTTCCAAGCTTGTTTGTGGGGAGTCCTTGTACAGAATTTGTCCAATTGGTAGTTCTGGGGGGAGACAAACAGGTCTTTATCTGGGCTCCCCATTTGTTGATCAGCATGTTGAAAGTCTTTGGTTCCAGTTTCCACTTGTATGGGTCCATGAGATTTCTGCTTAGTTCATCTGCCAGTGTATTTAGTTTTCCTGGCAGAAATTGAGCCTGTAGATGCACTTGGTAGCTCAAGGCTGTGCTCCACAGAGCAATGGCTAATCTGCAGAGGGGGTAAGAATGGGTACTCCCTGCTTGTTTATGTATCACATAACAGTGGTGTTGTCCGTCTTTACCATTAATTGCCCTGAAAGAATGTGGTCCCTGAAGGCTGTCAGAGCATTCTGTACAGCTAACATTTCTTTTTGATTGAAATGCAGGTGCATTTGACTTGGGTTCCATTTGCCCCGAATGCACTTCCCTGCCAGGTTAGCCCCCCCATGCATAGTCTGAAGCATCTGTTGTTAGGGTTTGGGTGGCAGGGAGTAGAGTAAATGATAGTCCCTTGCTTTGGTGGCAGGCCTCTGCCCACCAAAGGAATTCTAACCATAGGCAAGGTATGATATGAATCATTGCTTCTAGATCTTGTGAATGTTGACACCATAGGCTTTTTAGATACCATTGTAGTTTCCTCATATGCAGCTTTGCATATGAAATTAGTAGAATGCACGAGGCCATAAACCCCAATGCTTGCAGTATTTGCCTTGCAGATAGCAAGGTTTTTGTGGCCACTAGTTTGAAGTAAGTTGTCAAATAAATTTGTTTCTCTGGTGTGAGGAAAGCCATCTGGGAAGTTGTGTTCAAGCTTGCTCCCAGGAATATAATTTGTTGACAGGGTACCAGATGCAATTTATTTTCGTTTATGGTGTACCCCAGACAAGTTAATACCTTTTGTACAAATGCCAGATGATTTAGAAGTATGTCCTGGCTTTTTGCCTGAATTAGACAATTGTCCAGGTAGGGGTATATCTGAATATTTCTTTGCCTGCAAAATGCAATGACTGGAGCTAGGCACTTTGTGAATACCCTGGGCGCAGTAGATAAGCCAAAGGGCAGTGCAGAGGACTGACAGTGCATGTAGCCTGCTTTGAAGCATAGGTATCTTCTGCAAGATTCCCTGATTGGGATGTGCAGGTAGGCTTTCTTTAAATCCAGTGTTGCCAACCAAGCATCCTTGCCTAGCATAGTAAGTAACTGGTGAAGAGTCAGCATCTTGAATTTTGGGATCACCAAAAAGGTGTTTAAGGTAGAAAGGTCCAGGATAGGATGCCATGAGTTATCATTTCTGGGTACCAGGAAAAGTCTTAAGTAGAAACCTTGTCCCTTTTCCTCTTCTGGTACAGTTTGAATAGCCTTTATGCTTAAGAGAGAGAGTACTTGCTTTTGAGCCTCTGTCCACTGTTTGATGGTGGATCTGGCCAACCGTTTGGGGTTGGTAACGTGTGGAAATGGAATCTGCATCCTTGGGACACTATATTTAAAACCCATTTGTCCTGGGTAATGAGTTCCCAGTTTTTTGCCTGCAGAGCAATCTTTCTGCCTAAAGGAGCAGTCAGTTGAGAAGTGCTTGGAAGTTTTAAAATTAAGTCATTGAGACAGTTTACCATGGAAGAAGTCTTACTACTCCCTGATTTGGAAGTGGGAACCCCCCACTACTTAGTCCTGTGCGTACCCTGGGACTGAAGCCCGGGTGTTCTGCTGGTTCTTGGTTTGGGCTGAGAAAGCCTGGAAGAGGCAGGAAAGGACCAATTCTTAGAGGGGCAATGCCTACTAAATCTTGGAGATTGTACTTGTAGGAAATCTTTAACAGTTTGCATAGATTTAGCTTTTTCCTCCATCTTTTTAAGAACTTCTTCTGCTCTGTTGCCATACAGGCAGTCCTGATTTAAGGGAGCATCCAGCAATTTAGCTTTAACATGATCTGGCAAGAGTTGCTCCTTAAGCCAAGCATGCCTTTTAAGTACAGACCCAGTGACAGCAGCCCTGCAAGATGCCTCTAGAGAATCAAAACCACATTGCAAAGTATGTTTTCCAACCTGTTCAGCAGAATGCATTAAACCCTGTAAATCCTTGTTTTCAGCACAGTCAGGAATCAACATCATTTTCTGTTTAAGCAATCCATTAATATGCTGCTGATACTTTAACATATGAAACTGGCAATTTAAGCCCCTAATGGCCAAAGTTGCAAAAGTGTATACCTTCTTACCCCATCTATCCAGCACCCTGGAGTCTCTATCAGAGGGGGTAGAATTTTTGGCAGTAGTAGCCTTAATGTCCTTGGGTCCCTGTGAAATGGTCTCTGGATTCACAGTAGGATTTTTAAAAAGGAACTTGTGAGTGTCAGGAACCCTATAATATCTATCAGGTTTTCTAGGAGCAGGAGGTAAAGAGTCAGGGGCCAAGCTAGATTCCAAAAAGGCATAATCAACAATGTCTAGTACAGGAGGGATAGCTAAAGGCCTGTGCTGGGGCAGGAGCAAGAAATCCCTAAGCCCTTTTTAGAATCAGAGTAATCCTTGCTTTCCCAATGAAAATGCTCCCTAAGAGTATGCAAGGTTTCACCAAAAGAGAAATCCTCTGGGGGGGGGGGGGGGCAGAGGGAATAGAGTCCTCTGCATCAGAATCCTCATAAGTAGATAAGGGTAAATCCTGGTCATTAGAGGAAACAGAAATTTCAGAATCCTGGTCAGAACTATCATAAGCAAATTCAGTCCTAGGTCTCTTAGAGGTGGAAGGTTGGCTTCCCCTGATTAAAGTAATAAGGTCTTCAGCCATTCTTATAATTTGTTTTTTAGGCATAGAGGCCTGACCATGCAGTCTGGGCATTGTTTTTTTAGGCATGGTTTGAGTTTTAGGCCTTGAAGAAAAAGATGGCGGTGGTTTAATATGCAACTCAGTAGGCCTGAATACACCCTCAGAAGCCGGTACCTGCACAGCGGCTCCGGACCCTTCCAAGGTAGAGACATCCACAGGTTCCACAGTTGAAGCATCTCGCAGCATACCGGACTCCGAATGGGTCTCAGTAGCGGCCTGTGAATCTGAAGTGATGGGTATCAGGGGTTGTGAAAGTGCCTCACTGAGTACCAGAGAACTGGTGACTGGCTTAGGAGAAGTGTCATCGGCAGCTTTGAACCTAGGCAGCCTGTCTGTGTCTTTATCTTTGCGCTTTTTCAGAATGCCGGTACTCGGACGGCTTACAGAAGACATATCTGGATAATTGAAATGAGAACCAAAATATTTAAAAGCGTAAATATACCAATGACGGATAGTTCGTTGGTTAAATAAGGCACAAAACCGACAGCGAGGTACGTCGTGGTCAGGGCCTAGGCAAGGAATACAGTACAAATAGGTTCATAGGTTCATGGGGTTAATGCAGGCCTGAATGAAAATCTTTATGAGGTATTTGCTTTCCACAAGAAATGCAATTATTAACTTTTACTGACATCGGTAAGGAGCAAGAAAAAGTTTCCCCAATGGGGTACTTAGCTTTAGTTGAAGACTTCGGTTCTGAAACTCGAAAAAGAAAATTTCAGGAGTCGGCCGACCTGCACTTGCGAACTGCTTCTGCTTCAGGCACTGCACGGCAAGAAAGACTGATGTAATGGTGTCAGCTGCATGCTTTATACCCCTGCCGACCTGACATCATGGAAGATGAGACAGCAACCGATGCAGGACCCAAGACTTTGATAATCAGGCCGAATGAGAGCTACTGCAAGCAGATAACCCAAATGTGATGACTGCAACAGTGAAACAGGAAGAACATCAATCAACAGTATGTAATACAGGTGTATAGTTCAGCAGCCTCCATCTACACTCTGTACAAAATCACTAGGTGTTGAAGACTTCAGTTGACCAAATGGGATGTAACTGTTATATAACAAGGCATAACTGACACCATCACAAGCACACTGACAAACAGAACAGTCTTGTATGGCAGAAGGCAATAGGCCTGCATTAACCCAATATATGCGAGTAATGTAAATATAGGTGAAGTATACGGCACTGTACATGCAGATACCTTAAGGCAGCTCACCCCTGATACCCCCACATTTTGTAACAGCCTAGGTCAGTTATGGTGCACCCCCCTCCCCAGACTCAATACTACAGGCCCATATACCACTGTTACATATGTGTGAGCTACACTTTATTGTTTTGGTGTAGCTCACACATATATGGCCCCAGCACCACTGTATGTGTGGGAGATACAACAGCAGTGGACTGATGGCAGCAATGGCAGTGTGATATACACACAGCCCACTACAGAACAACCCCTGACAGCATGTAATATGTGCAAAGCTTGGTATGTAGGTGGAGGACAGAGGCTGGAACACAGGCCCATATGTGGGAAACTGTTGCCATACACTAAGCAAGTTGCTGGTGTTACAGGATAGTCTGCAACATACTCTTAGCCAGGGAATTGAGGTTAGAAACATAAATGAATGCAGCCATGCACTGATAGCACTCAACACACACACTGCCATTGACATATCTGATATAGGACCTGTGTGGTGGACAGACAAAACATGATAGGCACAACTCTGGCCACCAACAGGATAGGCCCACAGTTGAGAGCTATGTAGACAGACTGCATTCCAAGGTAAACTAATATGTACACACACACCCTGTAACACCAGTACTATACAAAGCATAACACAACTCTACTCACACTCTGTCTGTAGTTCTGAAACCTCCAACAAATATGTAGCTGGCCTAAGTGTGCCAGTTCCCCTGGAAGAGGTACTGCTACTTGCTGTCTGTAACACTGATGCCCACACACAGGAAGGATGTCCAACACACAGGAAAGGTAAAGGGACCACACCCGCATGATGTAGTGATTTATAGTAGCTGGTTGCCATCACAGTGGTAATTGGAAGTACTCCACAGCAAGCTGCATGCAGTTAGCAAGTGTAGGACACCGACTGGTGCAGAGGTCATCACCTGATCAAGTGCATCACCTACTAAAGCCAGGCTGCAATCTACCTCAAACAGCTCAATCCATTCACAGGAGAGAGAAAGCAAGCAAGCTAAAACAAAAGTGGGATAAAAGAAAGCTCACAGAAAAATTACAGCTAAAAATGCAGCCATCTACGCAGCTGCCAGTCATTAATACATAATTCCCCCAACTGGTATGTGAAGTATATATACATGTATTAGAATGTAGTACCTGGTCCATAGTACTGTGACAGATGATGTGGAATGCACTATATGTGCCAGCAGGTGTTGTGATGATGGTCAACTGAACAACTGCTATGGACAATAGTGTTTGTTCCTGTGGTTAGAGGGCCTTATCTGTTAACTGTGCAGGTCAGCACTGAGAGACAGGATGTAAGCCATCATAGTGTGTGTTGTGTAATGGGGATTATGCATATGATGTGGCCAATAGCCGGTGGTAGAAGTAATGCCAGTATGATGGACATGTGGGAGCCATAGACCACCACTGGCAGGATACCCAGGTGAATTTGTAATGTGGCATGGCTGAATGCCATAGGTGTGTAATAGAGTTACCTGCAAATAGGTCCCACATATACCCCACTAATGTCAGGCCATGTCCATATGTGGCAGCTGTCTGTGCTGTAGCAAGGCACAGTGCAGCTGTGCAGGAAAGTGTCGTGAGATTGTGGAGCTGATGTCTGAATGTATCCCACATATAGGTATGCATATGTGTACCTACGTCACAGATATAATATCTAAGGATAAATGTATATCAGCATGTATGTCTAGAAATATACATATACCCATGTGTAGACATATATCTGAACACATATACACATATATATCAATTCACATATATCTACACACATATAGATAAATATCATTATGCAAATGTCTACATCTGTACAAACACACACACAAACAGATATGTATGGAAAGACATGTCCCCTATATCACTACCACAGTGATGTGTGCTATGTGTGAGGAAGCAGCACACATAGCAATACACACAGATATCTGCAGCTGGCAGTGTGTGCACTATGGACGGGTATGTCACATGTTAGTCCTGTCCTAACACCACGATACCCCCACCTGTGAAGTATGCAATGGGAATTTGGGGAAGTATGGCAGATACACATGTGGAGGTGGTCAGGATTGGTAGATAGACAGGACAGTCTACAGGGGTGGTATGTGACACATATGGTGGGTAAACACCGTGGATGGTGTTTGTGGTTCGTGATGTGGATGTCCCATGGTCCCCAATATGAGCACAATGAGAACAAGGCTCCCACCAACTGCCACTCACAACAGCAGTCCATGTTCTGAAGGTGCCAGGTCTGGCGGCTGAGCAGGAGGAGCATGTTGGCCATGTGAATGTGAATGTGTACTGATGTAGCACATCCCTTATGTGTCTGTGGAGCATGGTATGGAACAGACCCTAGACCTGAGCTCAGGAGACAGGAACATGTTGATGTGTGCCCTGATGGGGGGTGGGCCAACATCCCCTGGGTGGTTCCACCTGATCGTATTGCTGTAACAGTACACAAGGAGGTCCCAGGTTGGCACACACATGTAATGTGGCCAGGTATCCTGGTCAGATGGGTGTGGAGAGGTGGATCAGCTGGCCAATGGAAGATATACATGTTATCATATCACTGTCATAGTACATATGTTGGTAGTAATAGTCTACACAATCCTGGTACATGTCCAACAACATGCATAGAACCCCCCTATAACACAGACTGTCAGATGTGCAGCAATCTCACAGCAGCCATACCACTGGCATATATGTAACCATAGTAGCCCTAACAATGACATGCAAGTGAATATTTTGTAACAGGCCAGCAATGTTAGTGTCCACACAGGGGACATGGCTACAATCACATAGCAGAAGATGTGGTACAATACATAATCTGTCCAAATGGTAGTTACGCTGTAGCCATACCTAATGAGTTGTGTCTATAGTCTGTTGAAGCTGATATGGTGGGGGGTGACAGAGATGTGTATTATGAACTGTGGTAACCTTGCCATATGAGTTGCTCGGGCCTGTTCCCATCCTTATGTTTTTCAGGCAAGATGGCAGGCTGCCCGTGTATTCAGCAGAGGAGAATGAGGTCATTATCAACCACCTGGTTCAGCACTACCAGGTCCTGTTTGGCAGGACTGCCTTGTGGAACAATCCTGTCCACAGGGTCATTGATGTCGGCCTACATAACTGCAGTTATGAGCAGGTCCGGCATCATTGCAGCGACCTGCTTCACAATGCCCGTCGGCGTGCTGCCACAGTCTTGGGGGATCACCTTGCCACGTGGGGGCCATACCATCCACCCCGACATGTGTGGAGGAGTTCCTGGCCAGCCTCGTGGCACCTGCCCATCCGGAACACCATCAACCACTGGACCCCTTCCTGGAGGTGGGTGTCACCCACACACCAGCCGAGGAGTGTGCATGTAAGGACACAGGGCACATCAGTAGACCACTATTGTGTAAATATCCGCAGTGGTACAGGTAGATCATGCATATCTGATGTGTCATACAAATACTGTGTTGCTGCACTGTAGTGATAAACAGATGTCCAGATGTGGTAGTATTGTGGGAATTTACAGTTGATGTATGGTAGTACTGCACCCAGCCTGTAGCAGTGCCACAGGTGTGGCCAATGACATTGCATCTCTCACCCACTTATGTAGGTCCCTCCAGAGTAACAGCAAGGCAGCAGCCTGAAGCTGCTGAGTATGACTTATGTATATGCATGCCAACACACCGGACATATAATGGTGATGTTATATTCCATGCACACATCTAACACACCTACGCTGAATACATGCTGTGCATGTGCATGTATTGTTGCTGTGAAATGCATGGTCTCACAGGGGCAAACATGACAGGTTATTGAAAGGGTATGTCACACACCTGCATGACAACTATCATCCTGTCATTGTGGAATGTGTCCACAGGGGGTAACATACTGTTGGTAGACATGGCCTACAGTAGTGACATGTTCTGAACAACACCCATATACAGTGCAACACCAGTGTACATACCTGTAGGGCAATGCCAACTGCTGCTGAGATACACTATGGCATACGGCATTACAGTAGTCCACATTATCAGCTGGGTCTAAGCTGCAACATGTGGTGTTCAGTGTATGGGACACTGCAAGCTGACACATATGTGTAGGGCTTAGTTGTCATGCATCTGCATAAATGCTGAGGGGGGTCTCAGCATGAAACAGCAGTGCACTGCAGCAGGGATCCTAAGGGTGGTAGCAGTAGCTCTTTCTGCATATCGTCAGGTTCAGGACCTGTGGCAGCCAGTACCCTACCCACAATGCAATAGTGACAGCAATGTGTAAACACCATGGGATTTGCACATGAGTAGACCTTGCAATTATGCAGAATAGGGGGACATATGTAGGATAGGCTGAACATACACTGGCAATTGCAGAAGGCCCACGCTGGTATACCCCTGCCATGAGCAGTAACTGCTGTAGTACACACAACAATAGGTGTGATAAACCATCATGATAAGGGTGTGCACACATATCCCCACATGGTGTGCATGCATTGTGGTCAGCAGCCGCACACCAAACAAAATCTGTAGACACTGCATGTGAAAGTACAGGACATGTTACATACTGGGTGTGTGTACAGTTAAGATATGCAGTGCTGTGGTCCCATGACAGATCACGGATGTGTGTGTAAAAGCAATAAAGGTGTGAACACCTCCCCATAGCCACGGTATGCTCTGATGTTTGTCAGTGTAAGCATTTCTGCAGTGGCCATACATGGTCTGTTGATGTTGACAGCTGTAAATCAGGCATCAGGCATTCATCAATGACAACAGTCCACATATCATCCCAGGTATGTGTTGCTGAAACAAACAGGGGCTGTGAGAGGTACAGCCGGCATAACTGACATGGTACTACACATTCCACAATTGGTTGGACACCTGTGAGTTATGGTGCCCTGTACATGGCAGGGTGCAGAACAGGTGCACAGCAATAATGTGTACATGGGTGCAGTGGTATCCAAGGGAAGGGGCATCACCTAGTCACAGCACATTCATCATACACATTTATACCATTGTTAGCATGGTGTGAGTATAGCTGAACTGCATGCTGTTCTGTTCCATATGTCCTGCATGTTGGCAGATGGGTAATTGGAGGACTGTGTGTACGATCATTGTGCAACCTCACCTGTATATGTGTGTGTGTGTGTGTGTGTGTGTGTGTGTGTGTGTGTGTGTGTGTGTGTGTGTATATGAGTGTATGTGTACATCCTGGTGGTTAGTTAGTTTGCCTGCAGGGTCACTCTGGTGAAGTGGTGGGAGGTAGATGCATGTATGAGGCATGTGTGTGTTTGCGTGTGTGGCCATGTATGCACATGTGTGATTGTGGGGTGTTCATACAGCTGTACCCCCTTTGGAACCTTGCAGTACATGGACATGGAGTGCCACATA
This sequence comes from Protopterus annectens, assembly GCF_019279795.1. NCBI lineage: Eukaryota > Metazoa > Chordata > Ceratodontiformes > Protopteridae > Protopterus > Protopterus annectens. Next base: position 1,812,423,019 of record NC_056732.1, read on the forward strand.
GCACACCAGGAATACCTGTCATGTACTCACAGGACAGCAAATAGTATAATATGGCCTGTAGCTTGGATCAGGCATCCAGAGGGAAGGTAGACCCCAGGTACACACTTAATATTGCTGTAAGCAGAGAGGTCACCTACAGCCCACATATGCAGCTCTACAGATGCATTGGAGAAGTAATAGTCAACAACAGGGAGTGTATCCACATACTACAGCTGACACATGATGGGCCGACAGAGCAGCACATCCGGCATGTACTGAGCATTACATAAACATGATACACCAGTGGGAGCTATTATAGGTACAACATAGTAGCCCACACATATAGGGGCCATGCACATCATTCCGGCCATACAGAGGGTGCATACCAAATTACAGCAATGAGGCCATGTTACTCCACTACAGACAGGTCAGGCAGGTAATGTAGCAACAGGCCTCATGTTGTGCCCACTTGTGTGGGTATTTAGAGGACTGTGATATTAATGAGTGGTAGCAATGTGTGTATGTTAACAAGTGTGATGCAGGATGGGGTAACACATGGACATATAAGTGGGACTGTCTGTAAAGCCATGGACAGGTAGGTGGTATGGAAATGTGTGTGTGTGTGTGTGTGTGTGTGTGTGTGTGTGTGTGTGTGTGTGTGTGTGTGTGTGTGTGCGCGCGCGCACGCGCATGCATGTGTATACTGTTAAGCAATGCTGTACAGGTTTTAAAGTGCAGTTATTGTTTTCCCCCACAGGTGGTGAGGTGGGTCAAGGTCTCTCCTGCACCCAATCTGATGTAGGTGCCCATACAGACACCGATGATGATGATGATGATGATGATGATAATGGTGAGGCACAGGTGTGGTTGTCAGAGGCTGACACTGTGCCAACATTTGACATCCCCCTTTTAGCCACCCCACCCCCGCACACAGTTAAAGTGCCTATACACACCCCAGCACCAGTGGCCATAGCAGAGGGACAGCTGGCGTTCAGTGGCAGTGCACAGGAAAGTGTGGTAATCATGCCTACTGTGTCCAGTCACAGCAGGCATAGCCAGATGTCTGGCAGGTTGCCACATAGGCAGATGTCCCAGGGTGCTCGTGGTAGGGCTGCTGGACATCATGCCCCTGGCATACACAACATAGCTGCAACCAGCAGATGCATGTTCCAGGCTGTAATGGCGGTGCAGGCATGTATTGAGTGTTACACCAGACAGGGCCTTAGGCTGCAGAGGGCTGCACTTGCATCTGTAGGCAACAACCTCTGTGAAGTGTTGGCTGTAATCTGTGCTTCTACCAAGCAAGCAGATAGATGGCATGATGAGATGATGGCCTTCATCAGCTGTGGTGTGTCCGTGCTTCAACATGTGGTGGGCAACATGGGTGTGCTAGGACACCAAGGGGTTCCCGTAGTGGCAGTAGCAACCCTGGCAGTGTGGGGGGTTTGCTGTCCACACCACACCACAGAAGGCCATGTGCATATAGTCCTGGCCAGTCCCAGGAGAGATGTGGTACCAGCAGACAAATGTCATCAGCAGGTGACAGTAGCACTTCAACACCTGTACCTGCATGTGCCAGCGAAACCCCTGGCAGGCACAGTCCACATGTCCATGGCCAGAAGCAGTGAAATGCACACCCTGCCAGGTATGGTCTGCAGCTGTCCATAAACACCTGTTTAGGGCAGCCACAAAGCAGAACTGTGTGCATGCATACCCACACACTATGCAAACACACCTAGGGCAACCTCATAGCTACAAACACCACATCACCTCAACCTGCTCCCCAGAGTACACCCCTCATCCACACACATGGTGTCAAATGTATGGCCCACCCTCAGCCTCTGGCAGACCAACACCACACCCTGTGCATATGATGATACCTGTTCCCCATCCCTGTCATCCATACCATCAATGCAGGGACAGGCTGATATGGTTCTGATGCACATGGTGACTGTACACCAGTGTACCACAGTCCTGCAGTGTAACATGTTGTAGGGTGTAGAGTGTGAGGCATATTTGGCAGGTAGTGTAGCCATCCAGCAATGATGCCTTCTAGCTGTTAGTAGCACTGCTTGGTTGTGGTCTCTAAACTGATATGCAATTATGTTGTAGGTGTACATGTGTCAGCACGAGGATGCTCTGCAGTCATATTGCACAATGGGGTATGTCACTGTGCTGACACCATAGCAGTGACATGTCTGGGGTGCAGTCGAACACATTTAACAGGTTACCATACCGGGTATTGCCTGTGCCACATGGACAGGTGGCCCGCTGAGGCATGTATACCCTGCAACCTGATGTAGACCCATCCACATACATGCACACTGTTACTTGCCAACACTGGGACTAGACCCCTACCTAGCAATGTCATGATACTGATGTGTGTGGCCTACATTGCGCAAACACTGCCTTAACCACTCTGTATCCAACAGACTTTGTCCTGCCAAGCAACAAAATGAGCAGCCCTTGCAGGTCATGAACTCGTGACCCTTTACACTGAAGTCACAACACATGACCACTACACCATGACCACTGTGGGGACAGCTGTTGTGTTACCAATATAGCTGTCATTACCCAAACTGAGTGGTATTGAACACTTGAATTTATGTCCTAGATTGTGTAGTCCTTGTCATTAATATGACTGTTGCATCACATATGTTGTTTTATCATAATGTACACATAGCAGATACATACGGTGGGATACATGTGGGAGAGTATATGCAACCGTGACGTTTACTCATGACAGATATATGGTTGAATACATATAGGTGTATAGATGTCTACATGTACATACACAGGTATACACATACATATGTCTGTATACACATCTGTATAGTGCTACATATATATGGGCATGTATACACCTCTTCATATGTACATATGTATACATATTTATACATATCTGTATCTATACATATGTGTATATATAGGTATACGTATATGTACATATAGATATATGTGTATATAGCTATATACGCATGCACATCCTATGTGTACAGCAGACATGCCTAGTTATGTTGGTATATATATATATATATATATATATATATATATATATATATATATATATATATATATATATAGCTATCTATGACTATATGTGCATGCATTTTTAAACTGATATACATACTACTGTCGATATATCTGCAGATATCCATACGTATGTATCACTATCTGTATATGTGTACACATATATTGCTCTGTATATGTATATATATCTGTGTGTGTATATGTATATCTATGTATATATACATACCCATCTATATATGTCGATATGTATATGTGTAATCATATATATGTATATGGATGATTATATGTACAGATATTCTCACCATATGTCCTGGACACGGAGTGCAGACCTACCCCAGCCCATATAGTCCCAATGTCATAGTGCAAGTGGATGTCAGGTATGTATAGCAGGTATACTGGTAGACTATTGCTACTGTAATTGGGATTGTCTTCACAGACATGGTATGTGTGAAAGGTCACATCTGCTTTCAACATGTGTGCCATTGACTACTGACAGACATCCTAACGACATCCTAGTAAAGTACCACTGCTAGCACATAATGCCCCTGTGGACTGCAGCACAGATACTGGCCAATATATGTGGACATTCTGAAACACTCTTTACAGTACAGAGGTATACACAGAACCCCTTAGTGCTAAACATGTGTAACATGCATGACAATATGGATGTTAACAGCCATGTAGATGGGTATAACACATAACGACTGGTATACATATGCTACCATAGGTTATGCATTCATACACCCATGTCTGGCCTGACACATAATAACCGCTGATACAGGGTTGCCACCATGGCCACATACTACCCACTAGATACTGACATACATCTGTACAGCATCCCACTGCACTGTCTGACATGCATGACTGTTAAGGGATCCAGCAGGTATCTCCACATGACATCTCACTGGATCAGTACACTAAGCTGATAGACATGTAATAATGCACTGTGCAGGCTACAGGCAGACTGGCTCAACAGTGGCCAACATCTCCTATGGGGGAATGCACATGTACCTGCATATATAGCAGGCTCTGCAGGCATGTCACAGCACAGGGTAAGATACACCTGTGTGAAGGTGCATAACCACATCCAATGTGAACACAGCCACAGCCACATATGGTAAGCTACCATAAAAGTACAGTATATGGACTATCTGTTCAACACCATCCTTATATGTGTCACTCACAGACTAAACCTACATATACTGGGCTGCTACATGGTGTGGTCTTCTAGCTGTCTGTTGTATGGGACATGTGTGTGTATGGCCCTACAAACATGTAAACCAATACAGTAACATACAGTGGAGTAGCATGTAACATCAGATAGGACGGGACCTATAACAATGACATCTACCACAGTCTGTACACAGGCTAAAGAACATGTTAACAATACACATACTGTCGACATTCACCATAGTTACACAGACCTCAGTACTGTACAAACAACCACTGAATGTTCTGGTAATGTCATCAAATATTACCCGTACTGTATATAACATGTGTAGCAGTCTGATATCTCACTGGCCTGCTATCAGATATGATGACACTAATGATGGTGTACAGCACATATGCACCTCTTAATGCACGACATATGTACAAAGGTTGACTGAGTTGTGTCTGAAAGCACATACACAGGGCCAACATTGACATGTTGCTGTGATAACCTCATACATATACCGTTGTAACAGGCTTTGTTGCAACATGTGTCCTATGAGGGATATGAAGTCAGTAACTGTCACGGCTTTCACCATCTACAGGTTGCAATCTTCACACTACCTTCTGCAGTTCACAGATACATGCTCTGTGGGTAACACATGACACCAAGGGCACAACAGAATGCCCAGTCTGCAGATGACCCTGCAGATGCGGATTCCTCATAAACATAGAAATGACATGGCAGGTATTACAATATGTAGGACAGCCATATCCACACACACACTGTTAAACCAACATTGCTCCATATGCAGTACAGCAGCACTTAAAGTCTGTAGACAGGTCAGGCACATGCCCCTCCTGTGTGTTGCCCTGTTTCCACAGTGTATGTTGTTAGAGGTAAATCTCCAATCCATCCGAGATGCTGTTTGCCAAACAACAGATCTAGTTCCTGCCCACAGTGGATGTAAAGGGCCAAAACCAACATGATGTTCCTAGATATTGGAGTGTGCTTCCATGCAATTGGTTATGGGAATGTTACCACAGCTGTTCCACATTCACTCAGCTAGAGGAGGACTGCAATTGGTGCAGAGGCCATCAGCTGATCATGACCATCACTTACAAAACACAAGCTGCTGCCTAGCAAAGCAGGTATACATCCCACATCCACCAGAGAGTGTGTGAGAGGGACAGACAGAAACAAAGTATGTCAGGGAAGGTGTGGGTGAGTAAAACCTAAAGCATGTTTGTGCCACACACCTACGTACATGGTTTCAAACACCTGACTGACTATGCATAGCTATCACATGTGTATGCAGTTATTGCATGTGCCACATAGCTTACATGTTGGTGAGCTGTCCAGACATATATGTGCTGGTGAGTGACATTTGCAACACTGTTGCGATACAGTAGGTGTAGCACATGAGCCTGTCCACATGAACAGGCATCAGCATCAACACAGCCACACTCTCTAAGGGACTCATACACATTGCCACACTTGGCAGGGTAATGAATACACTTCCTAACCAGTTACATTGCCACAATTCAGTAATGCATAGGTATCAATTGGCCCACAGGGGTTATCCTGGAGTTCTATGGTCAAAGGGTATGTGAAGGTGTCTGACATTAGAAAGCATGCTTCAGTATGCCAATGGGAGTGGTACTGGGTGTGTATGTGGTCGGAAGCATCATGCACCACACACACAGACACAGGGTGCCAGTACCGGCGTGCATGTGTGCATTGCTTCACAGGTGTGTAGTGGTTGACTGTGCCAGATGACTGTACAAGGCTAGGTGAGCTTGGCATCAGGCCACATGAGAATGGTCTGCATTATGGCTAAGGGGTGTAGTGTCTGGAATGACCCACACATGTGGGTATAGTATTCACTATCCAGTCACCTGGGTTACTATTGTGCGTGGCCAGTGCTGTTCAATCCTTGCCATGTATGCATTCTATACGCCATGACATGGATGGTATTTGGGATGTTCACACGTCCCACATTCATGTACAGTGGCACGTGGAAGTGTACCTGGTTTGTCTGGCCCATGTTGTGTACACAGAATGTTATCATCAGATGTGACAGTCCCGTCCTCATGTGGCGGGGCCAGGTAATGGACAGCAGGTTGACCTTGCACCTACATTGATAGCATGCTACAGGTATTCCTTGGTGTCAGTGGCATCTGTCCATACAGGGCATGTGTGTAAGGCATGGTATGTCCTTTGTGGATCACATCTGATAGAACCAAAGTTGTTGCAGGCATCCAGTGGGAAACATACTGAAGGCGCACTGTCTGCAATTATGTGCCTATCGTACTGATGGACAGGGTGCCATGCCCTCTGTAGGCCACTGCATCCACACCATAGTTACTATCAGTCGCTGATATGCAGTGTACTACACACAAATTGGTTGTTGCTTCGGCGTGTGTGTGTGTGTGTGTGTGTGTGTGTGTGTGTGTGTGTGTGTGTGTGTGTGAGACATGGCTTGAGAGTGTGCTCTGGGTAATACTGGGGTTGTTAGCTGTGATTGCCTGGCCTTGATGTCACATGTATGGGTATAGATATGCACCCCAGCCTCTTGGCTATTTCACAGCTGTTATCCCTGTACAGTGGACATTGTGATATATACTAGAGACACCATATAGGAAATTTGCAAAACCCGCTACACATTGGGCCCAGGTGTCACACATGCACACCCACCTCCACACAGGATACGAGGTACAAACACACACACTCACACACACACACACACAGACACACACACACACACACACACACACACACACACACACACACACACACACACACACACACACACACACACACAGACACCTGTCATATCTGGGAGTAGAACCCCTACCTAACTAGTTTATTGCACTACAGCACTACGCAGTTATAGTATGTGCCACAGTGATTACTGCAGTACTCCTTCCCCAAAGGTGTATATCACATTGGCTGACATCAGCAGGATTGCCAAAGTAGGGCATTTGACATGTACTGAGTGTGACTAGCCTAAAATGCATTGCTCCCTACACAGACAGTGGAACACACACAAAACAGTCAAAACTGACTTGTGTGGGTATAGAACCCCTAACAGAGGTCTATAACACACTACAGCATGGAGCTGTTATAGGACTCACCACGGGGATTACTGGAGGACTCCTTCCTCAAAGGTGTATAACACATTGGCTAACATCAGCGGGTTGCCAAAGTACGGCATTTCAAATGTATGGAATGTGACTAGCTAATGCATAGCTCCCTACACAGACATTGAAACACACACTAAACATCCAGAACTACCATGGGTGGTTATAGAATGCTACCAGAGTTCTGAGTCACACTGTAGCAGTATGCACTTATGGCACACGCTACAGAGATTACTGGGCTACAACCTTCCCAGAATTATGGGCTGCAACCTTCCCAGAGGTGTATTTCAGGGTGGATGACATCAGCAGCCTTACCAAAGTAGAGCATTTAAATTGTAGGGGGTGTGCCTTTCCTAAAAAGCATTGCCTTCTACACAGACAGACACACATACACAAACACACACAGTTGCCAAGGCTGGTGTTAGAACTCCTAGTTAACTAGTTTATCACACTACACAGTTACGGCAAGCATCACAGAGATTACTGGCCTATCCCTTCCCCAAAGGTGCATTTCACAGCTGATGGCATCGGCACACTTGCCAAAGTGGACCATTGGAGGTTGTAGTGTCTGTGAATGGACTCTCCCAACACTGACAAAGGAACACACACAAACACACATACATCCACATGTGCCATGTCTGGGAATAGAACACGTGACACTTGTACACATTTGCTATGACTGTACTGGTATGTCAGGTACTCCATTTCATTCTGTATTGCTAACTATCATGCTGACTAGAGGCATACCAGTGTACTGCAGATCATGGCTTTGGTTGCCCTATATATTACTGTCTGACTTCCTACCCGTCAGAACTAACATCCCACTGCTTGCCCTGCTGTGGTCTGTCTGTGCAGGCCTGGGGGGGGGGGGGTTAACCATAGCCATCATTCAGGGACCATGGCACAGGCTCTGTTTGGGTTTGTCTACACCTGTCCTGCTGGCTGAGACTGTTGTTGGGTATGTGAACCGTCCTGACTGGCATGTGTGGGTCATATGGACACACATGTCACTCAGCACATTTCCGGCAGTGGGTTTTGTCACCCTGTGTAGTACTGTCTACTATGGTGACTCCAGTATGTGTTACAGATGTCATGGTGCCACTAGGGGTGTCTACTGTCTGCTGCCATAACATTCAGCCACCCAATTCCCTTGCATGCTCACATCCATACCATAGCTACAGGTAATGACACATTCTACTCCATTTGGCAATTGGTAGGTTGATTGACTTACCTTACCTTGAGGGTGTGCTAGACTTGCGGATGGTGCTGGAGGGCTGCCTATGTTGGATGAACATAGTACACTCCCTATACATGGTTGAGCATAGGTAGCGTCATGTTTGGCATCCCTTTTACTGTATTTGCGAGTCAGAGAAAGGTGTCATTCCCTAGGTCCCTACTGTGTCAGTGCATGTACTACGCGTTGCCTCTTTGCCAAGGCCAGGGCATATTGGGGATGCCTCCATCTGCCTACTGTGGCAGGGTCAGGTTGTTCCTCCTCCAGGTCACTCTGTGCCTGTGCAGGCCTCGGCATTGTTGTGGGCTGTGTGGCCCTGCCCCATGTTGTTCCTGCTGCAGCTGTTTCCACAGGATCATATTGTGTAGTATAGCACATACCATAACAATTTGGATACATGTAGCTGGTGAGTACTGCAAGGCTCCACCGGATGTGTCCAGAAACTGGAACCATGACCTGAGCAATCCAAACACAAGTTTTATTATATGTCTGGCCTGTGCATGTGCCTCATTATGGCGTTCTTGTTCAGGTGTGTGTGCATTTCTGATGGGTGTCATCAGCCACGGTTCCAGTGTGTACCCAGTATCCCCCACTAGGTGACCGTAGGGGATGTCCCCATTGGCAAATCTCTGGTATAGCTGTGTCAGATGCCATATGTAGGAATCTTCAAAGCTTCCAGGGCAGCCAGCACACACATTCATTATAATGCCCTGGGCATCACATATGACCTGGCAGTTGATGGAGGGGATGCCCCTGCGGTTGATGTAGGCCCTACCCTGCTCACCGGGTGGTGCTTTCATGCATATGTGCATGCAGTCTATAGCACCCACTACCCCAGGGTATTCTGCTATTTGGTGAAAGAAATGCATATTGCTGGTCAACACCTCACGGGTGTTGAGGAAATATACGTGCTCACTGGCATGTGCTGACATGGCATCCAGGAACTGTGGAATACTCTGTATGCTGATGCCTGTGAGTTCCCCATGATATCCCCAGTTGTGCTTTGGAAGGTACCTGTGGCAGGTATACCTAGGCCTACACATATCTTGGTATCCACTGGGATGGGTTCCCCTCGATCAGTTTGGTGTGTGAGATGTGGCTGGCACAGCTCAACAATTTTCTGTAGGCGATCTCTGTCCACCCTATAGCGCTCCATTATCTCCAGCTTATGTAGCCCCTGGTAGGTTACCCTGGGTCTGTACACTCTTCTCCGTCTCCTCACTGTGGGCTGTTCGGCAGCATTCAAATCCTCACCACCCTCAGCCTCTTGCACATGTTCTATGTTGCCTGCTGCAGCCCTTCTCATTTTGTAGGTTTGTTTGTTAAAATCTCCCACTTATATACACCGGTGGTGTAGAGTGTGGGAAAAATCAGAGGGGAAGGTGTTTGCTTAGTTTATAGTAGTGTTCTGGGCTGGTCTGCTGCCTGTGTAATTGGCTGATTCTGATACATTTCACCTGCCAGCTAAGCTAAGTTTCCTTGATTACCTTCCTACTGCTGTTTTCCCTTCCCATTGCCTTCTTGTTTAAGCCCGTGTGCGCGCTGCACAAACAGAGTGCTCAAATGTGCACACTGCTGCTATTTCCAGGTTTCACCTTTTTTTCTTCCTGTAAATCCCAGTGCGCGGTGTGCACACACACTTAGGCTTTGTAAATAGTGCTATGCAGGTTTAGACACACCCCCTAGCTAAGCTCTGCTAAGCTAGGAGCAGAACTGGGCCACAGGGCTCCAATTCGCTTACAGTATGCCTGGCACACACCCCCATGATGTCACCTAACTCCTAGGCGTGCACCCAGCTATTCCTACTCTTACATTGTTGGGACCTGACTCACATGCTGGGGAAAACTGGGATTCACTATCCTTCCCCTCATTTGCATAGGATTGCCTGCTAATGCATAGCTACATGTCTCACACTGAGCCTCCCCCTTAGCAACCACTGCTTACTGGCCATGTTGTCTTCTGCCTGCCATTGACTTGCATGGCAGAATACTGATTTTAGTTAGAATGCTTAATTTAGGTTCATTTTGTTATTTATCCCATTTGAGTGCCGCTGCCCTACTCTTAAAGGGTCTATATTATAACATCGAAGTCTTACAACTTCGAATGTTATAATATCTAACCCATTCAATTGAAACACCAGAAAACCAAACAGTCTGAATAGCGAATTTTATCCCAGGGAAAAAATTTGCTGTTCCAACAAACATACACACAACACAAGCACACCAAAATAAATAATCCATACACATACACTTCACAAAACCCTACACTAAACCAGGCATACACCACTAGCTATCCACTTACCTTAATCCAACCCTAACCCTAAGGTCCCTAACAATCGCACACTCACCTTACCTGCTCCCTAACCCTAAAGTCCCTATCACACACTCACCTTACCCGCTCCCTAAACATAAAGTCCCTATCGCACACACACCTTACCTGCTCCCTAACACTAAGGTCCCTATCGCACACTCACCTTCGTTCGCACACTTACCTTAACCCGGTCCATAACCTCCGCTCCACAGTTGAGGAAATAGCGAAGCTGCAGAAACGACCCACCGAATACTTTCCCTAGGAAAGTATTCTGTGTTCTCCAGCTTTGCTATTTCAAGCATTCGCTGACTAGGGTTCGATATTATAACATTCGAAGTTGTAAGACTTCGATGTTATAATATAGACCCCTCTTAAACAGCCGAGATCTGCTACAAAATAATAAAAGTTGATTTTTGTATTTATTTTTATGTTGGCAATGCCAATGGCCTTATACTTGGCCATTGGCATGCTTACTGCATGATATGCAGCCTTTATTTGGAGCTGTCGTAGCTCCGTTTTTGGATTTTGCAGAAATGTACTCAGTTACTAACCGAGTACATTTCTGCAGTTAGCACTAGTCTTGCATGGACTGTTGCAAGCTTCCTGGATTGCAAAATCACCTCATTTGCATAGATTTCTCCTGCAAATGGAGTTATTTGCTTACCAGGGCTTAGTCCATGCAGGAGTAGTGCAGGAGCGCTCATGCACATCCCTGCAGGCTGTTCCTGGATTGCACAGCAGACATATTGCTTGCTTGTGCTCCTGCACCGATCTTGCACTCCGTGCAAGCGTTTGAGAATCTGGGGGTAAATCTTTAAATATACAAGTAGAACAGTGTGGGGCATGAAAAGATAAAGTTATCTGTAAACTATAAAGGTGACAAGCAATCTAAGCTTACCAAAGTATTATACAATGTTGTGTCTTTCGGCTTTTCCCAGTTAGGGGTCGCCACAGCGGAACTCCGGTACACTAATGATTGGCAGTAGATTTTTATGTGCCGAGTTGCCAGCCCTGATGCACAACCTTCAATGAAGGTACGTCCATTCACACATGTCTCCACACAGAAGACGCTCTAGCTGAGAATCGAACAGGACAACGTCTTACTGTGAGGCGACAACACTACCGCAGCACCACCACCACAGATATCAAAGTATTATACAATAGGAAAGTTAGTTGATAACAGCCTCACATCAGGCTTTGTGCCCACTGAATGGCACACAGCAACAGTTATCCCACTCCACAAAGGGGGAGCCACCACTGATCCCGAGAACTATCGCCCTATCAGCCTGACGAGCCTGGTCTGCAAGGCCATGGAACGTATCATCATGGAACTCATAAACAAAGACATTGGTAACCTTCAAATTCTGGATCCCACCCAGTTCAGGTTTGTGAAAGGCAGATCATGCCTCCTGAATCTGATCGACTTCTTTCAGGCAGTCACCAAAGCCATAGATGAGGGTAAGGTGGTTCTCACAGCCTATCTTGACCTTGCCAAGGCTTTTGACACCATCCCCCATTCTGGAATTATAGCTAAACTCACTAATCTAATGATGTGGACATCCTACAGAAGGGCCTGGCTGAGACAGATGCCTGGTGCCAGAGCCATGGCCTCAAGCTCAATGCCAAAAAGTGCAGTGTCATCCCCTTTGGTAAAAACTCTGTACCCATGAACTACCACATAGGCAGCAATCTACTTAACACCAAATGTGTGATAAGAGACCTTGGGACCCAGGTGGACAGTAGTCACTCCTTTGATAGTCACATCACCACAGTAGTCAGGAAGTCCTTTTACGTGGCACACCTTATCATAAAAAGGTTCTCATCCAGGAAAAAAGAGGTCACTGTTCCCCTCTACTCGACACTCATTAGACCCATTATAGAGTACAATGCCCCTTTTGGAATGTACCTCACAAGACATCTGCAGCAGCTGGAAAGGCCACAGAAGTATCTCACAAAGAGGATTACTGGTCTCAAACAAATGCCCTACACTGACCGTCTCAAAAAACTCCAGCTTTGCTCTGTAGCATATCGCCTACTCCAAGGTAATCTCTGCCTAACATATAAAGCTATGTCAAACCCAGAGCTGTTGGACATGCTACACCTAAAGAAATCCCAATCCCTCCGAGCTACATGCTCTAGAGACCTAAACCTTGTCACCACAATAAACAGGACATGCTGGAGGGATAGATTCCTGTCCCAGAGACTTCCCATACTCTGGAACAGGCTACCCATCTATGTCAAGCAAAGTTCTTCATTAGCACTCTTCAAGAAAAATCTTGATGAGTGGATGGGAAATAGGAAATACACCCCGAGGATCACTTCTGTGTCTCTGCTCAACAGTGGCACAGGAAAATAACTTTCTTGGGTGGCGTAAGCCAGGGAACCTTGTTGGCTAGGTTTACGTAGGCCCTTGGGCCGATAGCCTAGTACCTACCTATGAACCTATATATACATGTATCATGCTGAAAGATATATACATACTTAACAGCTTTATTAAAAGCTCAGAATTAGTTTTAAAAGTACAAGTTGCTATACCTTAAATTTATATATCCCATTTAATATGATAAATATCAAATATCTAACATTACTTTAACTCATTAAAAAAAATTAAAAATATGTATTACTAAGTTTGAGGGTATTATCTTGCTGCTCAGCAGAGTCGAAGGACATTTGCAGCCTCTGGTATATTTAAAGCTTTTATAATGCTCATTTCAAACTACATTCTCCTCTCCAAGTCTCATACATTTTGGAAAATCTGCTGTTTTTTTTATCAGAAATGAAAGAACTGATTCAGCAATAAAACACTCCCATTTCAGGTCTGACTTGTACAATAGGTTATCTTAGTGAATTCAGTGGTGTACAATATATAGAAAGCTAAAGAATTAATGTAACTATATTTAAGATTTCAGTTTTCATGATCTTTCCAAATATCTTTTATGTAATTTTCTGATAAAATTTTGTGAGATTTTGGACTTTTACTTTTATGCCATCGGCAGGTATATATAAGGTAGGTCTTTCTTACATGCTCTTTACTATTCAAATATATCATTTTCTGTCTTATTTGTCCACTATTATTATTTTATATAATCCATATTTCTAAAATTTCCTGTCAAAGAGCCATTTAGTTATCATTTTGCACTTCTCTTCAATGACATCATAAGGCAACATTATTACAGTTTGTAGCATGTGTATACATTTCTTAACTTACTAATATTACTCTTATTAATGTTACATAAAAGATTTTTCTTCCCTTGTACATTTGTATATTATTCATAAAATGTTTCTTTTTATTAATTCTAGTATTTTAAGCCATCTACATGCATGAATTCTTGCCTGTCTAATTTAAATGTATGTCTTTAGCCACTATGTACTGTAATTCTGGTCTGAGTTTCAAATCCTGACATTAGTATTTCATTACAAAATGTGAAAATGACAAATTTCATACAGCAGCTGCTAATCTCTTCTGTAAATTACTCATGCTTAATTCCTTTAGGCTAGCTTAATCTGTGACAAACAACTAATTGTATTCCTTCCCATTAATATATACAATTGAGGTTAATTACACTGCAGCATAAGCTATTAGCATTCAGTAAAGTGCAAGCAAATTATATGTCAGAGATATTTAACTTAGCAAGCATTTGCTGAAGGACAAAATGTCTGAAACTCACATGCCTATCATTATTTAGTGACTGTAATCCACAACAATTTGCCAGAAAGCCACATATTTTAAAAGGAACAGACCAAAATAATTCTCAGTTTCTCCACTCCGACATTCTGGACAAAGCTAAAATAATTGTGGGAGAGAGACAAAGGCTCCAAAAGGGACAAATTTTAAATATTTTTTTATCTATCGGCTATCCAAAGCATTGATCACATCACATCAAGGAAGTACAACAGTAGAGAACAAGCTTTAATTTATAATCTTGATAATAAGTGAAAACACTCAAAAATCATGTAGGTCTATATTCTTTCATCGAAGGTTCAAGTCTGTGAACCTCCATTCATCAAACCATAAACAGCAGACATTAATTTCAGAGAGCATTCACATCAGCGAATGTTTTAAACAGTGAAAGGAATTAGTTGACCAGCAACAGGAAATTTGCCCTTTTCCCCACTGTAGTGCAATCTCAGAGTTGGTGTATATAGTTGGGGGGATGTGGAGGTGCAGCCCCCTCCCACCTGGGTGGGTTTGACATACTGTGGTGTGTGTGCGTGAGACAATTGCAATGCTGGCCAAGTAATTACTTTCCCCTGTTTAAATTATTAGCTGATATGAACATTCCCTGAAGTGAGCATTCAGTGCTTTTGGTTCGATGAAAAGAGGTTAGCAGAGCTGAACCTTCAATAAAATAATATAGACCCAAATTATGTATAGCATAAATTAGCACTAAGTACATAGCACTCTTTACAATTACAAAGCAAGTCATTGTTTCTTAATTTCATTTTAATCATTTAGCTTAAGTGAACTTTCTGAATGCTTTAAAACAATGTGATTCAGACAAGATGCCTAGATGACAGGGAGCCATGTAGTCTGGGCAAAGGACTAAGTCAAGGTTTAGTCAGGATTAACCTCCTGAGTCAGTTGTTCTGAGTGTCTGAAGCACAACTTCCAAGAATGGTAAGGTACTACTTAACTGCCCTGCTTAAGAGGAATGTAATTTGGGCTATGTGCCCCTACTCTATCAATGTCAAGTACATAAGTTTTATGACAGTTTTCATGAACAGTGTAGTTGTCGAGTGATTCCTACCTTCATACACATTCTAATGAGGCTACAGGACAGGCTGCTCTATTCACATACTGGGGTGCTGCTGTCAGGAACACAAGCAGGAAGTTGTTCTACTGACACGGAACCAGGATTAATCGGAAATGAGAGTGACTGTGTCTTATTTTCATTTGTAATGGAGCGGGTGATGATTAGTTGTTAATGGATTTATGACATCATGGCAGAATCCATGAAATGGGAGGCTGCTTTCAATGCTAAAGTTAATAGAAAATGCTTTGTGGGAGTTGCTGTGCAAGGTCAAATGGGGAAATTGTCACCCCATTAAACATGCATATGTATGTGTGTGTGTGTGTGTGTGTGTGTGTGTGTGTGTGTGTGTGTGTGTCAGTTTTGCTGCTGATAGCAGAATAATTTTATTCAGATGCTCTACGCATAAGCTAAATTAAAATTTTTTGGTCACAGTTAACACGTTACTCACTGGGCTAACATGCATGAATGCAGGGCTGGCCTTAGCTGAAATGGCGCCCTAGGCATAGTAGTACTCTAGTGCCCCTTAAGCCCCACCCACACCATACTAATGCACACCCCTATAAGCCACACCCACAGGCAGGCCACTCTCCAAGAAGGCCACTTCAGTCTTTTCCTTCAATTATTTAAATGCATAGGAAAAAAAAGATACCTTCTAATGTACTTAAACTGCAAGTGAAGGACGGTGGAATTTTCCTTTAATAAACCTGCTTTATCTGTTGCTCCTTCACACATATTTTACTATAAAAGTCATGTCCTCAAAAAATAGAAGACCATGTGCCTTGTTTCAAAGGGTTGCTTAACTTACAGTTTAATTTACTTTGGGGTAGGTGAGCGAGTCTTACAGCTCAGTGAAAGTAGAATAGCAACCTCTCTCCTCCCTGTGTACAGAAGCTTAAGATAGAATAGCAGAAACACAGATAGTCATTTGTTAAACAATACAATCTTACAATGAAAACAGACTTAGCATAAGCATTAAACTTCTCTGCCATTGAAATGGCATGAAAGCCCACATTCATAGAAAATGCATCTGGCCATTAAGTTTAGCTCTGGGCTGTTTTCAAAACAGACTCCTTGCGCATGTTTAAGGCCATGTATGCATGTATTCATTCTTTGATTCACCTTCCTGATTACAGTAAATCATATTCCTTGTATAATACCACTGCCACTTGTTAGAAAGCATTTTAAATTGCAGTTTAACATTCTTTTAATAACTAATGAAATGATGCATAAAATCAATAAGTATTCATTTCAGAAAATTTCAACCATAAAAGGCTAGACTTCTGTCATTACAATCCACCAATATCACTCAATGCACAATCTTGCAGAAGTAAAATCATCTGAATAATTCCGCATTAAAGAAATATGCAACTAATGAAGAGGTTGCTACTGGCAAACAACTTTACACCTCAGTGTTTCATCTACAAATTCAGTGTATGTTGCCCTTGAAGAATTGCCTATATTACAATTAAAAATTTGATAAACTGGTAATATTGCAATAGGAAATACTAAAACTGACAACAAGTTCATAGTTACTAGGCTTCTCGTACAAAGGAGGACACACTCAGGAGTGGAGAACCCCTAGCCCCCCTTATAATGCACCAAATAATCGGCAATCATATGGGTACTACAATATCAGCACTTCATCTACATGGTGTGGGAGTAGAATCCACAGCCTTCTGCACCAAAGGCAATTATACTACTAAAGCTGCTTTCAAATTCCCTGTATAATAAGGCACCACTTGTTAGCAAGTGTGTGTTTTAAATTTGTAGCTTTGTGCTTTAAATTTGTAGTTTTGAACATTTTTCCAGTAAGCAATGAAACCATGCATTTCCCAATAATGAAATAACTGCCCATTTCAGAATATTTTAACCATAAAAGGCCACTCAAACTTCTATCATTACAATCTATCAGTATAAGTCAGTAAGCACAATCTCTGCAGAAGTAAATTTCATCTAAATAATTCCACATTAAAGAGATTCGTAACTAATGAGGAGGCTGTTACTGGCAAGCAACTTTATATTTCAGTGTTTCATCCACAAATTCAGTGCTTGCTGCCCTTTTGCCCTTTTAGAATTAATTGCCTATGTTACATAAAAAAAACTGATAAGCTGGTAATACTACAATAGGGAATGACTGAGAAACCAACAAGTTCATAGTCACTAGGCATCTTAAACAAAGGAAGGCACACTCAACAATGCAGAACCACTATCTCACCTTAAAATGCACCAAATAAATTGACAACTAGGGCATTACATACAATGCCTCCATACCTCTGAATTTCCTAGCAAAAGAGAGCTGGACAAATCCTAAAATATTGGGGGGGAGGGCAAAGGCTCCAAAAGGGCAGATTATAAATACTGCTCTTATAGACTTAAAAAGTTGCTAGAATAACAGCATTTATCTTGGCAGGCATTGTCTAAAGGAAATGAAGACTGAAACTCAAATGTATGACATTTAATTATTTCAGTCTTTAGGGATTTTCCAGAAAACCACACATTTTATGAGGAATAGGACAAAAATATGAGGCAAGAATCTGGACATTCTACAAATATCTGTACAGCTGAAAGATATGCATACTTCTCAACCTCTTACTGCAAAAAATCTGCACAAAGCCTAAAATAACATGGATGCAATGGCTAAAAAATACGGACAGTTTGAAGTAGTGCTCTTTTTAACTTAGAAAGTTAAAAGAACAGTATTTGTATTAGCATGTATTTTGTGAAGGATGCAAAGTTTAAAACTCATACACATATAATTTTGTGACTTCAGTCCTCCCTGATTTGCCAGAAAACCACAAACTTTATGAGAAACAGACAAAAACTATAATGCTAAATCTAAACACTTGAAAAGGTATGCTCAACACACACACACACACACACACACACACACACACACACACACACACACACACACACCTACTCTCACATTGCAACACACACCTACTCTCTCACATAGCAACACACAGACACACACCTTCTCTTTCATACAGCAACTAACAACTATTTTAAATTCCACACAGTCCTACTCTACTCTCTCATACAACACAGACACGCACTTTTCTCTCTCATACAGAAACAAACGGAACCACTAAGTTTACATTATACACACAAAACACACACACACACACACACACACACACACACACACACACACACACACACACGCACACCGAGGGCCAATTTGGAATGTCCGCTATACCTACAGCATGTTTTGGGAATGAGGAAGGAAACCGGAGCACCGGGAGGAAACCCACACGGACACAGAAGGGCAGGCGGACTTCACACAGATGGCACCCCAGCTGAGAATCAAACCATGGAACCTCTTGCTGTGAGGTGACAGCGCTAAGTGCTGCACCAGTATACCACTCTCTTCCATGTTTTAAAGTAAAAAACAAATATTGTTCCAAATATTTGCAAAATTTGATTATTCCCCATCTAAATGCAAAGTAAAACCACCACATCCTTTTTTTCTCACTGTCTTCACAATTCAGAGATAAATGGTTCTTACACACAATAGAAGCATGAATATTAGTAACACAGATGACACTCTTACATGTGTCAGGATGGGATCAAAGACCATAGCAATAGGTTTGAACACTGACCGATAGATACACACTCTTGTCTGAGTAAAGGAACTAAGTGTATTTGCCAATCATACGTGATAAATGTTATGCAGATATGAGTGATGGGTACCACTGGTCCCTCATAAAATGGAAAACAGAAGAAGTGATGTAGCTAAGGTATAATAGTAGTGCACCTGAGTAATAAATAGTGGTATGTGGGTTTGAGACTTGCAGCTTCAGACTATATCAGTCTTCATCTCCTCCTTTGAAATCACTTCAGATCAAGTCCTTTTTACACTATCCAAATTTAAAAATTCCAGTTACATTGGTCCAGACAATATTCCCTGGATACCTGCTGAGAAGTATTTGCTACAGACTTTCATCATATCAGCAACACACATACACGCATCTACTCTCACACATTAACACACATGCACACTATCTCTCATGCAAACAGAACAGCTAAATTTAAACTCCATATACATACATATACACAAACACTTTTTCTCTCATACAGAAGTGAGCATCTTAAAATACACTTAAACACAAAAACGCATACACTTACCTTCTTTCTAAACCAAATGGCTCCACGTAGACACATGGACTTGGCTTATTTCTTAAAAGAATTACTAGTTTAAATTACACGCAGGCTTGTAGAATGTATTTGCGTCCACGCTGGCGTCATGACACATGCATGTTAATGTTCCTCCTTAAGGTAAGAGACTTGTGTACCACAATTTTTTTTTTTTTTTTAGTCTCCGGGCCAACCTGCAGCTGTAAGTGGGAGGGCACTCACCCCCTCTCATGCTATGGTTCAGTCTTCCGGAACTGGGAGCCAAGCGAGAAGAATTGTATTAATTAAAATAAAAAATACTTAAATATAGTGCCCTTTCCGAGGCCGGCCTGTACGGCGCCATAGGCGGTCGCCTAGTTTGCCTATATCTAAGGCCAGCCATGCATGAATGTAAAAGTAAATAATATGATCATTTCTCTCTTCTGTTCACGAGGTGTGTCATTTCTGAATGTTATTATGAGTTTTGCTCTTGGAGCGGCCACGGTGGTGCAGTGGTTAGCATTGCTGCCTCACAGCAAGAGGTTCTCCGGTTCGATCCTCAGCTGGGGTGCCTTCTGTGTGGAGTCTGCATGTCCTCTCTGTGGTCGCATGGGTTTCCTCCGGTTGCTCCAGTTTCCTCCCACATACCAAAGACATGCTGTAGGTGGATTGGACACTCTAAATTGGCCCTAAGTGTGAGTGTGTGTGCCTTTTATGGAAGGTTGGGCACCGGGCTGGCAACTCAACACTGTAAAACTCCACTGCCAATCATGAGTGGACAAGGCAATCCGCTGTGGTGACCCCTAACCAGGAAAAGCCGAAAGAAGACGATTACGAGTTTTGTTCCTCTGAAGCAAAACTGTGTACAAGTGATTCAACTACTTATCTGTTTCACAACATATGTGTTTCCTGTTATCTGTGACATAATATCTGAATTCACTACAGAAATTTGATGCAAGATTAATGCACCTTATGATAAAGTGAAGTATATCACAACAAAAAGAACATCACAAAAGTATATGTAAATAGCACAGTATTCACAACACAACACTCAAATGGATCCAAGCACAGTATTCACAACACAACACTCAAATGGATCAAAGCACAGTACTCACAGCACAACACTCAAATGGATCCAAGCACAGTATTCACAACACAACACTCAAATGGATGCAAGCACAGTATTCACAACACAGCACTCAAATGGATGCAAGCACGGTATTCACAACACAGCACTCAAATGGATGCAAGCACGGTATTCACAACACAACACTCAAATGGATCCAAGCACAGTACTCACAACACAACACTCAAATGGATCCAAGCACAGCAATTCTCAGT
Source organism: Protopterus annectens (assembly GCF_019279795.1). Taxonomy (NCBI): domain Eukaryota; kingdom Metazoa; phylum Chordata; order Ceratodontiformes; family Protopteridae; genus Protopterus; species Protopterus annectens. The sequence continues at coordinate 1,812,444,076 of NC_056732.1, forward strand.
TCTGCAGGATGTGTCTCATTTTTAGCAATGAAAGCAAGAAGAAAATGTACAAAGTAGCCTTTATCCTTTTGTATCAAGGTCAGAAGGTCAGGCCTTTTGCTCCTAACTGAGATTCTACATACTTTTAGTGGAACAAAGGTAAGGAAATGTTTATATTGTGTGTAACACCCACCCTCACAAAACAATGGGTGTCACCCTGTGCACCAGAAGACATTAAATTTGTTTTAAGTAGTTAAATCAAAAAGAAACAAATGTCTGTTTTACAACAGTGCTATAGGGATAAAAGCTCCATAATAGAATCCTATAAATAATTTAGCACAGCAAATCAAGTTTGAGCAAAACTGCTTTGATAGGTGCAATGAAGCCTATACATACATACGAACAGCAAAACATACATACAGACGAACAGCAAAACATACATACACACGAACAGCAAAACATACATACAGACGAACAGGAAAACATACATACACATGAACAGCAAAACATACATACACACGAACAGCAAAACTTACATATAGACGAACAGCAAAACATACATACACACGAACAGCAAAACATACAAACATACGAACAACAAAACATACATACAGACAAACAGTAAAACATACATACACACGAACAGCAAAACATATATACACACGAACAGCAAAGCTTACATGCAGACGAACAGCAAAACATACATACAGACGAACAGCAAAACTTACATACAGATGAACAGCAAAACATGCATACACACAAACAGCAAAACATACATACATACGAACAGCAAAACATACATACAGATGAACAGCAAAACTTACATACACACGAACAGCAAAACTTACATACAGACGAACAGCAAAACATACATACACACAAACAGCAAAACATACATACAGACGAACAGCAAAACATACATACACACGAACAGCAAAACATACTTACACACAAACAGCAAAACATACATACAGACGAACAGCAAAACTTACATACACACGAACAGCAAAACATACATACACACGAACAGCAAAATATACATACAGACGAACAGCAAAACTTCACACTTTACCCAAAGAAGACAAGGAGTAAACCATAGATCTGAGATGTAACTTACCAGTAAACCTTCCAGATTTCTAAACTTTGTCACAAAAACTTGTCCTTTCTTACTCTCCTGCTAGGAAACATTGTAGGTAATTTCTGTGGACTAGATACATTAACCAATTTCTCGTAATGTAATTCTTATTTGCTATTAGAAATGCATTCACAGAATGTAGGTATGCCTTCTTGTAAAGTCTTACAATATCAGTAGTGTAATACTGTAGTACTGTAGATTCTTAAAACTGCAGATAAGCTCTCACAATCCTGGATCCCTTCAATATTATGATATTGGAGGTGCCAAATTACAATTTAGTGCACAAATCGTCCTTCTGAATGTTCTCCCTGGCTGGTATGGTGTCATGCACTGAAAACAGAACTTTAATAAAATTATCAACACAGCAATCTTTTAAACAAGGTCATGTCAAAGAAAATGTGGAACAAAGACAAGAAATCCTTGCTATGTTTTACAGCATTGGTGTGGTAAAAGACGCTGATACAAAGCAGCATTAAGCATTTGCTCACTTCCAATGCACTTAATGTTCTTCTAGTGTAGGGGCTGATGACGACAAAAAAAAAAACGGTAGCAGAAATGGACCATAAATTCAGCTAAACTGGCCAAAATCTGCAGCTAGCATCTGAACTTACAAATCCCTTTTCCATTCCTCAAAACTGACTGTTATCTCAAGCTGTATGATTTCTTCTTGAAACTGCTCAGTGTTTAGATCTGCATAATCTTTGTTACAGATTCAGATGATAATCGCTGCAGTGAAGAAGTGACTACATGAAGCACTTCATGGAAAGAAAAGAAGTTAAAGAAAGCAGAAACCTACTGAAGGTGTAACAAAACACATACAATGTGAAGACAGTGTGAGGCAGTGAAGCACAAAAATATGCTTCCAAAGGAGACAGTGGGTTCAAAACTGTGAAGGAAAGCAAGACTGTACTGAAGAGATGTAATGCAGCATTAAAACAGATTCAAAAATCCTAGAATTACCTAGCACTGCTAACCCTGTTAACAAAATAAAATAACAGAGTACAAACACTGGGCAGTCACTAAATCCCTAACTCTCTAAAGAAGTTTGCATAATGTGCTGTGTTTATTAAAGCTTTCTGTTTGGGTCAATGCCAATGTGGTATGGTGCTTTTTATTAGTTTATTTTCGGTGTTTTAGTTAGGTGTCAGTTCTCGTACATATGTTTGTTTTTCTCTCTGGAATTTTACCAAGTCCCAAGCAATCGTAACGGAATCTGACTAAGAAGGCGACTTTGGAAGCGTGACTGAAAGAATGTACACATAAATCTGGCTATTTTCATGATGCAGAGAGGCGTGGAACAGTTACTAAGACCCAGGCTTCTGTGGGGGGGGGTTGATTAGCAGCCCCAGCAATGGAAAAGCCAGGTAGGAAGGGAATGGAATGAATGGCCTTGCTTGCTTGCCTTTCTCGTGGAAGAACTGGGGTATATACTCAGGGAGCACACAGAGTGGTGTGATTTCTGTGGTGCAGAGTGGGAAAACCACCATCCATGCAAGAGGATGGGACATCTAGACAACTAGCTACAATATCTCCTTGAAGAAGTGAGAAGGCAGTCGGTGCAGTCAGCCCACTGTACACCCCCTTCCATTTTTGAACTGAGCAGAGGAAACAGGGAACAACATAATGGCACTTTTTGTTTGACCCCCATCTCAGTGATGGGGAACAAATGAGTTGAATGGCTAGAAGGGGGCTGATGATCAGCAGACAGCACAAAAAGAAATGCTCTGGGACTGATTAGAAGCCAATGAACCCTTTCCAAAGAAAGGCCATGATATTCTCTTTAAGAAGACTTGGCAATGAACAGAATCATAGAAAGCTCATAGGTACTAAGTCTTGCCAGTTACCACCCCAGAATGTACCTCCCTTCCTAAGGAAGGCTACTACAGTCATGCCCAGGATGAATTTATGAATACCCATTCAACTGTACAGGCCCTGTTTGAAGGAAGATAATGTGTCATACAAATTTATTTGCACAGAGAAATCTTTTCTCAGGGCAAGGAAGACACAATCTGTCTCCATCTTGTTTTATTGATCTGCTGACACAGGTTTAGATCCCTTGTTCTGTTGTGTGTGGGACTGTTTAATTTGTGAAGATACAAGAGATCCTGGACTACTGGGTTCCCTCACTGCTCAGAAGACAATGTGTAGGTCTCTTCTGAGGACCCTATAAGACACAGTAAAGAGGAACAGTGCTTCTAGTCTTTTCTGCCAGCTTAGGGAATTTAAGACTATGATCTTCTTTGTTAGGAACCTCTGGGATGTGTCCAGCTGTTTGATATGTCTGGTGAGGTACATCCAAAATGGGGCATCATATTTCATGCAACTGGTATGATTATTGCTGAATACAGGGGGACAATAACCACTTTAGATCTGCATTATATTTCCTTGGTGATCAACTGTGCCAAATAGAAGAATTTTCTGACAGCTGTTGCTACATGGTGTTCAAAGGACAGGGAATTATCAACCCTGGCTCCTAGGCCTCTATCTACACTTTCATTCTAAAGTAGAGTAATGCCAGTAGTATATGCTGGGAGGTTGGTTTGTCTGTCAAAATGCAGCAATGTTTCATTTAGCATTTAATTTAAGCCCATTTCAATACACTAAGCATTTAATACGTGTAAATTCCTGCTTGAGGGCTTCTGTGTCAGAGGGGGATTTGACAGTGGCTATCAGTTTGTAGTCAGTCATAAATCTGGTTAGCCATAAGTCTTGAATTTTAGTCTTTAGGTCAAAGAAGTAAACATTAAACAAAACTTGTCCAAACACTGAGCCCTGCAGGATGCCACTGGTCACCTTAATCTTCTCTGACAATGTCCCTCCGATCTGCACTGTGTGGGTTCTGCCTTTTATACAATTATTTATCCATCTTGCCACAGAGAGATCTATTTTTAACACATTTAATTTAATAATCATGCTACTACAGAGAATGGTGTCAAATGACTTGGTCAGATGAAGGTAAGCGGTGTCTACAGTGTGCCTACTGTCAGCAGCTTGTGTTACCTTCTTAAAGATGTTGACCAGATTCACTGAACAGGATTTGCCTTTAACAAAGATCAAGATCTAGCCTGATGAGATTTTTAATGTCCATGTTAGTAAAGCCTGTTATAATATGTTTCAAGGCGCTACAAATGAGACTTGTCAGGCTGATGGGCCTTTATTTTCAAGAGTCGTTAGTAGGGCCACCTTTATGGAGTGACATCCCCAGTGGTGTGCATCATACTTTTGAGAATGAGCCTGTAGACAGGCTCAGGCTAAACAGCATATGTAGAGATTCTGCCAGAGCATGTTTGGTACTATTTATCAGTCAGATCCAATGGGCAATCTGTTCTTAGCCTTGGACAGCACTTTCTGTACATGTTCTTTAGTGAAGATGGGGGGTGCTTGACAGCTAAGGAGATTGCAAGGCTTTGGACAGTCATGTCAGGGGGGGACCTGAACTAAATTTATTTGCTAGGATATTAGCAATATTCACTGAGACTTTTGTCATTTAGTATGAGTTCTACATATTGCTGAGTGTTGTTTCATAGTTCTCTAACATAACTAAAGAAGAATTTGTGATTGTTCTTGGGTTCAGATGCCAACCTGAATTCATGAGCTGCCTCATTAGATCCAATAAACCTTTTTTTAAATTCATAGTCAAACTTCTAATATTTCCCATGGGTTGAGTGCCTTTAGATTGCGTCTATATCATATTATCACATGATGAAAAGATCGAAAGCTCTTTCATAGAACCGATAATATCGAAATAACAAAAAAGTGAACACGAAACAGCAAATTTTTTCCCAGAGAAAAAATTCGCTGCTTAGCAAAAAAAAAAAAAAAAAGTTTAAACACAAAATGAAGTGGGAGGCTTCACCCCCCCCAAACCCCCCCTACTTAAATATACCAACTCCAAGATCGCACCATAGTGGAGGAAATGGCAAAGTCCCAAAGATGGCCCAATGATTTTTTTCCCTGGGAAAAAATCGATGTTCCGTGACTTCACTTTTCTTTCCTTTCGACATTATCGAATCGATGAAAGACCATTTGCTCTTTTCATCATCCAATAATGTGATATAGACCCTTTAGATCTTATAGGTTCATAGGGTGGTACTAGGCTATCAGCCCTAGGGCCTATACAAGCCTTGCCATAACAATTCCCTGGATATTTCTTCCCACAAGGTTTACTTCCCTGGACCCCTGTCTAGCTGACTGACATGATCCCCGGGGTGAATTTCCTATCTCCCATCCAATTGTCAAGGTTCCTTTTGAAGAAGGCCAAGGAGGCACTCTGCTTGACATGTACGGGCAGTCTATTCCAGACTATGGGTAGTCTCTGAGTCAGGAACCTATTCCTCCAGCATGTTTTGTTCATTGTGATGAGAAGGTTTAGATCCCTGAAGCATGTGGCTCTGAGGGATTAGGATTTCTTTAAGTGGAGCATGTCCAACAGCTCAGGGTTTGACATGGCCTTGTATGTCAAGCAGAGATCACCTCTGAGTAGACGATATGCCACAGAGTATAGCTGGAGTTTTTTTAGATGGTCAGCATATGCCATCTGCTTTAGGCCTGTCATTCTTTTAGTGAGGTATTTCTGCGGCCTTTCCAGCTGTTGCAGATGTCTTGTGAGGTACATATCAAACAGGGTGTTATATTTTATAATGGGTCTAATGAGGGATGAGTACAGTGGGACAATGACCTCCTTTTTTCTGGATGAAAATCCCTTAGTGATGAAGTGTGCCACATAGAAGGATTTCCTAACTGTTGTGGTGATGTGATTATCGAAGGTGAGACCACTGTCCACCTGTGTCCCTAAGTCTCTCATCACACTTTCAATGTTTAGTGTACTGCCACATATGTGGTAAATCATGGGTACATGTTTTTTTCCAAAGGGGATAACTACACATTTCTTGGCATTAAGCTTGAGCCCATGGCTCTGGCACCAAGCATCTGTTTCTGTAAGGCCCTTTTGTAGAATATCCACATAATTTGGGGATTCAGTAATGATTCCCAGTTTGCAGTCATCTGCAAACTTTGTTAGCCAGTGTCCCTTAGTGTTGGCCTGTACTTCAGAGAAGTAAATGCCAAACAAGAACGGTCCCAGGACTGAACCCACAGGTACTCCACTTGTCACTTGTCTGAAGCTGGATTTGGAGTTGGCTACTTTTACAGTCTGGGTTCTGTCAGTAAGCCAGTTGGCAACCCATCAAGTGACGTAGGGATTTATGCCCAGCTTAGTAAGTTTATCTATGATTCCAGAGTGGGGGATGGTGTCGAAGGCCTTGGCAAGGTCCAAATAGGCAGTATGGACCGCCTTACCCTTGACCACAGCTCTGGAGACTGATTCGAAGAAGTCTATCAGGTTCAGGAGACAAGATCGGCCCTTCACGAACCCAAATTGGGTGGGGTCCAATGCTTAAAGGTTGCCAATGTCTTTATTTATAAGTTCCATGACAATACATTCCATGCCCTTGCAGATCAGGCTTGTCAGACTGATGGGACAGTAGTTCCCGGGATCCAAGATGGATCCCCCCTTGTGGAGTGGGATAACTGTAGCTGTACGCCACTCAGTGAGCATGAAGCCTGAGGTGAGGCTATGATTAAACATGACTCTTAGGTGAAGTGCCAGTTCATTTTGTAGTTCATGTAGTACACAGCCCGGGATGTCATCTGGTCCCATGGATGCTGTATTGTTAGCTTTGGAGAGCGCGGTTTCTACCTGTGTGGCTGTGATTACTGGAATTTGGCAATCTTTTGGTATTGAGATGGGCCCTTTAGGGGGTGCGAGGGGGGTGAAGTTGGCACTAAATCGATCTGCCAGGATATTGGCAATATCCTTAGGATCAGTATATTTAATGCCATTCTGTTGTAGCTCAGAACATATCTGAGCATTGCCATTTAGATTCTTGACATAACTATAGAATGCCTTGTGGTTGTCTTTGGAATCTTTGGCAATTTTATTTTCGTAACTAGCTTTTGAGGATTTTATGAGGGATTTCAGCTTCTTACTGAGGCTGGTAAGGGAGTTTTTTGCATCCTGGGATTTTACTCTTTTCTGCAACAGTTTCTTCCTTCTGCTGTATAGTTTGTTTATAGCAGGGGACCACCAGATTGGCTTTCTTTTTTTGGAAGAGAGCATCTTGGTTCTATTTGGGATGGCACGATTCATGCACGAGTGGATGTGCTCGTACAGTGCCTTAGTGTAGGATTCTGCAGTCGAACTTTCAGATCCCGTCTGCATGGGTGTCATGAAGTTTGTCACTTCTGACTTGAGTAGTATGAAGTTGGCTTTGGAGAAGTTTTTTGTGGAGGTTTCCTTACTGGGGGGTGGGGGTGGGATGTGGATGTCAAGGGTGATTTGCTTATGGTCAGACCTGACCAATGAGGGGGTGACCACTGGTGTGGAGCATCTATCTCCCATGTTGGTAATGACCAGGTTTAGGATATTGGAGCCCCTAGTGGGACAATGGATTAGTTGATCCAGGGCATTGGAATTTATGAATTCCAAGAACCATTGGGAAAAGGTGTTGGTACCCAAGTAGTTTTCCCAGTTAATGGCAGGGTAGTTGAAATCACCCAGTATTAGGGTGCTCGGTTGGATCTTAATATTTTCCAGTATGTTTAGAAAGGTGTAGTGAGAATCTTGGGGCATGGTGGGGGATCTGTAGCAAGCTACAGTTTGAATTGCAGTCTTACCTAGTGTTAGTTGCACCTGGAGAATTTCAGATGCATTGTGTTGGGCAACTAGTCTGGAGGTGTGAATATCCTTGGTGAATATGAACACTCCTCCACTTTTAGTGTTTCGGTCTTGGTTTTGTTGCCGAAAAGTGTAGTAAGAGTTGTAGCCTGGTATTGCAGGGGGTGCTCTCTGCAGCCTTGAACCAGGTCTCAGTTACTGCACAGATATCAATGTTCTCCATTTTTAGGAGTGCCTCGAGAGAGTGCATTTTGAAGTTTAGACTGCTGTATACATTAATAAGTTTTTCCTGTTACTGTAGAGTTTATTTATGTCAGTAAACTACCAGCATAGTTTGATTTTAAATTTCTCATTATATTTGGATCTGGATGTGACTGCTGATTCTGTGCATTTATTTATATGGGTTTAAAAATCTATCTATTGAGGCGATGTCTGGGGTAATGTTGTTATAAGTGAATTTTGAGACTTTGTTACATTTGAGGAGATCTCTGGAGCACTCTCTGGCTGTATTCACTTGCTTGGGCCTGGCAGCTGATGCAGCGGACTAAGCCTGTGAGATGTAATTTCTGTGGTACAAGGTCTGATTCCCTCAACCCTCACTTACACACTGTGTGATTTTGTGCAAGTCACTTAACCAGAGAATGCTTGGGGGCAACTGGAAATCTGGGCTCAAACCCTGGACTGCAAGTCTAGTAACTATGTATGAACCTGTATTTGCTTATAGTCATACAGTAGACAAATGGAGGCTGAGGGAGTTAAACCCTGGACAACAGTATGAAGCTCTTTAATGGCTTGCATCCTAATTCGCTGCTACACTTAACCAGCTTGCATCCTTAATCCTCTGTTAGACTTAACTGAGCTCAAGAAATGCTAAACACATTCTAAACCAGTAAGTGCCACTAAACAGCCAGACACACAAAACCAAACGAAGAAATGCGCTTAACTATATACTTCAACCTGATATTAGCTCAGCTGTATTATGCACATAGGATTGCAAAATGGCCATGGAGTACACAGAAGGAAATTCAGAGTAAATTAAAACCAGTCACCTTTTTTAGAGGCATGTTAAGTCCAGTAAAGAAGGGATACCATCCTTGTATCCAACCACTATTAGCTATATACTGGGGACTTAATCAGTAAGCTTACATTCCACAGTTTGCTCCAGTAATATTGCAGACACCACATCACTCTATCAAGACCCTTTTGTAATCTACAAAGTACAAAGCAATCAATCATACAAGATTTGCCAAATAGCTTATTGAAACTGAACAGAAAAACGTAACAGTGGAAACAGAGGATCACTATTATCTATCACAGCACTTGTTATATAATAGAAATCCCCTACAGCTGTCAGGATGAAATTCGTAAAGCCCTAAAGTCTCCATGTTCTGAAGAATTTAATATAAAGTGCAAATGTATTTACGTGGATGGAGCTAGATATTGGGATGAAGGAAGTTACAAGACAGGTTTTGCAGTGCATGCTGCTGATTGGAGCACAATGCAGTTGTACAAAGTTATGTTACCTGTGCACATGTCATCAAAAAGAGCAAGTTGGAGGCAGTGTTGTATGCATTACAGAAAACAAAGAAAGAAGATGGCAGAGCGAATGTTACCAGTGATAGTTCATATGCAGTATAAGCTCTTACCCTACATTCAGCAATATGGAATAGAAGTGGTTTTGTGGACAGTAGCAACAAGCTAATACAGCATGCAGAAATACTGAGACAGATTTTTGAGTTGGGACAACAGCACCCTCTCAAATGGAGTGTGTGCAGGGTTAAAGCACACAAGACTGTGGGAGACAATCCTCATTTTCAGGGAAATGTGGGAACAGATGCTGCAGCAAAAGAAACAACTAAACCAGGAATACCTTCATACCCCACACCTGGAGTCAGGGTCAGTAGAATATATACACACAGAAACCTGTACCCAACACCTGGAGTAGGGTCAGTAAAATTAATATATGCACACAGAAACCCATACCCCACACCCAGAGTCAAGGTCAGTACAATTAATATACTGACACAGAAACCTGTACCCCACACCAGAAGTCAGGGTCACTAAAATGAATATACACACAAAGAAACCCATACCCTACACCAGACGTCAAAGTCAGTAAAATTAATATAAGCACACATAAACCCATACCCAATGGGTCTATCTCACATCATCGAAGTGTCAAAACTTCGAATGTGATAACATCGAACCCAAAACCACGAAAGCTGAAAACCCCAAAGACTGAGAACAGCGATTTTTTTCCCGTGGGAAAAAAATCACTGTTCCAGTACAAAACTTTTCCTGGGAAAGAATATGATGTTCCGCAGCTTCGATATTTTCAGTCTTCGAATTTATCAGTTCAATGTTTTCACATTCAGAGCTTTTACGGTTTGATGATATCATACAAACCCATACCCAACACCAGATGTCAGGATCAGTAAAAATTAATATATGCAGACAGAAACCCGTACCCACACCAGAAGTAAAGGTCAGTAAAATTAACATATGCGCACAGAAACCCCTACCCCCACTAGAAATCAGGGTTAGTAAAATTAATATACGCACACAGAAACCCATACCCAACACCAGAAGTCAAGGTCAGTAAAATTAATATATACACACAGAAACCCGGTGATGCCAAAGACTTAATGTTTTTACAGAAGTCTCAGGGTCAAACAAATGAACTCAGTATGTATAAAATATTGCCACTAGGTCCAGGAGTAGAGATTCATGTATTTGAGACACAGAGAGGTCAAAACCTGCCATTTATACCAGGTCCTTTAGTTAAACAAATGGTAAAATGCAGTCACCAGATTCTGGGACATATGTCAGCACAAAAGTTACGGCCAGCACAAGTACTGGCATCCATGTTTGATAAAGTTCTGCAAAAACATAATAGAAGAACACATGGTGTGTTTACAGACAAATCCAACCTGTAAAAATCACAGTTATAGAGAGTTCCAGTATCAGAGGAACCATGGTACAGTGTGCAGATAGATTATGCAGGACCATTGCCTTCTGCCAAGGGAAAGTACAGATACCTGATGGTTGTTGTGGATACATTTTCTAAACTGGTCAAAGCAATACTGACCAAAAGCTGTACTAGAAAAATGACAGCGTCAGCACTGTGGACACGTATTTTCACACTGTGGTTGGTCTTAGATAATAGAATTAGATAATGGTTCATAGTTCACCAGTCAAGTCATGAAATAAATGTGCAGTGTGTCAGGAATCCAGCAGAGATTTCATATGCCATACCCTCCTCAGTCAAATGGAATTGTAGAAAGAATGAACAGAACTCTCAAAGAAAGCTTTAAAAAGGCCTGCCTAGAAAAGGGAACCAAATGGGGTCAATATTTACCAGGTATTCTGTTAGGAATCAGGGCATCTCCAAGTGCCAAGACAGGTATTATACCTTATAAGCTGATGGCAGGCAGGCAGATGCCAGTGCATTTTCCATTAGATCCTAATGCACAAGGTTCTAGTCCTGAAGTTGCAGTAACACAGCATAATGCCTGGTTAGAGCAACTACAAAAGTCTTTGATAGAAATTAGCATGTTTGCTGCAAAGAAACTTAGAACTTACTGTACAGTTACAGCCAGGGCAAAGAGTAATGATTAAACTTTTATTTATTTATTTATTTGCATATAGGTCCCTGGAACAGTACCTGGGAAGGTCCTTAAGTTGTTATTTCACAGTTGGACTACTGGTGTACACTGTTAGAGATAAAGATGTGAGGAAAAAATCAAAACAAGGTGAAGTGGGGCACCTAGATCAGTGCAAAGTCATTAAATCAATGGTAGCTTATAGCAACTGATGCTGCCTTTACTTTTTGGTTTTAGAAAATGCAGTATCAACATTAGCTAGAGAAGCTTACTAAAGAAATACAAAAAAGTAATACCAAAAAACATCTCAGTGTTATGATACTGCAAGTCTTTGGAATATTTTTAATTTATAGTGTCACAGCTTTTTCTATGCTCTATCAATTTGTATTACCTGTAAAAATGCTTAGTTTTATTGTTATTTTGTTTTGTTACTTGGTTATGGATCACTGTGTTTTATGCAAAAATTTATAAATGTGAAGGGGAAAAAAAACAGTTAAATATTTGGAGTTCACCATGATGTTCGCATTCGTCATGTTAACAGGTACAGCAAGTTATTCCAGCCAGGCTAGTGATGTTAAAAAGTGCGAGAAAACAGTAAGACAAATGGCCGTCAGTGCAGAATGCTGGGTCCCACAGTTTAATACCTTTCTTTCATGCACTATGCCTACTTGGATAATGTTACTCTTGGTTTAAATGGATAGGTAGCTTATTCATAGGCTGTTAAGGAAAAATAATTACATTTTTTTCATAACATTTGCATTGTTTGTGGTTCTATGTGTTTTTTTTTAATGTTAAAGTTCTGATGTGCTCAAAAGTTTACTTTAGTTCTAACAGTTAATGTAGTTAATGATAAAATAATTATGTTGCAAGTCCATCTAACACAGACTTAAAAAAGGGGGAACTAATAGCTGTTTTGTAAGTATAAAACAGGGCACTTACGTACTATTGTAACCAGATTCCGAATGTGTCATAATTGTAGAAATTATGGCCAGAGGAGTTTTTCCTGGTTTTTGCAGGGTGGAAAGTTACTGATCAGCTGTCTGTGATATCGGGGAATCACCCAGCTGCACTATTAAGGGCCACATTTCTCTTCCACATTCATGTCATTCAGCGACGGCTTTCTTTTTAAAAACCCTGCACACCACCATGCACACGGAACACTGCGAAACTATGAACTCTCTGTAATCCCATTCTGTTTATGAAGAGTCCACTCAAACATTCCACTGTATTTCACTTTCTGTCTTTTTACATTTTGTAAATATTGTTTGCATGCTTATCGTATACTACAGTGCTACTTGACTATAGAGTAGTACACTTATTCTTGTATGTAATTCCTTCGTATTACTGTATTAACCTTTTATATTTGTAACCTGTGTTATTGCTATATATATTGTTTATAGTCTGTCATTTTTTTCTGGGGCTTTTCCCCCAAGGACTCCGCTGAAAACAGACACCAGCTGTCCAGATGGACCATCCTGGTAAACAAATGTTAAATAAATAAATAATGTATAATGGATTAATTACTCTGAATCACAGTCACATCCCAAACTCAGTATATGTGAACAGTTTTGCAAATACTACTATGTCTCTTTCTGGTTTATCTAAAACTCAATCCTGAAAATACATACAGTGACACCAAAGAAATGTTCTCCTTTCAAGCAGTGACATTTTCTGGCCGGATGCAATGAGGCATGCTTTCAGCATATTCCCTTCCCCAGAACTGTTTTCAAGGGTGACAGTTCCTGTGGCAGCCCAAAAGGGGGAAAAAGCAACTGACAGTCTGACAGTTCCCATCCCAGCCAAAAAGGAGGAAAATCAACGTCTGCAGACGTGAAACATTTATCAGTAAACACATCTCACGGAGGATAACACTCATGGGGGGCCAACACAGCATGGGCATGATCGAAAGAGAAAGCTGACAGAATGCATTTCTGTTCTTTCGCAACCAACTACCAGGACAAGCCACTACCTTTTCCTCACATACCGCTTGGGGCGTGTAAACTCCGATTTCCAGGACAGCACAATGTTAGTAATCTGTCAAAATTCATGACATTAAGGACAACGACTCGTTTGTCCATAATGTCAAGAATTATCACAAATTTGGAAGCTGGTTGCAAGAGAATCGCAATCTAGTTGCGATAATACGTAAGTACCTAAAATAGTTTGCCCTACTTGGTTTTCTGTTAAGTTCTATTTTTCTTATACTTGTTATTATAATGTACTTGAGTAGTTAATTGTTGCAGCACAAATGTTTCAGCTATAACTGCTTTGTGTTACTACAAGATCCTTGAAATGTAAGCGTCTAAGCTAATGTATAACCACAGCTATTAAGTTTAGATAACATTGGAATGCAGGAGTTTAGTATCAACTATAATAGTTCCAGGCTGTAGGAGCTTAATAAATTAATGTATAGCTAAAAGTAATTTTCCGTTCTTCCTACATGACTAGAAGTATTAAAGGTTAATGTTCTCTTTCATAAGTAAATGTACAAGAAATTACTTGTATTTTTCAAAGAAACTACTATAAAAAGAAGTTATGTACTCACCATAACGTTCCATCTGAGTAGGTAACTTCATTTGTCAGCAACCTGTGGGTATCGGATCTGATCTGGATCGGAGCCGGCAGCTTTCCAAGCTTGAGATCCGAGCTCCAAACTCCTCCCCTTACCCATAATACCCTGCCATCTCCTTCCAACCCTCAGATCGCATTTTCCCATTTATACAATATCACAAGACAATACCACAACCTGACAGGTAAAAACCTAACCTAAGGTTTAAGAAAAACAGGGACCATACTATGGTCCAGGTATCTAAAGAACCCGGTTGGGGGAAGGAGGGAGGGTTGGTTGCTGACAAATGAAGTTACCTACTCAGATGGAACGTTATGGTGAGTACATAACTTCTTTATCTGAAGTAGTTAACTTTATTTGATCAGCAACCTGTGGGACAGAGTCCCCAGCTACCAAAACACTTGGGAGGTCCTCAAGGAAGGATATTCCGGAGCACTGCAGAGCCAAAGGCTGCTCTACCTCTGGAGATCAAATCCAACTTATAAAGAGAGATAAAGGTGTGCGAAGAGGCCCAAGTAGCTGCAGAACAAATGTCATCCAGGGGAATCTTTGACCAAAAGGCAGCAGAAGTAGCCATTGAACGGGTTGAGTGAGCATGGACGCCTAAGGGTTCATGCAAACCAAAAATCTTGTATGAAAGTAAAATGCAACTAGAGATCCATCTGGCTAGAGTCACCTTCGACACAGGCTTCCCCAAGAAGGGCTTCACAAAGGAAACAAAGAGCTGCTCAGATTTTCGAAAGGCAGCTGTTTTGTTCAAGTAAAAGCACAACTGTCTATGCACATCTAAAAGATGAAGTTTATATTCCCCTTTATTCTGAAAGTTAGGGAAAAAAACTGGCAGATTAATGGACTGATTGATGTTCGCCTCAGAATTCACTTTAGGTAAAAAGGTTGGATTAGTCCTGAGAGAGACCCTGTCTTTATGGAAGACAAGATACGGGGGCTTAATACAGAGGGACTGAAGTTCCGACACCCTTCTGGCTGAGGTGATAGCTATTAAGAAGGCAGTTTTCCAACACAGGAATTTCAATTCAACCGAAGCTACAGGTTCAAAGGGGGGTCCGGTGAGAGCCTGAAGGACCAAAGTCAAGTCCCATGGGGGAACGACATTTCTAACGGGAGGCCTTAAGAGAAAGGTGCCTTTCAAAAAAGTCTTACAGATCTTAGTGGAGGCTAAGGGACTGAAATTGTCTCCAATGTGGAAATGGGATATAGCAGCCATCTGTACCTTTACAGTAGAAGAGCTGGCCCCTTGTTGGAAGATGTGAGATAGGAAAGCAAGCACTGCTGGAATAGGAGCAGTGAAAGGGTCCAAATTCCTATCAGAGGCCCAGATGGAAAAACGCTTCCATTTGTTGTTGTAAACCTTCCTGGTAGAGGGCTTATGAGCCGCTACCAGGATGGATCTCACTGCCGACGAGATACCGGGAGTCCTAGCAACTAATGGAACTGGATCAACCAAGCTGACAGCTTGAGGTTGACCAGATTCGGGGGTTCCAATCCCAACGGGTGAGATATCAGATCCGGGATGGGATCTAAGGTCCAAAGAGGAGCTATGAGGTGAGACCGTAGAAAAGGGAACCAGGTTTGACAAGGCCAGAATGGGGCTATGAGGATAATCTTGTTCCTCCACCGATGAGCTTTCTGTAAGAAATTTGTCATCAATGGAAGAGGAGGATAAGCATAAAGAAGACCGGATGGCCAAGCATGAACTACAGCATCTCTGGGGCTTTCCCCGGGGGGGGGGGGATTAGAACGAAAAACTCACTGCACTTCGCATTTGAAGGCGATGCGAAGAGATCGCAGCAAGGCTGGCCCCATTTGCAGAATATCTGATTCGCTACTAAGTGGTTCAGAGACCACTCATAAGGTGACAGAATAGTTTGACTCAGCTTGTCCGCCAGGTTGTTGGACCGACCCAGAATGTGCGTTGCTAACAGAAAGCGGTTGGTGGATATCACCCAATCCCAAACTCTCATGGCCTCTCGTCAAAGAGGGTAAGACCTGGTTCCCCCCTGTTTGTTGATGTACCAGACCACCGACATATTGTCTGTCTGAATTGCAATATTCCCTGGAGGGAGAAGGGCATGAAGGGCCTGCAATGCTAGATGCACCGCTCTCATCTCCAGAACACTGATATGCAGCATGGTCTCTGTCTGAGTCCACGTACCTTGGACAGCCCTGCCCATGCAATGCCCCATCCAAGGCGAAGCGCCCGTGGTTACTGTGGCTTGGGGTTGCGGCATTATAAATGGTCGTCCTTCCCGAAGTTCCAGAGACTGAATCCACCACATGAGGGAATCCCTGCAAACTCTGCTGAGGCAGATCGGAGAGTCCAACGGATGTTGAAAGATCAACCACTGAACCTTCAAAGTCCACTGGAGGACTCTCATGTGTAAGCGCACTAAGGGTGAAAGGTTGATTGCCGCTGCCATGGACCCTAAAGCTCTCAGGACTAGTTTCGCCGATGGGGCTTGAGGTTGAAGGAGGGCTAAGACGTGGAGGGTCAGGCTGCGAAGTCTGTCCGATGTCAAAAAGGGCTTGGTCTGAAGAGTGTCTATCCTAGCCCCTATGAAGTCCAGGACTTGGTCAGGTTGAACCATCTCCTTCCAACCCTCAGATCGCATTTTCCCATTTATACAATATCACAAGACAATACCACAACCTGACAGGTAAAAACCTAACCTAAGGTTTAAGAAAAACAGGGACCATACTATGGTCCAGGTATCTAAAGAACCCGGTTGGGGGAAGGAGGGAGGGTTGGTTGCTGACAAATGAAGTTACCTACTCAGATGGAACGTTATGGTGAGTACATAACTTCTTTATCTGAAGTAGTTAACTTTATTTGATCAGCAACCTGTGGGACAGAGTCCCCAGCTACCAAAACACTTGGGAGGTCCTCAAGGAAGGATATTCCGGAGCACTGCAGAGCCAAAGGCTGCTCTACCTCTGGAGATCAAATCCAACTTATAAAGAGAGATAAAGGTGTGCGAAGAGGCCCAAGTAGCTGCAGAACAAATGTCATCCAGGGAATCTTTGACCAAAGGCAGCAGAAGTAGCCATTGAACGGGTTGAGTGAGCATGGACGCCTAAGGGTTCATGCAAACCAAAAATCTTGTATGAAAGTAAAATGCAACTAGAGATCCATCTGGCTAGAGTCACCTTCGACACAGGCTTCCCCAAGAAGGGCTTCACAAAGGAAACAAAGAGCTGCTCAGATTTTCGAAAGGCAGCTGTTTTGTTCAAGTAAAAGCACAACTGTCTATGCACATCTAAAAGATGAAGTTTATATTCCCCTTTATTCTGAAAGTTAGGGAAAAAAACTGGCAGATTAATGGACTGATTGATGTTCGCCTCAGAATTCACTTTAGGTAAAAAGGTTGGATTAGTCCTGAGAGAGACCCTGTCTTTATGGAAGACAAGATACGGGGGCTTAATACAGAGGGACTGAAGTTCCGACACCCTTCTGGCTGAGGTGATAGCTATTAAGAAGGCAGTTTTCCAACACAGGAATTTCAATTCAACCGAAGCTACAGGTTCAAAGGGGGGTCCGGTGAGAGCCTGAAGGACCAAAGTCAAGTCCCATGGGGGAACGACATTTCTAACGGGAGGCCTTAAGAGAAAGGTGCCTTTCAAAAAAGTCTTACAGATCTTAGTGGAGGCTAAGGGACTGAAATTGTCTCCAATGTGGAAATGGGATATAGCAGCCATCTGTACCTTTACAGTAGAAGAGCTGGCCTTGTTGGAAGATGTGAGATAGGAAAGCAAGCACTGCTGGAATAGGAGCAGTGAAAGGGTCCAAATTCTATCAGAGGCCCAGATGGAAAACGCTTCCATTTGTTGTTGTAAACCTTCCTGGTAGAGGGCTTATGAGCCGCTACCAGGATGGATCTCACTGCCGACGAGATACCGGGAGTCCTAGCAACTAATGGAACTGGATCAACCAAGCTGACAGCTTGAGGTTGACCAGATTCGGGGTTCAATCCCAGCGGTGAGATATCAGATCCGGGATGGGATCTAAGGTCCAAGAGGAGCTATGAGGTGAGACCGTAGAAAAGGGAACCAGGTTTGACAAGGCCAGAATGGGGCTATGAGGATAATCTTGTTCCTCCACCGATGAGCTTTCTGTAAGAAATTTGTCATCAATGGAAGAGGAGGATAAGCATAAAGAAGACCGGATGGCCAAGCATGAACTACAGCATCTCTGGGGCTTTCCCCGGGGGGGGGGGGATTAGGACGAAAAACTCACTGCACTTAGCATTTGAAGGCGATGCGAAGAGATCGCAGCAAGGCTGGCCCCATTTGCAGAATATCTGATTCGCTACTAAGTGGTTCAGAGACCACTCATAAGGTGACAGAATAGTTTGACTCAGCTTGTCCGCCAGGTTGTTGGACCGACCCAGAATGTGCGTTGCTAACAGAAAGCGGTTGGTGGATATCACCCAATCCCAAACTCTCATGGCCTCTCGTCAAAGAGGGTAAGACCTGGTTCCCCCCTGTTTGTTGATGTACCAGACCACCGACATATTGTCTGTCTGAATTGCAATATTCCCTGGAGGGAGAAGGGCATGAAGGGCCTGCAATGCTAGATGCACCGCTCTCATCTCCAGAACACTGATATGCAGCATGGTCTCTGTCTGAGTCCACGTACCTTGGACAGCCCTGCCCATGCAATGCCCCCCCCCCCATCCAAGGCGAGAAGCGTCCGTGGTTACTGTGGCTTGGGGTTGCGGCATTATAAATGGTCGTCCTTCCCGAAGTTCCAGAGACTGAATCCACCACATGAGGGAATCCCTGCAAACTCTGCTGAGGCAGATCGGAGAGTCCAACGGATGTTGAAAGATCAACCACTGAACCTTCAAAGTCCACTGGAGGACTCTCATGTGTAAGCGCACTAAGGGTGAAAGGTTGATTGCCGCTGCCATGGACCCTAAAGCTCTCAGGACTAGTTTCGCCGATGGGGCTTGAGGTTGAAGGAGGGCTAAGACGTGGAGGGTCAGGCTGCGAAGTCTGTCCGATGTCAAAAAGGGCTTGGTCTGAAGAGTGTCTATCCTAGCCCCTATGAAGTCCAGGACTTGGTCAGGTTGAAGAAACGATTTCCTGTGGTTTATAGTGATCCCTAACTGGGAAGCCAGGAGCAGGAAATAATCCCTGGCTAAGCAAAGTAGATGCATGGTGGGAGCGGTAAGGAGCCAGTCATCTAGGTATGGAAAAACCTGTATTCCCTGAAGCCTCAGGTGGGCTGCTACAACCACTAAAACCTTGGTGAACACCCTGGGGGCTGTGGTGAGGCCGAAGGGTAAGACCCTGAACTGGAAGTGACCGGCCCCTAGCCAAAAGCGGAGGAATCTCCTGGAACGCCTGTCCATGAGAATGTGGTATTATGCGTCCTTGAGGTCTACGGAGCACATCCAGTCATTCTCCTGCAACAGGGGGAGAATAGATTGAAGTGTGACCATCTGGAATTTCTCCTTGGCAATGAAGAGATTCGTAGTAGAAAGGTCGAGGAATGGCCTCAAGTCCCCCGTCTTTTTTGGCACCAAAAAAAACCTTGAGTAATTGCCTAACCTGAACTGGTCTGGGGAGGGGGGGGGTGTGCTGGATGGCTATTTTTTCTATCAGCTTTTCTATTTCTAAAGTTGCACCCTCCCTCTGACTAGGTAGTACATTGGGGAGGTGCCTCGATCAAGGGGGTAAGTTTACGAAGGGGATAGAGTAACCTCTGGATATTACACAAAGCACCCAGCGATCAGTCGTGATGGACTCCCATTGTGCCAGGTGCTTCGAAAAATGCCCCCTGACTGCCTCCAGAGAGGAGCAGTCAGGCAACCCCTCAGGACTGCTGCGTGGGTCGATCAGAGAAAGGTTCTCGCCACCCAAAATTCTTCGGGCCCCCTCTGCCTCTGGGCCGGCGTCCACTTTGTCCCCCTCTGCCTCTGAAGGACGAAGGGTCCGGAGCGTAATGGGACTGCTGAGACTTCCGGAACCACATCTTCTTTTGTCCTCTCTGGTTCCTAGAAAAGGACCTTTGAGGAGCCGAGAAGCGGATTCCGACAGCAGACAGCGTCTTTCCGTCTTTCTCGCTCTGAACCAGCGTATCTCGGATGGTCTTGCCGAATAGGGTAGAACCATTGAAGGGAGCGTTAGCAAAGGATGCCTTGAAGGGTTCTACAAAGTCGCAAAGTTGGAGCCAGGTGTGACGCCTTAAGGCGATACCTGATCCACTGGCTCTAGCGGCTCCCTCCGTGGCATGGGAGAGAAGCCGCATAGACGTGTTTGACACAGCTTTTAGAGTGGCCATGCGAGTCGAGAAGGTTCGTTTGTCCTCGGCCGACATGGACTCTGAGAGAGACTCAGTGTATTCTTTGACAAGATCTCAATGGAGCCTAATAACATGGGCCAAATAATTCAGTAACCTTATAGAGAAGGTAGCTGAAGCAAACATCTGCTTTCCAATATGGTCCATCGTCCGAGACTCCTTATCAGGAGGATGGACCAAGGAACTATCCTGAGCTAGTTCCTTCTTGGTGGCTGCCGCTACCACCATGGCGTCTATGGGGGAACCTTTGCTCCATGCTGTCCTATCCACTGGGGGGCTAAGAATCTTATCAGGCCTCCTGGGGATTGGTTCTACAGTGTCCAGTTCCTTCCATACCCTGGTAGTGATCAAGTCCACCAGGGGGTCGGACAGAGGGGACACCCAAGAGGTAGACGGACCTGCGTCAAATGCCTCCAGAAACACCGTTTCATCCGAGGAAGGCTTTTCAGCTGCCCCCCCCCCTTTAAGCACAGCATTTCCATAATGTCTCCAAAGGAGACGTCCTCGGGGGGTGACCTGGGGGAACCTTCCCCTTCCTCTAAGTCAGTGTCTTCCATGAGGGACTCGTGGGAGTCCAAGTGCCTCCTCTTATACTTGCATTTGTGAGGGATCTCCTCGGGGGGGCTGTCCAAGGAGAGCTCACCAACAGGGTCTTGATGCAGGCTGTCCCTGAGGCCGGACGATGGAGGACAGGCCCATATGCAATGGAGTGGTGGCTGGACCTGTAGTAAGAGCAGGGGGTCTCAAACCTCTCAAGAGAACCCTCTCCACCACGTCAAATGCTGAGGGTGAACTGCTCTGTCTGGGATCCGTGATCAACACCCTCAGGTCTGACGTGGGGACCAAAGCCGGAGCCGAAGTGATCAGATCCAAAAGAGAGGTGTGCCTCGACCGCAACAGAGCCAAAGATGCACCAGCCCTCTCGGATCCGACACCCAGCCCTCGGCCCCGAGAGCTCAGATCCAGAAAAGGATCCGGTAAACTCGAAGGCACAGCCAACGTCGAAGTAGCAACCACTATCGGTGTCGATGACAACCCGGCTCTGAGACTACTCGGATCCGATGGCTCCGAAACCCAATAGTGGGTCCGAGAAGGAGCTATGGGGGCAAAAAAGGTGGCTGAACTCCCCCCCGGAGGGGGGGGGGGGCAGGAGCACTCCCATCTGCATCTGGGTCTGTAGAAAGAGACGCATCATCCAGTCCACGTCGGCATCAGAAAGGCTTCGGGTAGACCTAGATGAGGCTGCCAAAGCTGGCCTGGAGGGCCACCATGATGACCTCGAAGATGGCCGGGGCTCCTCCTCTGGCTCCGGTGAGAAGCGTGGAGAGCGGAGCCGAGAGGGGGAGGACCGGGGAATCTTCTTAGGGGAAGAAAGGAGTTTAGCCAGCGGGGCCGAAGGGGCTGACTCGGCCTGCCGCTTGTGGCTCCTGTGCTTCTGTCTATCTCTTTCCCTCTCTTTCTCTCTCCTTCTCTTTCTCCCTCTCTCTCCTTTCTATTTTTCTTGATTCTTTCTCTCCCTGGCAAACAACGGGAGTTTGAGTCTCAGCCAGGGGAGACAAGTTAGTGGGCTGAACAGCCGCAGCTGAAGCCACTGAGGGAGAGGAGGAAGAAGCTGAGTCCGGGGGTATAAAACCCGCCAGGATAAGCTTGTTCCTCCTATCCCTCAGGGCCCGCGGGTTAAAAGCTGCACAAATATGGCAGCCCAATGAGAGGTGTGCAACCCCCAGGCAAATAACGCACTGAGTGTGGCCATCGGCTGGGGAGAGCTTATGACCACACTCAGAGCATTTAGAGAAAATGGCCTTAGGGCCTTCGGCCATCCTAAACACTACCACATGCACACACACACACAAGACAAAGGAGGAGGATAGAAGTATTAAAAGAAACTAAGATAAGAAGGAAAAAGGAGGGTCGATAACTGAACAATCTGACACACACACACTACTCACAAAAAAGAAATCGCAAAGAGATTATTTTAACAAGAACTCACTAACTCTTAACCAGGAGCTCATGTCTTGTGCTTGTAGAAGCCGCTGCAAACAAGATCTGGGGGTTGGAAGGAGATGGCAGAGTATTATGGGTAAGGGGAGGAGTTTGGAGCTCGGATCTCAAGCTTGGAATGCTGCCGGCTCGGATCCAGATCGGATCCGATACCCACAGGTTGCTGATCAAATGAAGTTAACTACTTCAGATCAACAGCTTTACTGGCATTCAATTACCAGTCAGACTTGCAGCCCACTGGTCTCCTAACAGAAAAGACATGTTTAGCCAAGCATGCGGGAATGTATTTGTAGCTGCCTGAATAGGCAGTGAGGTAAAAAGCTTACAGTATCCAAGCATGCGGGAATATATTTGTAGCTGCTTGAATAGGCAGTGAGGTAAAAAGCTTACAGTATCCTGCTGGAGTGCAGTTTCTGTTGCACAGTTTTGGGTTTATGTTGTACGACAGTGTAAATAAACAGTTCAAAGAAAAAGACTGAGTTATTTCTTTTTAATACAGTTTAAAGTAAGTTATCAGTTTAAGTAGTTCTGTCAGTTGGTAACAGCTCACGTGGTAATAAAGATTTTTGTTTCATGTTCTCCTGCCAGCCTGTCACTGAGTTCAGGTTACCCCAGCTGCTGACAGTGTTTTCATTCCCCTGGGTCCTCATGCACCACTGTGAAGGTCCCCTGATACTATTCCACCAAAGCAGTCTGCCCACTCAACCAGGAAACCAGGAAGAAGCCATCAGACACAGCAGATGTGATAACTGCTACTGAACTGAGAAGGAAGAAGGACAGATGGGTCATCATACTGCTGGCTTGGCTGGAAGTTTTTTCCTCCCTAACTACTCCCACCAATGTGCTCAGAATGTATCCACAAAGAGAAGGGACCACTGGGCCTCCAAAGAAGTCCCTACCTATGTGGTGATATTATCTACTTGCCTGATCATCAGCTTATACAAACATGGTATGGCAACTCTCAGACTATACGAAGACTCCAAATTTACCCACACTTCACCCCCAAGCATGCACCCCTTTCCCTTATCTACAGAGATGCCAGCAGTCAAAGACTCTCATTCCTGTCTCTGCCATGGCCAGGCCAGTAGCTGAACCCAGGTCATCTAGGCCATGGTCAGGGTTTCATCTTTATATGCCAGACAGCCAACACCAATAGTAAGGACTTAAAAGTACTTACAAAATAACCCTCAGATGACCAACAGTTCCACTGCTGGGAGGGATCCAATGGGATCTATATAAATTCCATTAAAACCAATTCCAGAGACATAAGTGAAAAAGACACTGGAACTACATTCAATTATTTTTGTGGGAGCATTGTCTTTTCTCCATCCAATATACATACATACATGAGGTTGCCCACTCTGCACATTGGCTACTGTTATAGCCAACTCCAGGGTCACTAGGACAGGTTTGCTAAACAGAATGATGATGCCCTGACAGTAACCTAGAGAGTATGGTATCACAGAGACCCAAGAGCTACACGGGCCACAGTGGGTGGGGGTGGGGGGTGCAAATGTCCAATGTCAGCTCACATATGCTGAAGGAAGGAAGTAGATCAAGCTACCATAATGCTGGCACCTTTCAGACGGGAAGTTATGCAGTGCTATGGGTCATTTTATTAAATCAGTCAATAATCTGTATGTCTGTTTGTCTGTCTGTCTATCAATTAATTCTAATAACTCAGGTAGATGAGCTGGGTCATAAATAACCATTTCAGCCAAAGTCCAGGTCACTATATGAAACAGATGAAATAGCCAAACAGAAATAACTGCTGATGGTTACATTCAAAAGTTGATTAACATTTACGGTTGATTCAGTAGGTTGTTTTAGGATAATTTTTTACATCTGAAAAGTACAGTTGTGTCATGTTCTTGCCTTCATTACTGCAGTATACTTTACAGATAAGATTCCCTGCCATGGAAGCCTGACATCTGGCCAGTCTAACAAAGCCTACTGTTGCTTTAAGGTATACCAAGCATCACCCAAACATTTATTGTGTGGCATAGGGCATAAAGGTGATGTTCAGGCTTACCAACTACAGAACTGATTGCCCCAGTAAGAACACCAGTCCAATGAACCCAAGAGGTAACCTGTGCATCAGGAAAGGCAAAGGACTAGGGGGAAGGAAGGATGGAGTGAATACTGCAGCAGTGAATGCAAGGACATCTACCATTATGTTAAGATTTTACACAACTGTATTATGTCCTTACATTCACTTCTGCAGTATTTTTTAACATATGGGAGAGTGCCAAAGCTCAAGAGGAAACTTGGGAGGAGGAAGGAGCAGAAGAGTCCCCTAAAAAGCCACGAAGAACGGCACTAGCAAAATCAGCCCTAGCTCTAGAGATACCATCCAACTTATAGTGTTTGGTAAAGGTATGCACAGAAGTCCAGGTAGCTGCTTCAAGAATAGAATTAGTATCTAAGCCCTTCATAAAAGCATCAGAAGAAGCTACAGCTCTAGTAGAATGAGCCTTAACTAAAGAAGAAAGGTTCTTGCCATGAAAAGTTTAACAAAAGGAAATAGCCTTAGAAATCTAAGAAGAAGTAGCTTGTTTCGATACAGCTAATCCCAAAGATCTAGGATGAAAAGAAACAAACAACTGATCAAATTTTCTAATAGCAGTAGCCTTATCCAAATAAACCCTGAGTTGCCTAAGCATGTCCAAAGTATGCAGCACCCTCTCACTGTCAGATTGTGGAGAGGACAAAAATGTAGGCAGATTAATAGACTAAGTGACAGCTTATTAACCACCTGAGGTATAAAAGAAGGATTAGTGCACAAGGGTACCCTGTCCTCACGAAAGATCAAAAAATGGAGGACAAGCCATAAGGGCTTGCAACTTAGACACCTGTCCGGTAGAAGTAAGGGCTAGCGAAAGAACTGTCTTCAAAGATCAATGCTGTAGGGAAGCTGAAGCAGAAGGCTAAAAAGGAGCCTGAGTCAACTTCACCAAAACAACATTCAGATCCCAGGGAGGAGGAACAGGCTTCCTGGGAGGTCTAATGTTAAGGATGCCTTTAAGAAATTGTTTAACCTCAAATCTAGAAGCTAATGGAGGAGCAGAAGGCAGGCAAGCAGAGATAGCTGATAAGTGAGCCTTAAAAGAAGAATATTCCAAACCAGTATTGAGAAACTCACACAAATAAGAGAACCAAAGGAACATCCACAAGAAGTGGGTCCAGGTTATGAGAGAGACACCAAATAGAAAACCTCTTCCATTTGGATAAGTAGGATTTCCTAGTAGTAGGTTTCCTGGCCTCCTTCAGGAACTGCAGCACGTCCTCAGAAAATGGTGTGTATGAGGAATCAAAATCATTTCACCCACACTGTCATTTGAGGAGAGAAGGGGGAGGGGGTTGATGAGAGATCCCTTGTCTTGAGTAAGTAGATCCACCTTGTGAGGTAACTTGCAATGATTACCCCTGGCTAGATGCAAAAGTAGAGGGAGCAAGTGCTGCTGTGGCCAAAAGGGAGTCACCAACAAGAGTTTGGGAGCATCCTGTTGAATCTTGAAGAGGACTTTCAGAATGAGAGGAAGAAGAGGGAATGCATAAAGAAACATTCCCTTCCAAGAAAATGAGAGCGTGTCCACCTTCCACACCAAAGGACCTGGGAGTCTGCAATAAAACAGAGAAAGTTGTCTGTTTAGATGGGAGCCAAAAAGATCCACTTGAGGAGTACCCTAGTTTTGGATAATGTCCAGAAACATATCCCTGTGAAGCATCCTTCATGGGACTGTGTTAAGGACCTGCTCATAGTGTCTGCCACAATGTTCTAACTGGAAGGGGTAAAAATTCCCTGAAGAGTCACTTCATACTTGGAAGCAAGATCCCATACCAGAAGTGCCAACTGGCAAAGAAGATACAATCTCGTTCTTCCCTGTTTGTTGCTATACCCTATCACTGTGGTATTGTCTGCGAACACCTTCAGAGGCCCTGGAGAGAAAAGAGGATAAAAGGCCTGAAGAGCCAGCAGACAAACTCTCATCTCTATGATACTGATGTGTTCCTTCTGCTGATGAGGAGACCACACCCCCTATATCTTTAGGGAGCTCACGTCTGAAGCATCTGTGAAAAATTCCTGAGAGGTAAAAGAGTGATAAAAAAGAATCCCTGGATTCAGACACAACTGCTGAATCCACCAGTGAAGTTCCTGTCTGAAACAAGGAAGAAGAACTACAAAGTCTAGAGGATGTGCATGTTAAAGTCACGCTGACTTCAGAAAACACTGAAACTTTCTCATGAGAAGTCTGGCCAGAGGGAGCATTAACGTGGTTGATGCCATGAAACCCAGAGCTCTCAGACACTCTATGGTGGTAATGGAACCAGGAAAAGAAAAGTTTGAAGAAAGAAATGAGTGTTAAGACTTTTGGAGGAGGCAGGGATGCAAGCATTAGCACCATCCAAATCCTGCAACCCCAAAAACATGATCCTGAGAAGGAAACACAAAAGACTTTGTGAAATTTATTGTGAACCCCAGCCCCTAAAGAAGGCAAAAAATAAAATGAAGATTTTGCAAAAGGATCTCTGGAGAGGACATCTAAAAACAGCAGGTCATCTAAGTAAGGAAATATTTGCATCCCTTGAAGCCTGCAAAAAGCAATCAGAGGAGCAAGGCATTTGGTGCACACCCCTGGGGCAGTAGAAATGCCAAACAGCAAATCAGAGAACTGAAAAAGCCAGGAAGCAGAGAAATGCAAAACTTCCTGAAAAGAAGATGGATCAGAATATGGAGACAAACATTCTTGAGATCCAGAGACATCATATAGGCCTGAGGGAGCAAGAGAGGAAACAGAGTCTGAAGAGACAACATTTGAAAAGAAGGCACTTTCAGAAAAGTGTTTAGATGAGAGAGATCTAGGCTAGGTCTCCAAGTGCCCTCTTTCCTGGGCGCTAGAAACAGTCCGGAGTAGAACCCTTTCCCCCTTTGGGACACAGGCACCTCTTAAATAGTACCCCTAATCATGAGATTTTGAAGAACCTCTTGGAAAAAGGGAAGTTCTCCCTGAGGAGGCTGAGGAATGCCCATAAAAGGAGGACAGGATTTCCACACCATGAAGTACCCCTGATGAATGATAGACAGAACCCAAGAATCCTGAGTGATCTGAAGCCAAACAGGCAGAGAAAGACAAAGGTGAACAGAAAGAGGAATGTGGTTAGTAAGACATGGATAGTCATACACCACCTGGTTTGTCAGGAAAGCAAGGCTTCGGAATCCCTGATAACGGAGTAACCTTAGCAGGAGAAGCCCATTTGCCACTCTTTTTACCTTTAGCAGAAGTGTGAGACTGCCTACGAATAAAGGCTGGCTTAGTGGGGTAGTTTCTCTGAATTTTAGGCAGAGGAAAAACAACCACATGTTTAAGCTCCTATAAGGACTTACCCTTATCCTGAAGGGACATAAACAAACCAGCAGCTGCTTCCCCGAACAAAAGTTTAGTAACCAGAGGAGCATCCATCAACTTAGCCTTAATATCATCAGGTAGAGATTGAAGCCTTTGCCGAGAATACCCCCTCATTACTGAAACCAAAAACAGCAGCCCTAGAAGAGGCATCTGCTGCACCATAACTACATTTGATAAAATGATGAATGACTTGAGAGGAAGTCCCTAGCAAGGAAAGAGCAGAAGTTTTACCCTCGGAGTCTGGTAAATCAGAAATAAGTTGACAGGCCTGAGAACGAAGAGACAACATATACCTAGACATATGGGTCTGATAATTAAAAGCACTAAAAGCTAGGGTAGCAGAAGGGTAAACCTTCTTACCTAGCCTGTCCATGGTTCTGCTGTCCTTGTCAGAAGGCAATAACTTGAGTGAAAGAAGCAATTCAGACGGCTTATCAGAGGTTACAGAGAACACAGAAGGGTCAGCAGCAGGACATTTGTACAAAAAGTTACAATCCTCAGGCACCTTCTAAAATCTATCAGGCTTCTTAGGAGCAAGGGCAAAGAATCAGGTGCCTTAGAGGCATTGGAAAAAGCATCCAGCAAAGCAGCCAAAACAGAAAGAATATCTGCAGAGTCAGGAGATTCCAACTGCAGCAACTCATAGTGCCTCTTATGGATATCAGAAACATGAGCACAATCTCATTTAAAAAAATCCATCATCCTAGAGAGTGTGTCCACAAAGGAAATTTCCTCAAAAGGAACATCTGGGCTAATAGATTCCTCCGCCTCTGACTCATAAACCAAAGGAAAATGAATTTGAGTAAAATAAATCAGGGATTTATCATCAGAATCTGACCCTTCCTCAGAAGAATCCTTTTCCCCAGACCTTTTCAGGGGAATAGAAGATCAAGGAGGAGCAGGAACAACCCCTCCCCCCGAGAAGGCTTTAATTTTATTTATTTTATTTTATTTATTTATTTAAATTTGTTGACCGGGAGTGTCCGACTGGACGTGGGTCCATTTTCAGCGGAGGCCCGGGGAGAAAAGCTCCACAGTAAAATAAACAGACAGTAGTTACATTGGATTACATAGCGATTAACAATTTAACATAGAAATTACTTACAACATATTTACAGATGAAGAACATAGTACATCAGTAGACAACTAGAATCTTTACCTGTGAAGTACATAACAGGCATTAACAAATGTAACAATGAGAAGTTCCTGCTGTATAATAAGTACCAGGCTTATGAGCATCTGAGCTTGCTATAATCAAGGTAGTTAGTGGAGTGGAAAGAAAGGTGGTAGTTGGATGGGGTGGATGATATTAGAGTGGGATTTGCAAGGGCATAGCCAGCATGTTTTTAGGTGCGCTTTTAATAAAGTTTTGAAGTTGGTGCATGATGGATTTAATGACATTAAAGCAGTAAATAGCCCCTGAGTAAAGGCCTGCTATTCACTTTGTGGATCCCTAGGAGCATAAGAAACATTTCGTTTTTTGGTTGTTTTTTAAGGGAATGTCCCCCCTATAAAACTGAGAAGGCTCAGACCCAGGACGGCAGTCGGGAACCATAGTAGGAACTTCTTCCCCAACTAAAATCTGAGGAACTCTCCTAGGCCCTCAAAAAAAATCAACCATGGTTCCCCTTGAACATCCAAAAGGGATGCCTGCAAAGCCTCTTTAAACATGCTGCCAGTGAGATCCTTACAGGCCTCCAACCCAGTTGTGGCATAGAAATCCCAATAAAACAGCCAAGCAAGCCTCCGGGTTTGTAATGACCTCAGGAGAAACACCTAGCATACGCTGGACAGTGGAAGATTCCAGTCGTACCTTTTTCAGGTTCTTCATCCCTAACGGCTGACCCTCGGGATGGGAGATTCTTTCCATTGTAGCCTTAGCAAGAATCTTAAGATGGTGGTTCTCAAGATACAGGGAAAGGGAAGAAAGCCTATTGTGAAGGGTTTTCGGGATGGATGCCTAACTGAGCAAGATGTACGGTCATGAGATACTCCTAGGCAAAAAAGACACATTATGGTGGTCTTTATGGAGCATCTGTCTCCTGCACTGGCATTTATCCTTCCTGGTTGACATTAACCCCAAAGAGCACAAAAAAGGCAAGAAAAAAACAAACAAAAACCCCAACAGGGCACTTACGCAAACACCTGATTCATCACACAAAGCAGTTACGTAACAGTGTATTAATTATGTTTTTTTCAAATCTATACTAGGAAATTATGTATACATATTTACAAGATAACTTTAGCACCTAAAAGGATGAATGTGATTGCACATTTTACCATCCATGTTGGCCTTTAGAAGTGGGATTAGGGATTAAAAGAAACACTCCTAGGAATTAACCAAGGATAACTGATATCCTGGGAGGGGGCAGCCATGTACTTCTCCAACTTGAGGACAGTTATAGTCTGATTGTTAAATACTGGTACCCAAAATGGGGGGGGGGGTGCGGTGAACACAAGCCCTTAGGCCACTAGGATGAAGATCTCTTTGGATGGAGAAGCTGAATGACCTTCATGGCTGCCTGGATGATAGCTCCCTCTAGTCACCTCCAAATCCCTCAGTGATCTCTGACAGGTCACTGTAATGGGGACTGACGTTGCTTAGGACTTACAGGAGGGGGATGATGGTTTGCAAAGGCAACAAAAAAGCATCAAGGAGAAAAAAATGCAGGGTCACTGCAAGTCTAAGAAACATTCTCCCTTACAGAGGAATCAGTCTTTTCAGTGAACTGGCAAAATGATAACTTACACAGCTGGCTATCAAAGCAGTGGCCAGCTTGAAGTCCCATGTCAGGAATGTGCACTTTCGGAATAGTTTAATCTAATAACCTACATTAGACAGACCCAACTTTAATTTCAGCAACCAGTCCATGCATTTTGCATGAATGAATGTGTCATTTAACCAGACTAAAGCTCATAAGATTAATCGTGCAAAATCACAGCTGTGCCTAACGGGTTTTGTCTACTTAGCAAATGCTAAGTAAATAAATGGAGGAACACAGGTGTGCTTAAGTACTTCTCAGGTCTCTCATTTTCAAAAAGGGACAACATTATTACAGCAGACTCTTCTTAATAATCTTTCTCAGCACAACACTATTTTTGGAGTTATGATGCAATCGTACTTCTCAAATAAAAGTGGCACTTCAAAACCCATCCCCCTTACCTACAGAAACCATGTTCTCGTAGTTCTGTACCATCACCTCCTTGTGCAGCTGTTTCTGCTGTTTACTCAACATCTTCCATTCCTCTCTTGAAAATTTAACAGCAACATCTTCAAAGCTTTCTGGCACCTAGAAACACGTGGAATTTGTTTACTTGTTTTTTTAATCTCTTTTCATAAAAAATAAAATCTGAAATCCTTCACCAAGAAGTTAACAAGCTATTTTACGATGTCGATAAGCTATTCTACAATATCATGGTATATTTTATAGGGATTACATGGCTGCAACTCTGTCAGAATAAACATATTCATTCTTGCATCCTGTGCTAACACGGTAGGGTGGTCCCTCTGTGCTGTCCCCCAAGGCAAGATGAACTACCCATTAGCATTTTATGTCCCTCTCCTTCCTACCATCCTGCCCTCTATCAGTCTGATGGACAGAGATGCCAACTTCATGTCAGACCTGCTGGCTTGTCTGTGGAAGTACTGTGGGGTGAAGCACCTAAGGACCACCCCTACCATCCCCTGACTAATGGTCTTGTTGAAAAGTTAAACTCTACACTCAAGTCCATGCTACGGGCATTTGCAGACCAGTTTAAGAGGGAGTGGGACAAATATTTGCCCCATCTGTTGTTTGCTTACAGAGCGGTTCCCCAGGAATCCACATGTTTTTCACCCTTTGAGTTGCTGTACGGGCATAGGGTGAGGGGACCTCTAGATTTGATTCGAGATGAGTGGGAGGGTGAGTGTGAATCTCACAAGGAGTCTGTTGTGGCATATGTCCTAAACTTCAGGACAAGGCTCAGGGAACTCATGGGTTTGGCCCAGAAAAACCTGCCAGAAGTCCAACAGCAGAAAAAGGTCTGGTATAACAGGAATGGTCAAGCTAGCAAGTATGCTATAAGGCAGCAGGTATTGGTTCTCATTGCTGTCAGACACAACAAGCTGCAGGTATCTTGGGAGGTTCCATACAAGGTAGTAAGGAAGGTCAGTGATGTTAACTACATGGTAGAACTACTAGGCAGGAGACGGGCACAAATTGTACCATGTTAACAAGATGAAACCTTACCATGATAGGGAGGCCCTTGTGCTGAGTATTTGCAGTGGATGGCAGGAAGAGTCTGAGGGGGATCTGGTGAATGATTTCCTCAGTGAGGCTCGGACTGACACCTCAGTGGAAGGCGTAGCAATGCCCCAGCAGCTATTCCCAACCCAGGCTCGAGAAATCTGAGCAGTGTTACCAGAGTGTGGGGGCATGTTCACTGGGAAACCAGGGTGCACCCACCTGGTGCAGCACCATGTCCCTAAAGGCCTGTTAAGCAGGCCCCTTATAGGGTGCCTGAGAGAGTCAAACAGACTCTGAGGGAGGATATACAGGAAATGTTGGACCTAGGGGTAATTCAGAAGTCCAGCAGTCCCTGGTCCTCCCCAGTGGTGCTGGTACCAAAGAAGGATGGCAGCACCAGGTTCTGTGTGGACTACAGAAATTTAAATAGTCACACAGAGTCAGATCTTTACACCATGCCTAGGACAGATGAAGCCCTAGAGCAGCTGGGTGGGGCTAACTATCTTACAACTATTGATCTTACTAAGGGTTACTGGCAGGTGCCCTTGACTCCCAGCGCTAGAGAGAGATCAGCCTTTGTGACGCCTTTTGGCTTGGATGAGTTCGTGAAGATGCCCTTTGTGATGAAAAATGTCCCGGCAATTTTCCAGATGCTGGTAGATAGTATCCTAGCAGAAGCAGGAGAGTTTGTCCTTACTTACCTAGATGATATTGCCATCTACAGCCATTTCCAGAAGCTTAAAGGAGCACTGGGAGGACCCCCTGTGTTATCCAGTCCAGATTACAGCAAATAATTTGTTGTGCAGGTGGATACTTCAAAACATGGGGTGGGAGCTGTACTTAGCCTGGTTTCCTCAGAAGGAGAACAGCATCCAGTGGTATATCTCAATCTTAGGCTCCAACCCAGGGAGGAATGCTATGCAGCTGTAGAAAAGGAATGCCTAGCCATAGTGTGGGCACTGCAGAAACTTCAGCCTTATCTGTATGGAAGGAAATTCACTGTAGTTACAGACCACAATCCTTTAACATCGTTACATTGAGCCAGCCAACAAAATGCCAAATTACTAAGGTGGAGCCTAGGGTTGCAAGCATATATGACAGCGAAGCACCATACTGGGGTTAGCAATGCCAACGCAGATGGGGTCTCAAGACAGGGAATGGGGTAAGGTATTCCCAGATAGACTCAACCCTCTCAAGCAACGTTTCTCAAGGGTCACTTGAAAAACTATCTTGAGTTTTCGTGGGGGGGGGGGGGTCATGCTGCCAGCCTAGCTATCTGGAATTTTGTAAATAATTCTATGTCATGTGTGAATATTGATACGATTTATACAGAACTGTGTGTTATGTACTGAGCTTCAAGAATATAAACACAGCATACCGTGCTGGAACATAAAAGATTAACTTGCAAAACTTAAGAATAGTTGAGGTTAAGTTACTTTATAGCTGGGTTATAAACAAAAGATGTTATCTCTTAGTTTCAGTTCAACAGCAGACACAATGTCTACAGCTACAAGTTATTCTGTTGTCTTGAAAGAAAAGTAATTACTAGGTTTAAAATGTAAAGTGTTTTGTTGTTTTACGACTTCCAATATCTGGCAAACATCTGAGAAGTATGTATTTTTAACAGAGATGTTAAATCCTATTAGTTTTTGGTTTCTCCTGAGAACTGAAGGCAGGTGACAAAAAGTGATGCCATCCAGGCTAACTCAGCAGTAAAATGTGATATTGATTTAAGAACTCTCTCAGAAAGAGACTGTGCATTTTGTATTTTGGACCTAGCAAGAACATCCAATCATCATCATCTGCACTTGTCTTGCAGTAAGTAACATTTAGGGCATAGTGTCTCTCTTAGATATAGATAGGAATATAGTAAAGATTAGTTTAGATGTTTTCTGTATTTATTTGAGACTGTTCTGCAATGTTGTTTTAAAATATTTCCTGTGATTTTGAACTCTGAGGTAACTGTGTTGATTGACTGAGTATTGTCTTGTTCTTTTATTATTTATTACTAAATATATTTAAACCTATCTTTGTGGCTGATTTGTTTAGAGATATTTAAGCTCTCAGAGTACTTGCATATGTATTTGGTGACACTGTACAGGCCACTTCTGAATAGCCTTGCAAGTCTTGGTCAGACTACCATTTGGATTAATAGTAACATTACACAGTAGGACTGGACACCCTTTGTAAGGGCCTTATAGTAGCTGATAAGTAGGGGTTGGTGGCAGTGGAAACTACCTTATAGTCTGGGCAGAAGGGGGCATAGCTAGTAAACCTGTACCAGCATTCCCCAGGTGTGTGTGTATTTGTATATAAACCAAATCTCAAAGAGTGTGTGTGTGTGTGTGTGTGTGTGTGTGTGTGTGTGTGTGTGTGTGTGTGTGTGTGTGTGTGTGTGTGTGTGTGTGTGTGCCAGCTACTTGGGGAGTGACACAAAGCACTGGTTGGACAGAGAGGGTACTGGAGGTCTTGGCTTGGCCCCTAAGCTGAGATCTTAACCCTATATCGTGCCAGTGGGGAGTCTTACTGGGGATATGGAGAAAGAGAGAGAAACCAGCCCCAGACTGACTGTGATCTCTGTGTGCTCTTAAGGGAAATTGTACTTTACTGTGTGTGTATACTTGTCATCCTCCCAGTGTGTACGTCCCCTAACTGTACTGGGCCAGTGCAGGGATGTCACAGCATCCATCTGTGAGTGCCATGACCACAGATTTCTACAATAACAATTTTATCAGTAGCATCCATCTGCGAATGCCACTACCACAAATTTCTACAGTAACCGTTTTATCCATAACATCCATCTGTAAGTTCAAGTACTACATATTTCTACAACACCCGTTTTATCCATAACACCATTCAGTAAGTGCCACTATGACAAATTTCTGCAATAACCACTTTATCCATGTCTGTCCATGAGTGCCAGTACCATCATTTCCTACAATAACAATTTTGTCCACAGCATCCGTCTGTGAATGCCACGACCACAGATTTCTACAATGACCATTTTATCCATTACATCCTTTGTCTGCCCATTTCACTGTCCCAGAGGTCCATACGACATACACTACTTTAACCGTTTACAATACCATAGGCACTTACAAAGGATTATATACAATGTTTGAAACACAACTGTTTTTTTTTTAAGTTTGTAAGACTAGCTGCAAGTTTGACAAGGAAAAATAACCATTAACATAGATTACCTGACCTCTGTACATTTTCAATTACTCAACAGTAGTAACAAAACAGCAGCAAATTAAAAATAAAAATGAAAAGAAAATGAGGGAAATACAAAATAAAAAAAATGAGACAGTATCCAATTAATTACATATGGTACAGATGTCACTAACTTTATTTAACCACTGTACTGCATAAACATCAACTCATAATCTCTTGTGAAACCTTTCACCATAAACACATCGTGGATGCAAACAGTATGCAAACACAATGGATTAGTACATAGAATTTGCTTAAAAGGTAAGCAATGCCTTTTTCTTAAAGTTATTGTACAATTAATCAGTAACACACAAAAGGGTCTGTGTTACTGCAGAACGTCACTCCTATTGTGGAAGAAGCAAAAGGCAAAGTATACCAAGCCACAAGTGACAGAATTATATAAAAACACACAGTCTAGGGTGCATGAATGCGTAATCATACAATGGATTTGTTAAAAATTATCATTTCTTACCTAACAAACCCACTATTTTTGTATATCCTCTGCTCCCTAGACTTATTTTAGCAAGAGATACTGAGTTGATGTTTATTCCTTTTGGTTGGTAAATCCAGTCTGTCACTCTGCTACCATATATAGTAAATGGAGTGTCTGACAGTTTAACTCTGAGAATTAAGGCTTTGAGCTGCTAACAAGTTTTACCCTGTAGTTGTGGGTTTGATTCCTTCAGCCTACACTTACAAACTACGATTCTGAATATGCCATTTAACCAAACAGAATTCCCAGGCTGGTTCTGAAAATTGCTCATAAGCTCATGAGCATTTATGCTCTGTTTTGTGAACTGATAAAATAAATAAATAAACAAACCAGACAGAGTCTCTGAGCGACTGCTGAAAAGGGCCATTTGTATGTAATGGACTTACCCGGACAACAAATAAAATAAATACTGTCTTTTTAAATTTGGAATGTCTTGTTGCTGTCATACAATTAATCTGTTTAAGAAAGTGTTTTTAAAATGCTGCAAAACAATTTTTTTTTATATATTTCTCAGTTTTTATTTGGTTTTGCCTCATAACTGACAATAAATAATTCCCTTGATATTATTAATTACTGTGCTGTTGTGATGAGTTATTCTTTCAGTACATTTACAAGATTATTATAACATAAATTTGTAACATTAGTATGGCAGCAGTATTAATATAAGCCGAACATTTCGTGATGAGAATTGTTGCCATATTCAAAAAATATTTTAACTCTACTCTGAAAGACATGTACTTTCGGTTCATTACATTCAGGGGTTCCTATTATTTGTTTGACAGCATAGGTTGTCGAATCTGTGTAGATGGACACCTAAGCATCGAAATTTTAAAATAGCGAATGGCCAGATACGCAAATTCTTTCCATGGGAAAGCATTTGCTTGGCTGTTGTCGGGGATTTGCCTTTTCCCAAAATAGAGCGATCTCGGAGTTGGTATATTTAGTTGGGGGAGTGGGGGGCATAGCCCCCCCACTTTTTGGGTTTTGTGGTGGACTTTGTAATGCGATGGCCTAGCAATTTCTTTCGCGAGGAAAGAAAGGTCGCTCGTTATTTACAGGTTTTGACCCTTAGATGTCGATGCTTAGGCATTCGACAACCTAAGCTGTCGACTTTATAATATAGACCCACATTCAGTATACTATCTGACTCTCCCTCTCTTATTCGCACATCCATTTAATAGCCAATCAATCCAGTAAATAAATCCATAACAAAGAAAACAAAAAGTTTTAGACTAAAGATGTCAGAAATAAAATAGACAGTAAAAAATAAACACAATGGGCTACAAGAATTTTTAAAGACTAGCTAATAAAAAAAAATACACTTTTGTCTAGCAAGACAAAGAAAAAGAATTAAATGAATGCTACGTGGAAGAAAATGAGAGGGTTAAATAGGGAAGCGTAAGCAAATATGGAAAAAGGAATAGGTAAACATGCCGTAATAGGGATGCATGAAGTCCTTCAGATGAAAAGAAAAAGAAAAGGAGTGGCAGTGGAACGCTAACAAATGGATGTGTAAACTGTGACGTGGGCGAGCAGTGAAATTATCCAGTGTGTCAGTATTTGCAAAGAAAAGGAGGGATACAAGCATGGGATGTAGTGAGACTATTCAGTGAACACCATTTCAGTAAGAAATACTCAAAAATATCACACTTCATTGACAGGCAACATGTCAACTGTCTGAACAGGAAATTTACTGGCAGCTGGTATGTCCTTAATACAGAGGCAAAAAATGTTTGCCCCCACAAAGGGGGGGGGTGACGCATGACATGTGTGCATAAAAGGGTTGCAATTTTATTTTAATGATGTTTCAACCAATTGAAGTGTGGTGTGAGTCAACATTTTCAGATGAGGAAGTTTTCAGCAAAATGGTTGTAAATACATAGTTATGTTATGTACTCCAATATGGGTAGAAAGGAAGGTGTGAAAAGAATATGCTTTAAGCTATAGATAGACAACATCTATCTATCTACAACCCCTTTTTCCCATTTTTGTACATGGGGTCAGGGTGTCACTTCAGCACTAACAATCATCTAGGGTCAAGGTTCACACCACCGGGTGGCTACACAAAAATATGCAAGTATTTATTTATTTATTTATTTTGCATTTGTTGAACAGGACAGTCTGACAGGGAAGACCTCCTTTTCAGTGGAGGCGTGGAGAGAAAAGTTCCACAAAGATACAAAATGTAACACAGATTGTACAATCATGAGCACAGATGAAATGCCTCCAGGTAAATTAGAATATAGTTACAAACAACAGGCATTCAAGTAATGAACTGATGTGCAATACTGTACAAAGATTCAAAGAAGAGGAGAGATGGGTGGGGATTTATATAGGGTAAGGAGAGAGGAACGGGACAGGCTTATCCAGGCGTGGGACAGGAGCATACTCTCAGTTTTTCAGCATGCACTGTTTTAGTTGCAGTTTGAATGATTTTAAGTTATTGACCTGTTTTAAAACAAGTAGAATGAAGTTCCACTTGCTGAAAACATATGATTAGTAAAGGGATTTCCATACATTATGTGATTTGGTTATTTGAAGGTGTTTTGTCAGATGAGTGGAGACTCCTATTAGGAGAGTAGATTTGAATAATGTTATGGGTAGACGAAAACATGGTGGGGGTGTGGTAGTAAGAGAGTTAAAAGCATGAGGTGAGAGGAAACACCTTAAATCAGATGAGATATGGGAGATATGATTTGCTTGGTAGGCTTTTTAATCTCTCATTGAAAAAGAGGGCAGCAGTTATATACTGGGGACTGCTGATGTGTCTCCCATGTACAATATTCAAACAACATTTAATCTCTCATTGAAAAAGAGGGCAGCAGTTATATACTGGGGACTGCTGATGTGTCTCCCATGTACAATATTCAAACAACAAGAGACCCTGGAAACTTAATAAAGTCCATCATCTGTTCAAGACAAGACAATGCAGGACATACCCAAGACAGGAGCAGCCTGGGTTATTTCCTCAAATGGAAGGTGCATGTTTATGAGCTGACCTGAGTTGGCAAGCAGGACATCTTGTCAAATAAACCTAATAAAATTCTACACATGGGTCACTGGGAAAGCTCATAAGAGGAACTTAGATATAGTGTCGCTGAACTTTAAGAAGATCTTTACAGAATCTTACATAAATGGTTAACAGTAAAATTAAGAAATACTAGGATAAGAGAAAAAATAGTCGGATGGACAAGGGCTAGGTCCCAGACAGTAATGGTCAAGGGGTTCAGCTAAAGGATGACAACTGACAAAAAGAGTCAGTACTGGGACAAGAATTGCATAATACAGTCAAATGAGATACTATGGACATATGCTAAGGTGAATCTACTTACTGATGACACCAACAGCAATACGACAAGATGAGGAAGACTGATGTACAGAGGATCCTTGACAGCATGGCAATCTGGGATGGTACATGGCAGGCTGAGATCATCAAACCTAAATATAAGTTTACATACTTCAGCTGTGATAATTCAGGGAGACATACATACTCAGAGGAACCAAGAGGGAGAATGTCTTGACAGTCCTAGTAACACCCGGTATAAACCTTACAGAGCAATGGGAAAGAACACTTGTTAAAGTAAGCAGGATAGTAGGACAGCATAAACCCTCATTATGCAGATGCTGCTGTGCCACGTAACAGGCCACATGTAATTAAGAGGGCCTAAATAGAAAGAAAGAGTGGCCTGTTGGAACTCATTTAGAATACAGCAGCTACAGATACAATCCATGAAGAAAGGGTTTAAGAATGACCACATACACATTAGAGGAAGGGAAGGACAAAGGGATCCTGATTAGAATCCACAGCTTGAGCTAGAAAACAGAAGATTGGGACTGATGAGGAGGAGGAAGGAATGGGGCAGGAGAACCATAAGGGGCAGGACTGGCAGCTGGGATGAAGCAGATTCAGGTCAGATGTAACAAAGTATTTTTCCTGCTGAGAGTGGTAGAACAGGGGCAGGACTGGCAGCTGGGATGAAGCAGATTCAGACCAGATGTAACAAAGTATTTTTCCTGCTGAGAGTGGTAGAACAGGGGCAGGACTGGCAGCTGGGATGAAGCAGATTCAGGTCAGATGTAACAAAGTATTTTTCCTGCTGAGAGTGGTAGAACAGGGGCAGGACTGGCAGCTGGGATGAAGCAGATTCAGGTCAGATGTAACAAAGTATTTTTCCTGCTGAGAGTGGTAGAACAGGGGCAGGACTGGCAGCTGGGATGAAGCAGATTCAGGTCAGATGTAACAAAGTATTTTTCCTGCTGAGAGTGGTAGAACAGGGGCAGGACTGGCAGCTGGGATGAAGCAGATTCAGGTCAGATGTAACAAAGTATTTTTCCTGCTGAGAATGGTAGAACAATGAAAATACTATTTAAAAATGCAGTGAAGCAGGAATAACTTGGATGTTTCGAAACAGATCTGAACATATGGAAGATGAGGATGGGAAAGGTGTTCTTACAGTCCAGCGGTACAACCCGACATATTAAAAAGAGGAATGTGTACTGATGTAGGCATGTTCCGTATATCTGTGATCTGCCATTGCCCTTTTTTATATAAACTATGTAATTTGCCTCAGTATGTGTGTCACTACCTCATGTTAGCACAATAATCCCCTCAAAGCCATGCTTCCCTATAGACTTTCATGTTACTACACTACAACTTGGAATAAAATTCTTCATTTCCTATTATTCTCTCTGCATCTGCTCTCCCTACCATCCCTAGTACTGTAACAACCAGCTGTAGGTACGCTGTCCAAAACTGTAAAAACTACTTTAAGTAAGGTCAGAGCAGTGACCTGAACAGTAGCAGAATAGCCGTCCTTCTGCCTAACGTGAAGTCACATGACTTACCTACCAACATTCTCTTCCTTTATAGAGTGCTTTATACTTCCATTTACCAACCCATCATCTTTGTTTATTAATGAGCTGTTAACTGGTTTAGTCTCACTACGCTAGTGGCTTCTTTTCAGGGCAGACCCAAGGTCTTGTTCATACTGACAATGGGAAATTCAGTCAGGGCACCAGAACTTCCCCTTCTCTTTTTATACAGGTGTGGCAAGAGGGCTGCTGCAAGAGGAGGGTAAAACATGAAGGAGATTTAGAAAGGTTTCTGTGGATGAAGCTGCTGCTGCAATTTCAAAAGAAAACACAGTGGATAATACAAATGCTTAGGGCCAGGATTTACAAGCAAAAGTAATTCCTCTTCAAAAGGGAGGTCTGGAAAATGAAGTTTGCAGTGTTTAAATGAGGACAAAGTACTCCCTGATGAAATGACTTTGCCTTGGTTGGCAGCATATCTCTAAAGTGTACCTCATTATGAGGAATGTTTTTCATCTGGAGTTGTAAAATGTCCACATCCCTCAAAGTTCCACATTGAAAGAGTCTGTCACACATTCTGTGTTAAGAATTTTTTTACCTGAAATCCATGTTAAGTAATACTGAATCATATTAATTAATCAAAAGAACTTCTTATACATACAAATTAACAGATTTAACAATCCCCTAAACTTACTAATTGAAACCGTTACTAAGCTGTTCAGTAGGTGTTCCACATTTTGCCAATTTTTTCCACATTATGAGAGGTAGTGTCCCACATTTTGGAGATGGAAGGTTGAAAGCTATGACCATATCCAGTGCTCTGTCTGTCAAGTGCTAATCCCTAAGACCCTCCAAAGTTGTTTATCTTTCCTCTCCATATACCTTGAGAACCAATTTGTTAAGTTGTTGGCTCAGGGTGCTATGGAAGAATCCTCCCATCCTGGGGGGACAGCTGTCTTCTAAGAAGAAGGCCAAAAAGTGTAGGCCTGATCTGCTTGGTACCCAGCCTCTACCTGATGTCTGTCTAGAAGCTGGTGAAAGCCCTGAAGAATGTCTGGTACTTGTATCGGATTCCTCTGTCATAACCCCATCAGAGGTCGGTATGGATCCAAGCTCTTGCAAATCCTTTGAGACTTTTCAAACGTCTATTCCAGAAGTTGAGGGGGAACCACAGCAGATTATTTTCAAGGGGCCAAGCATGGTTCCTCAAATCTTAGTCTGGAAAGAGAGTCCTAGTACACTCATTGAATCCTGCCAAGGGGCTGAGCTGCCGAGGGTTGTTAGGGTGGACATCCCACTTGAGAAACAGCAAAAAAAAAAACACATTACCCCTATTGCTAAAGATCCTCAAATGAATAGCAGGCTTTTACCCAAGGCTTGTTTAATGCATTGATGGTCTTGAAGCCTCCCCAGCGGTTTTCATTCCCTGCTCCTCCCTGGTCTTCCACTCCTTTTAAGAGGACAAGGGAACTGGATTCCTCAGATGAGGACTCAGATTCTGGGGAGGAATTCCTAGATTACTCCTCTCAAATTCCTTTTCCTCTAGACTATGGCTCAGAGGAAGAGGATTCATTGAGCCCAGACTCCCCCTTGGAAGAATTATCCTTTGGGGATATTGTTGCTGGTATGATAGAGTACTTTAAATGGGATTGCTCCAAGGTCTCTGACATCTAAAAACAATACTATGAGCTTCTACAGATGCGGTTTCCTAAACTGTTTGTAGTTCTTCCAGTGTTGGCAGCTCTTTTAGACACCCCTAGGGCCATATATTGGGTAAAACGGGGTCATATTGGATAGGTTTGTAAGGGCCCTTAAGTGGTTAGCCTAGTAATAACCTCCAATAAACATATGAACCTTTTCTTCAGCCTCTGTAGTTCCTGACTCTCAACCCTCAGCACATAAGAAACCTGACAGGTTCTGCAAGATGCCTGAGGACTGCAAGTTCTTGTTTAAATGTCCTTCTACTGACACTTCTGTGGTTTCTGTCTCAACTGATAATCCTTCTAAATTTTTGCCTTCTTCTAGGCTATTTCTTTCTGAGAAGGATAGTAAAGCTATGGAGAGGTTGGGTAAAAAAGTATACACTGCTGCCACTTTGTCATTTAGGGCTATTAATTACCAAACACACATGACCAGGTGTGACTTGGTTCTCCTTTCTCAGGTGGCTAAGGTGGTGACTGATCTGCCTGATTCAGAAGGGAAGTAGCTCTTTCTCTGCTTGGGTCCACTTCCCTAGTCACTCGTAACTCCATAAAATGCAGTTGCAATGCTGCTGAGGCCTCTTCCAGAGCTGCTGCCTTTGATTCTGTGATGAAGCGTTATTATGGCCTACAACAGAGGTGCCAACGAGTTAAGTGGAATTGACTGTAAGACTGTTTATGTTGCTAATAATGTCATTTCTAATGACTGTTTATTAACAGATAAAAATGTTGTTAATCTTTCGGGTTATACACTAAGTGACTGTAAGCTAGGAGTGCTTAACCACAGTCTGAAATTTATTCCTACAGTTATGCCTAGATTACATATGATCAGAAAGGACATTTTTTGCCTTGTTAGGAAATTATACTTTATGCATTTTTTCATGCACAATGATAATTCAAATGTTTTAAATAATTTAAGTTTAAGTGAATAAGAGGAAATGGATAAAAGTTTTTATTCCGGTGTTTCTGATCTTGAAGGGGATAGGGTTATTAATGCTTATTGTAAGTTAGATACATCTAGTGTGATGTATATGTGACAGCCGTGCCCTGGCCCAGCAATCAAGGAGCCTCAATCCTCACCACTAACACCAGAAAGGGTGTCTCATATAAGAGGAAAGGATAACAAATACACATAGTAAAGTACAATTTCCCTTACGTGCACACAGAAATCAGTCAGTTTGGGGCTGGTTGCTCCCTTGCTCCCCAGGTTCCCAATAAGACTCCCTACTGGCACAGCTATAGGGTCTAGATCTCAGTCTAGCTGGCAAGCTAAACTCCAGTACCCTCTCTGTCCAACCAGTGCTTCGTGTCCCTGCCCAAGTAGCTGACACACACACACACACACACACACACACACACACACACACACACACACACACACACACACACTTTAAGATAAGCATTTATACAACTTTACAGACACTCCTGGGAAAGGCTGTCACAGATTTTTCAGCTGTGCTCCTTTATCCAGACTATACAGTAGTAATTACTGCCACCACCAGCTAATAATTATCAGCTACCCAAAGGCCCTTAAAAGGGTGTCCAGTTATTACTGTGCAGTATTATTATCCAATTGGTAGTATAGCCCAGGGCTACAGCTATAGGAGTGGCTCATACAGTAAGTTCTATAAATATGCAATGTACTCTAGAGCATACTTATCTCTACACAAACCAGCCACAAGTAAAAGGTTTTTAAAATATTTAATAATAAATAATTCAAACACAAGACAATACTACTACACCACAGTGCTATTCAAGAGTTCAGAGATCACACAGAAACTTAAAATAATTCCGTAGTACAGTTCTGACATAACAGAAAAACACTTTTAATCTTTATAGTCCTAGCTATTTTCTACAAGAAAACACACTTCTAAGATAACTTACTTAAGACAACAGGCACAGTGCTGATGAGATGTATGTCAAGACAAAAATGCTTAATAATCTCTGGTTCTCACTGTTTATATTGCTATTGCAGTTCTGATAAAACATTACATCATCTTTTTACACTTCCTGGAGTTCCCTGGCTGACACATTAACTACATTTACATTCTTAACATTTCCCTTTTGTTATCTTGCAGCTGGTCAGAAACAGAGCAATGAAAATACATTTGCATCTTTAAGTCTAGCAATTTAACTCTTGGTTAAAACAATAGAAAGAATTTCTTCAGCTAGACTATTCGGCACCACTGTTCCCTTGCTTTTACTGGGTCAGTAGAGAGTACTGTTGCCACATTTTTAACAGCATTTCTTTACATTTAGAACAACAAGCCTGTAGTTTACATTTATATTTACAAATGATAGAATTATGTATCAGATTCTATTTAACTAGGCTGGCAGCCTTCACCCATCTTCCCCAATCTTCACAGTATAAAACACAGTTTATTCCACGTTTCATTCATGATGAAGTGCAACAATTTTCCTCAATACTTAATTTTGCACTAGAATTTGCTTTTAAGCAATTTGTGAAAAATAAAGATAAAACAATATAATTTGACTAAATTAGATTGGAAAGCCCTACAGAATCTGAGTAAGAATGGAGAATTAATTTTCAAATCTGCTGATAAGGGAAACAAAATAGTAATTTTACATCTTAAGCAGTATT
This sequence comes from Protopterus annectens, assembly GCF_019279795.1. NCBI lineage: Eukaryota > Metazoa > Chordata > Ceratodontiformes > Protopteridae > Protopterus > Protopterus annectens. The sequence goes on from NC_056732.1 coordinate 1,812,488,814, forward strand.
TGAAAATGTGTTATGGCCATTTAGAAGACAGTAAAACATATAAAAAAGTAGTATGGGGCATATCAATAAGCCCTACCAAGAACTGTTAAGTAAGGGGCTTAGATTAGGCTATTTTCACAAGAAGATGTTAATAGAAAGTTGTATGGAAGGACGTGAAATGGCTAATTTTTATTGTCTCCCCTAGATTCATAAAAGTATCAGGGACCCCCCGACACCCTATAGTATCTGCATGCAATTATTTTCTTAATAAAACTGAGATTTTTTTTTTACATAATTTTCTTTTACCTATAGTTAAGAAACAGCCTTCTTATATACAAGATACTTTTAATTTTGTGAGCAAGATATTAGATCTGGAATGGATGGATAATATGTATAGATTAACAGTTGATGTTAAAAGTCTTTATGCTAGTATACAACATCAGTTTGGAATTGAGGCATTAGAATTTGCTATAGGTAATAGTCCATTGGCATATTATGTAATTGAATTAATTGATTTTAGTTTGAGGAATACTTATTTTGAGTTTAATGGGGAATTGTACCATCAGTTGTGGGGAAAAGTAATGGGGGCACCTTTTGCCCCCCATGTATGCCAGCATTATGATAGGTTTGTTTGAAGGTGATTATTTGTATGGTCATGATTTTGTGAAGAAGCATGTTAAGAAATACTATAGGTACATTGATGATCTTATTTTTGTGTGTAAAGGGGGGCCAGGAGTAGGTTCAACACTTTCTTCATGATTTACAGGTTTGGTTTACAGTTTGATGGTCTTCAATATGGCAGGAATGTGACATTTTTTGATTTACATCTAGAAGGAGGCAATAATGGTAAAGTCATAAGCAGGATATGAAGGAAGTTTGAGGATGGTATCCAATGTTTGGATGCTCATAGTTGCCATCCTCCTTATTTGCTTAAGGCATTGCCATATAGTGAGCTGTTACGTGTAAAGAAATTATGTAACAATACTATTGAAGAGGAATGGGAATTAGATAAAACAACTAGAATATTTATAGAGAGAGGCTATAATAAAGATTCTGTGATCGATTCTTTACAGGGAGTTAAACAAATAAATACCAAACCTGTTGAACAAAGGTATAATAGCAATATGGAAGTGTACATAGAGGGGACTGAAAAGAAACAGCAGAAAATGTAAATGTATATAGTTATTACTTATGATTTGTTAGCTGAGCAAGTAGTGAAAATTATTAAATATTATTTGGCTTTCTATTCAAATTGAAAAAACTTTCTAATAATCTATGTAAGAATCCCTTGTTCTCTTTTCATAGAGAATGGCGCATTAAAGATATGATACTGCATAGTAAATTTATTGCTCCTACCAGTAGAATAAATAGGGGGTCCCATTATTTTGGGAACCTTTCCATGTGGTAAATGTATTACTTGTAAGTTTGTAGTTAGGACTTTTGATAGAATTAATGGAATATATTTAAAAAATAAATGGTATGTTTGGTTGTGACACAGAATCTATTCTATATGCTTTGAGGTCTTTCTTTCGGCTTTTTCCGGTTAGGGGTCACCACAGCGGAACTCCGGTCCTCTAATGATTGGCAGTGGATTTTTACAGTGCCAAGTTCCCAGCCCGATGCCCATCCTTCAAAGAAGGCATACCGATTCATGCACGCAACTACCTGCATGTCTTTAAACATCACAAGATCATGGGGAGGACATGCAGACTCCACACAGAAGGCGCTCCAGCCGAGAATCGAATGGGAGAACCTCTTGCTGTGAGGGGACAATGCTGACTGCTCCACCACTGTGGCCTATATTCTATATGCTTTGAGGTGTTCCTGCAATATGTTTCATATTGGTGAAAGCAAGAGGGTTTTCAAGTTAATGTTGCAGGAATACGTGAAAGATATAAAAAAATGGAAGACTTGAAAGCCCTCTTGCTATGCATTTTATCAATATCATAATGGTAATCTGGAGGGGCTCCAGGGTACAATTTTGGAATAGGTCACTTTATGTGAAAATGTTGTAGGAACTAAGAAAAAAACTTTTATATAAAGAAACTTTGTTTATTCTTAAATATGGTACCCTGAGCCCTGCTGGTATTATTGTGGAATGCATTTAGAAAGTTTTCATTTAATTAGAGATGTCACATTTGATTAATGAGGTTAATTTGTCAATTATAGGGGTTATTTAATGTCTTGTATTATGACATAATTCTAACTCAGTTGAAGACAGTGTTGCTGAGCAGCTAGAGGCTTTAATAAATCTTCACTATAAATATTGGGCTCTGGGCATTTTTTGTTGTATATATTATTCTTGGCCTTGCCTGATGATATTAAGGCCAAACTTTTGGATGCTTTGCTGGATAATAAGAATCTTCTTGGGACAGCTGCTGCTGATCTGTTCAAGTCCCTCCAGGATAAAGGTAAGACTATGCAGGAACTCAAGCATATTTTTGTCACCCTTATACCCAAATTCCAGAGGAATTACCCTTCTAAATTTGCCTTTATCCACAGCTGGACTCATCAACCTATCAAGGGTATGAAGGGGTCCAGGCGTATTCCTACTTTTATGTCCACACTTGGACAAACCTGTTTCTATTTGCCATTTTGCGTCTTCTCCCCCTCGTCCAGGTCCCCTTGTCTCTTTGCCTTTCTCTGTCTCTCCCAAATTGGCAACAGATCACCCCAGACTCTTGGGTGCTATCTAACATTCTCAACATATCTCAAGAAACCCTAAAGTATATTCCAAATGTGAACAGTGTTAGTTGTTTGTATGGCCTCCGCTTACCACCAGAACTCATTGCCTCCCTCTCATCTGCACCCACTTTATTTTATACACCTTCCTACAAACATTTCTCTGAAATCCTTACTCCATGTTCTTCCATCTTTTTTCCTGACATCTCCTCTAGTTATTTTACTCTTATCTTACTCTCACTTCTTTCCTTCAGTACCGAACCGTTACAAAGTACCATGGTTATACAACTTTTAAACAGAACAGTTCTCTTTAAATCACACTTCTGCATGACCCTCTACTCAATGCTTTAGCTTAAACCTGATTTTTCTCCAGCTCTATTATCTTTACAACCTTCCACACTTAACTACCTCCTAGGTATAGGATGACATTTAATTGCCTTACCTTGGGGATTACCAATTGTTTTTCTTCACTCCTTTGTGAGCCATTTTCCCTACTGGGTCTAGCCCTGCTCTGTTCGCCCTCACTGTGCTGGGGCTCACTCCACTCCTCTACCCGATCCCCATTCCCACCCACCCCATTTTTCAATACTTGTATGCCTAGATTGCCACACCCCTTACCAAACTCAACAATCACTCTGCCCACACCCTTCCATGCCCCTTCCACCACAATAGTCTTACATTTGACTCTCTTCCAATTTACACTATTCTCACAGCACTATAACCATCACCACATCACAGCTCCCCATCCCCTAACTACTCTTCTCCATTTCCTCTGTTTTCTTTTAATTTCCTTCCACTGTGGTGCCCTACCACTCATTACACTTCTACACAATTATTTTATGCTTTCTCTACCTAGCCTATGATGCCACTAACTTCCATAATTATAAAATTAAAAACACTATCTTTCCCCAACACTCACACACACCACTTCTCAGCTTCCATCTAAACCTTACAGTCACATCACTCCTCATCTATACTACAACTGCAACACTCTTCTCTTCCGTTTTAAACATATACAGTCCACAAACCATCGACTCTCCACTTACAGGTATAACCAACTAATGGCCAAACTTAAAAAGCTAGTATTGCATCCCTTAACACATATTAAACTACAGGCAGATATCCATCCCAACCCAGGCCCCAAATGTGTCTTCTCTCCTAATTAACAATACCTCCTAGACTCCATTTCTAATACAACAAATAAAAATCTCACTGAAGCAACTTTAGATGCCTCACTACCTATAACCTCTGTGATGCCCCACCACTGGCCCAGTAATTAAGGAGTCTCAAACCTCACCACTAACACCAGTGGGGGACTTACATTGGAAGGATGACAAGTACACACACACAGTAAAGTGCAATTTCACTTAAGAGCACACAGAGACCAGTCAGTCTGGGTCTGCTTTCTCGCTCTTCCTCCAGATCCCCAATAAGACTCCCCACTGGCACAGCTATACAGTTAAGATCTCAACTGGGTGGCCAAGCCAAGACCTCCAGCACCCTCTCTGTTTGACCAGTGCTTCACATCCTTCCTCAAGTAGCTGGCACTCACACTCTGAGATTTGATTTATACACATACACACCTGGGAAAGCCTGGCACAAGTTTACTAGCAATGCCCCTTCTGCCCAGACTATAAGGTAGCTATTACTGCCACCAGCCAAATCTTTATCAGTTACTTTAAGGCCCTTAACAAAGGATGTCCAATCTTACTATGTAATGTTACTATCAACACAAATGGTAGTTTGACCAAGAGCAAGGCTATTAGGAGTGTCTCACAGTGTCACCAAATAAATATGCAAATACACTCAGAGCATAAATATGTCTCACAAATATCAGCCACAATGAAAGTTTTAAATATATTTAATAATAAATAAAGGAACAAGAAAATACACAGTATATAATCACAGTAATAGCAGAGTTCAAAATCACAGGAGATATTTAAAACAGCATTGCAGGACAGTCTCAAATAAATAAAGAAAAACATCTAAATTAAGCTTTGCTATATTCCTGACTGTATCTAAGAGAATTATACTGTTCCCTAGACTTACTTACAGAGCAAGCAAGGCAGATGTGGTGAATGGGTCTTCTAGCTGATGTTGTCAGGTGAAAGACAAATACAGAATGCTCTCTCTCAGAGACTTCCTAAATTACTATCTCAAATATTGCTGCTGGGATACTTGCAGAATGACATAATTTATTGTCATCTGACTGCATTTCTCAGGCTCAAAACAACCACTGATGCCAGCTGGTAGCATTTAGCATTTACCTGTGAAAATACATAAACAAGGGCCTTTCTTAGATCTAAGGCAGATCATGGAAGTCATAAAACAATAAACAATTCCAAGACAATACAAAAAAATTCTAGTTCCAGACATTGTGTCTGTTACTGTACTGAAGCTGAAGGATAACATCCTTTTATTATGTGGCCATAAAGTAATATAATTTCATCTATTTTTCTAAAGTTAACCTCTTGTGTTGCAGTTCCACCCTGTTAAAATACATGCATCTAAACAGTTACAATAGCGTGTGCACATTTCTCTCCTTTTTCCAGTAGGGCATGCTGTGGTTACATTTTAGCTCAGTACTTTACAAAATATCTCTTCAGCACACGTCTATACAAATCATCTTATATGATATACAGTTCTAATACATTCGTAACACAAGCATATGAATCATGTTGATATTCACAAATGACATATAATTATTTACAAAATTCCAGATAGCTGAGCTGGCAGTATCTCCTTTCATGACAACCTCTAACTCAGATCTACTAATAACCAATTTTCAGTCTCAGAAGCTTTGTAAATAAAGTTACTGAATTCCATGCTACCTTGGCCACCTACTCTCCATACATAGCTGTCATAACAGAAACCTGGTTAAAGCACCACATCATCTTCTTCTTCTTTTGGTTTTTCCCAGTTAGAGGTTGCCACAGCGGATCACCGTCCACTCATAATTGGCAGTGGAGTTTTACAGTGTCGAGTTGCCAGACCGATGCCCAACCTTCCACAGAAGGCACACACACACTCACACTCATGCCTAGGGCCAATTTAGTGTGTCCAATCCACCTACAGCATGTCTTTGGGATGTGGGAGGAAACCGAAGCACCCGGAGAAAACCCACGCGACCACAGGGAGGACATGCAGACTCCGCACAGAAGGCACCCCAGCCAAGGATCGAACCGCAGAACCTCTTGCTGTGAGGCGGCAATGCTAACTGCTGCACTGACTCAAAAATTACAACAAATGGTTACAATATTATTAGACAAGATAGAATAAACAAACGAGGTGGTGGTGGTGTAGCAATTATGTTTAAAGACGCTCTTAAAATGGAAAAACTAAACTGTACTTCCCCAGACATCCCCAGCAATGAAATTCTAATCACACACCTGCAAATTAATCCTCACAAAGCCATTAATATCATAGCAACCTACCTGCACCCTGGTAACAACCTTCCCAGCATAGAATCCCTCCTCTCTTGGTCTGCTTCTTCTTTCAGCCAAGAAACTATCACCTTGGGTGACTTTAATCTTGACTGGCTCTCCTGCTCCTCTAACTGCCCTACCAATTTTATTAACCTATACTATTTCACCCAAACTATAAACTGTCCCACTCGCACTGACAAACATTTCAAAACAACAGTCACTACTTGACTGGATATTAACCAACAAGCCAAACCTAGGGTACCAAGCCAGCTACCTGCCAGTCACTCTAAGTGACCATGCCCCTATATTCCTAGTAAGAAAAATAACTCAGACCCAAACATACATACCCTTCAAATACTCCTGTAGCAAGGAAAGCTTCTCCCCTGACACATTTAATCTACCACTTCAACATTGTGATTGGTCTCCATTAAAAAAACTACAACTAAACCTTGCAGTGGAATACTTCAACAACAAATTCCTTGACATCTTAAATAATCTTGCCCCCACCAGGAAAATACGCTCCAAATCCAAACAATTACCATGGCTATCTAATGACACTAAACTTCTAATTAAACAAAGGGACAGAGCCTGGTCACTATGCCATACCACCAAAGACAAAATTAATTTCATCTTATATCATTAATTAAGAAACGAAGCTAAGGAAAAAATCAACGATAAAAAAACTTACTTTCAGACCTACCAACAAAAGCGCCTGCACAATCCACAAAAGTTCTGGCAAATTATTAACTACCTCCTTAACCCTGGAAAAACCTCCACTCCTGCTCCCTCCACTTCTAATACTTCTGACCCGTTAGCCTCACAGTTCAACTCTCACTTTATCACCTCTATTACCTCCCTCCTAGACAGTAAACAAAACCCACCGCTCACAGTCCCCTCCTGTACCACTGATAACACAAACTCTTTCTCCTTTAAACCCATTCAAACTACTTACATAAAAAACTCCTAAGTAAACTAAAACCCTGCTGTCTTGCTACCGACCAACTACCCAACAAATTCCTAAAAGTAGCTGCAGCATCCGTCGCCTACTCCATATCCATCCTGATTAATCACTCTATCTCCGAACAGTATGTGCCTCACTTCTGGAAATTTTTCACATCATTCTCCCGGCCCCTCCAGAGATATCTCAAACTACCAACCCATTGCCATCCTCTCTGCCGTAGCCAAAATCCTAGAAAAATGTTACACCAACTCCTTAAACACCTCACTACTGGCAACGTACTATCCATCACTCAGCATGGCTTCAGACCTAAACATAGTACAAACACAGCACTATTAACCTTAACTGATATTATTCATCACCTCAGAAATGAAGGACAACTAGTCGCAGTAGTCACAGTGACAAGTCACTTGATAAAGCTCAGAATTCCTCTGAGCGAAAGCGCTTGTGTGTTATTATTCTGTGGTTCTGAATAAAGGAATTATTTGAATTTGTTTGGTGCCTACCTGGATTTACTGAATCTGCCTTGGTGAACTTACAACAAGCTGTTCCATTTCCTGGCTGTGTGTGCATTTACTTCCTGGTTGGGTTCTCTGCTGTTTGTTTAACCTACAAATCAGACCAAGCTCCTAGAAGTTACAATGGATGACAGACTAAAATTTGACAAACATATCTCCCTAATAATCAAAAAAGTCCATACCAAACTTGGCGCTCTCTATAGGGCCAAGCCATAACTCAAACAAGCCAGACTAGCCACAGCTAGATCTTACTTACTATCTACCCTACTCTACTGCTCACATATCTTCACCAACCTACATAAGGCTGACCTTAATAATCTAGAGTCCTGCTTTAACAGAATAGCTAAGTTTGGCTCCAATCATCCCCCTAAAACTCACCATTGCTTCATTCTTCAGCAGCCCAACTGGCTGGAACTTCCCAACCTGTTAACACTAAAGTAACTTACCTTTACCCATAAAGTCATACACAACCCCAGTAACTGCCCTGCACTTTCAAGTCTGGTCTAACCTAACTTTAACTGCAGGCCCCTTAGGTCTTCCAGCAGTCTAATGCTAAAAGTTACCCAATTTCACAACTATCATGGTGACGCCCTCTATTCCAATAAAATAGCAAAGGTCTAGAATGTTCTTCCTCAGCACATCCAAAACAATCCCAACATTTCTTCATTTAAAAAAGCCTAAAAAATATCTCAATAGCAACTGGCTCTGCCCCTGTATTTCTCCTGGCTAATTTCTTTCTCCTGTTACTTTACAGGTCTCTTCTCATGTACCTCTCTTCAGTACCTTTAAGTGACTAGTGCTTATATCCCATGTTTTTGTACCATCATTCAACCATCCTACTTTAAAGAAAACTCAAACTTCAACTAATCAACTCCAAAATATAGGTTCATAGGTTCATACTAGGCTATCTGCCCAAGGGCATTTATAAACCTAGCCAGAGTTTTGTGGCTTTCGCCACCCCTTTAATTTGGAGGATACTATGCCCATTATTTTGCTGTGCCTCTGTCAAGCAGTGACACTGAGATAATCCCTGGGGTATATCTGCGATCTCCCATCCATTGGTCAAGATTTCTCTTGAACAAAGCCAGCGAGGTGCTCTGTCTCACATGTACCGGGATTTTGTTCCACAGCATAGGGAGTCTCTGGGTGATGAATCTGTCCCTCCAGCACGTCCTATTAATAACCGTGTCAAGGTTTAAGTCTCCCGCCCTTGTAGTTCTGAGGGATCTAGATTTTTTTGAGGTGAAGCATGTTCATCAATTCTGGGTTTGACATGGCCTTGTATGTCAGGCACAGGTTGTATGTCAGGCACAGGTCACCTCTGAGCAGACGGTAAGCGACTGAGTAGAGCTGATGTTCCTTCAGTCGGGCAGCATAGGACATATTTTTGAGACCCTTTATCCTTTTGGTGAGGAACTTCTGGGGCCTTTCCAGTTGCTGCAGGTGTCATGTCAGATACATTCCGAATGGGGCATTGTACTCAATCACTGGCCTGATGAGTGATGAGTGATGAGTACAGGGGGACGATGACTTCCCTTGATCTAGATGCGAATCCCTTCATGATCAGGTGGGCAATGTAGAAGGTCTTCCTAACTACTTTGGCAACGTGAGTATCAAATGAAAGGTTACTGTCAACCTGGGTACCCAGATCCCTGATGACCTCTTCTGTGCTTAGTGGGTTGCCGCCTATATGGTAGCTAGGGGTAACCTTGTTTTTCCCGAAGGGTATGACTATGCATTTTTTGGCGTTTAACTTTAGGCCATGGTTCTGGCACCAGTTTTCCATTTCTATAAGACCCTTCTGAAGGATATCTGTGTCAGATGTGTTCTCAACTATAGTTTGCAGTCATCTGCAAATTTTGTCAACCATAATCCTCCTGTGTTTGCTTGTACTTCTGAAAAATAGATGCCGAACAGGAGAGGGCCCAGGACTGAGCCCTGTGGGACACCACTTGTGACAGGCTTTGAGTCTGACATGGCGCCAGCAACTCTGACCCTGTGGGTTCTGTCACTTAGCCAATTTGCAACCCATCTTGTGACGTATGGGTTTACATTTAAGCTGATGAGTTTTTTAATGATACCTGAGTGGGGTATTGTGTCGAAAGCCTTTGCCAGGTCGAGGTAGGCTGTGTGGACTGCCTTTCCTTCATCAATGGCCTTGGTGACTGTTTCAAAAAAGTCCACCAGGTTTAAAAGGCATGATCTGCCCTTGACAAAGCCAAACTGGGTCGGATCCAAAGTCTGCAAGTCTCCTATGTCTTTATTTATGAGTTCCATTATGATCCTCTCCATAGCTTTGCAGATCAAGCTTGTCAAGCTGATGGAACGGTAATTTCCCGGGTCGATGGAGGCACCTCCTTTGTGAAGTGGGACCACAGTTGCCGTACGCCACTCCTTAGGTACGTATCCTGAGGTGAGGCTAAGATTAAACAGCTGCCCTAACTGCGGGTTTAATTCCTCATTGAGTTTGTGGAGCACACATCCGGGGACACCATCTGGTCCCATGGATGCTGTGTTTTTTGCCTTGGAGAGAGCAGTTCTCACCTGAGCGTTTGAGATGTTTGGGGGGCTATAATTCTCTGGTATAGATATCTCACCTTTTGGGGGGGAGGGGGAGGAGACGTTTGCACTGAACCTGTCAGCCAGTATGTTGGCAATGTCTGTAGGTTCAGTAATTTTTACATCATTTTGAACTAATTCTGAGCATATCTGGGAGTTTCCTCCCAGGTTTCTAACATAGCTAAAGAAGGCCTTATGATTGTCCTTTGTGTCCTTGGCGACTTTTCTCTCAAAATTTGCCTTGGATGATTTTATGAGAGATCTTAATTTTTTACTTATAATGATCAAGGGTGTTTTCCCTTTTAAGGATTTTGCTCTATCTTGTAGTAGCTTCCTCCTTTTGTTGTAGAGCTTGTTTATGGCTGGGGTCCACCAAACTGGACGCTTGCCTTTGGTACAAAGGGTCTTTGTTTTGTTTGGGATTGCCTGATCCATGCAGTCCTGTAGGTGCTGGTAGAAGGCATTTGTAAGTGATTCAGCGGCTTGAGTAATGGTTTCCACAGTCTCGGGGGCTATAAAAGAGACCACACTAGCCTTTAGAAGTGTGAAGTCGGCTTTTGAGAAGTTCTTCACTGTGGTCTTCTTTATCTCAGGTGGGGGCGGGATGTGGACTTCCAGTGAGATTAGTTTATGGTCTGATCTCACCAGTGAAGGGTATACTTCCGGAGTTGAACATTGTGACCCCATGTTCGTGATGATGAGATCTAGTATGTTATCTCCTCTTGTGGGAATGGTGACTAGTTGTTCCATGGCATTTGAGTTTATGAACTCTAGGAACCTTTGGGCTAGATTGTTGGGGCTAGAGTAGTGATCCCAGTCTATATTCGGGTAGTTGAAATCACCTACTATGATGGTGTTTGGAGATACATTTATCCCCTCCAGTGTTTTCAGGAAAGCTATGTGAGGTTCCTGAGATTGAGAGGGTGACCTGTAACATGCTACAAATTGCAGAGCAGTCTTGCCTATGGTTAGTTGCACCTGGATGGTCTCCGATGCATCGTGTGCTGCCACCAACCTTGAGGTGTGGGTGTTCTTGATGAATATAGACACCCCCCTCCTTTCTTGGTGTTGTCCGGATTTTGGGGCCGGAACACATGATAAGAGGTAAAGCCTGATAGTGCCGGGGTGCTCTCGGGAGCCTTGAACCAGGTTTCAGTCACAGCACAGACATCGATGCTCTCCATACTGAGAAGGGCCTCGAGTGCATGCATCTTGAGGTTGAGACTTCTGGCATTGAGCAGCATTACCCTTAGTTTTTTTCCTTTTTTGTGTTCTAGGGTGGTAGGTTTAGAATTTGAGCCTTGCCTAAAAAGGCACTATGGGGTGGCAAGAGCCTTTGCCAATATCTGGAAGCCCAGGGTGACAGGTGCAAGCCGTCCCCGAGAAGCAGCGTGGCTTGTCCAGCATGTCATCCCAGGCAGACAGATATTGGATCCCCTTTGAATGACACCAGAGTTTAAGCCAATTATTAAAGCTGATCATCTTGTCTCTGTATTGTGGCATCATTCTTGGTGAAGGTAGGATACTGCTCATGGTCAGGGTCATACCTGCCTGGGCTACATAATCAGAGAGCTCCTCTATGTCTCTTTTCATGTAGTCCAAGGAGGTACGTCTCAGGTCGTTCACACCATCGTGGACAATGACAGAGTCGTACTTGTACCTGCTGTTGAGAGACCTGAGTGCTTGCGTTATGTGGCAGATTCTAGCCCGACAGGCAGCTTACTGTGACCTTTTCCTTGTTCAATCTGGTGAGCGGACGTCAGTGTGTCTGACTATGGAGTCACCAATGACAGTGTGTCTGGCATTGTGTTTGGCCTTAAGGGCTGTGACTGTTTGGCACACTGACTATGTGGTCTATGTGTTGCATGTGTTGTGTCCTGAGGTGGCAGCTGTTTGGGTGTCTGCTTTGGTGGCCTCTGCTGTTTTGGTAGATTTTTGATCAGAGCCTCGAATAAGTCTTTGTGTATTTATGTGTATGATTTGAAGTTGTGATAGTACTATGTGAGACTGGGTTTGTGGTGTGTGTGGTTACCTTCTCCTCCTGTCTGGTCTTACCAGTCCTATGTTGAGAGAGCTCAGCCTCCAGTTTGGCTATATAGTTGCATCTCTCGCATGTATTTGTGTTTTGTGGGAGAAGGAGAGGGTTGTCCGTGTACATGAGACAATTGTAACATTGCCTCAATATTCCCAGATTCACCAGCTGAGCAGGAGAGGACACTAGCAACTGATCCTCGACATGCTAGAAGGAATAGACAAGGACTTTAAAAGACTCCGGGATGTGGGTGATCGAATGGGGTTTTGGCTGGTGGGGTACTATGTAGAATAAAAGTGCTATATCAAGTAAAAAGTACTTTAGGAGCAAGTGCTAGGCTTTACAGATAGAGAATATTCTACTTAGGAATCAAGTAGAGTTGAGCTTTTAGATATAGAATACGCTGGTTTGATCAGCAGTACAGTTCAGGGAAGGCTGTTTTAAGGAAAATTTGAAGAGTGGACTTTAGGTAGCCGAATAGTTTAACCTTGATTAACCGCTGCTCTTGTGTGCTCCTGTGGCAACTCCGCTAAAGCGTGCTTTATAGCAGGGGGCTGGAAAAAACAGGAAATGACCCAAAATGGCCAATGAATTACCAGTTGCTGTCTCTAACCACTCCTCTGAGGACAAACAGGCAGCTCAGTACTCCCCACTCTCACTGGTGAGTAAAGAAACTTCCCTCTGGCCACACAAGAAAATGGAGGAACACAGGAACCAAATGCAAAGTCCAGGGATCAGCAAATCTGATCACTGGAACAACTAGCTAGGAAAGTTAGGAAAGCAGAAGTATTTTTTTGTTTTTTTTAGTTTTTTTTACACACACAGACAGAAAATACAGTAAATGCTTGTTTTTTCGACTAAATGCTATCAAAGGCTAGTACACTAGTACATATGTCCTTGTCAAGCCCTTACTTAAGCACCCCACAACCCTACTATATACCTTTTCAGTCCCTCCGCATACAGCTAAGTACTCCACTATTGTGGATACTTATTAAACTCTACAATCAATACTGTTGGACTTAACTTTTTTTATAAATATATAAATATATATTTTTAGTCTGTAAAACTATTGATATGTATATATCATGTTTGCATTTCTGCTTTGTCTCTCTAGCATTCTTGTATAACTGATTTTGACCTTTTTTTTTTAACTCAAATTTTTGATTCTCTATAAACTGTTTGTGATTTTTTTGGAGCTTTTCTCCTCGGGTCTCCACTGAAAATGGGCCACAAGCCCAGCTGGACCAACCCGGTTAACAAATGTCAATAAATAATAAATAAATAAATTTTTTTTAAAATGATTTGCTTATTTTCTGATAGATTTTTGATTATCCAATTATCAATATCTCTGTATTACATTATACTATGCTTTCATGACTATTTGTTTCTTAAGTAATTTTAATTGCATTTTTGTTAATATTTGTGTTAATGAAAACTTGTTTTTCTTAATTAATTGTTACTGTTGGTTACTGTACTGGAGCTTTTCTCCCCGGGTCTCCACTGAAAACAGGCTACTTGCCATTTTTTAGTGTGGTTCCAAGATGGCTGCACACTGAGTGACAGCTTGTTTTTAGCTTCCCCAGTGTGAAATCAGAAACTTAGCAGAGAAGGCCAGTAGACTTGTGTTTATGGGTGAATTTCAGTAAACTCCCACAGAGACTCCCTCTTTTCAAACAAAATTGCTAATTACTGGAATTCCCTCCCTTTAATCTTACAAAGTACCCCATCCTCTTCTGATTTCAAATGCAGGCTAAAAGAACACCTCAGTAACAACTGGTTATGCCCATACTGCTCTCCTGGATAATTTCCTTTACCACCTTTCACGTGTTACTTATCATCTCTCTCTTCCAAAAATACTTTTCTTCCTTCATTCTCTGCATTTACCCAATACCTCTCTCCCTCTCACTACCTCTTTACCTCCTAAGCGCTCTATATTCTCCCCTCCTTTCTGCTTGAATCCTCTCCTTACCGTTCACCTCCTATATTAATATGCAACTTAACAAATGATCCTTTACATTTCTTATAACTCTGTAATCTAATTTCCTAAGGATGTACTGCACTGTTGATTCTCTGTTATGTTATGTAACTATTCTAGTGTTAATCAAATGGCTTATATTGTATTGTACATTAATGGAGCTTTTCTCCCCGGGTCTCTGCTGAAAATGGGCTACCAAGCCCAGTCGGACACTACCCGGTAAACAAATGTAAAATAAAAATAAAAAAAAATAAAAATAAAAGTACACTGCCTGGATGCCAAGAATAAAGGAATATAGAAGACCTGGAAAAAATCAGCTACAAAAAGTGAGGAACAAACACTGACTAGGGAGAGTTCTGCAGCTGCTCAGCAAACAGTAATGCAACCTTCAGACATGACTTCCAATAACCTACACGATGATATAAGACACATGCATACAGACCAGGTTAAAATAAACAAAACACTGACAGAGTATGTTAACACAAACAACAAAAGGCTGGAACAAATGGAAGAAGCTTTAAACAGATATTCAGATGAGATGATAAAGCTGCAAAACTCAGAGGTCGAAATGAAGAAAAGGCTGGCTGAATATGAGACTGATCAGTAAGAGATGTTTCAAAACTAATAGAATTAGAGGACAGAGCACGTAGGGAAAACTTGAGATTTTCAGCTATACCAGAGAAGCTGGAAGGAACACACTGCATTAAATTCATAAAAGCACAAATAAGCAGCTGGACTGGTATTCCAGAGCAGGATTTATTAGTCACACACATCGTGTGTATGCTCCAAATCTAGCGATAAGCAAGCAAACTAGACCTTTAATAGTAAGGATGCAATCCTACCAGCAGAAAGAATTGATTTTGTCAAAACTGTGGCAGAAGGACAAAATACTAAAAGTAGGTGACAGCAGTGTGTTTGTGGAGAATGATTACTCAATGTACTCCAGGCAAAAGAGAAGTAAATTCATCCTTCTGTTCAGAGAATGCAGAGATGCAGGTGTGAAATTCAAACTGCTATATCCAGCTGTCTTCAAGGTATTCTTCGCTGGAGGGACAAAATCATTTTTTGATGAAGTGCATGCCAAGGAAGAAATATAGAAGTTTGTCCAACAAAAACTGAGCTGTGAAACAGAAGGAGATTCAGCTTCTCGCTCCTCTGGTAATAAAGTCCACAGAGAGACTGCACCTGTGAAACCTTTTCCAGTATTTCAATGGAAAATGTTGGAGAAAAGGAAGGGAGCACAAGAGTTGACCAAAAGAATCGAGAGTACATTGGAAATGAAAGAGAGACAGGATCTGGGTGATGGAGAAGAGCAGTAATATAATCAGTAATGGTGTGGGATTACAAAGCATTAATTATATTTGCAAAATATGATAGCACAAGGAAATCTGGAAACACTGGACTTCTTCAAAATTTGTTTACTGAGTGGAGGACTCAAGTATATGCCCTACTTCATGTCATTAATGTTTGGAAAAATGCTTTGGGGAGGAGAAGAGAGGGGAGTATGCTAACTGTAAGTAAAGAAAACACCTTCTTTTCTTAGTATTATATCTGTGTTGCATAGTTTTCTTTGCATGCTATTTTTGGGTGTAATGGGGATTGTAAACGGGTGTTTTTATTTTTCTCCCCCTTCTCATTTTCTTCTTGTGCAGTTTTGAGAAACATAGGCAATGTAATAATTACCAAAAAAAAGGGAAAAAGTGAGCCTGGTTAAGGGGGCTGACAGAGTTCAAACTGATGTGCTTATTTTTCATTCTTGCATGGGAAAATGACTGATACATGACCTTTGTTTTAAAAGAGAGAGAGCAAGTAAATGAAAAAAGAATACTGAACATTATAAGGTTGTTTTTTTAGCCCTTGCAAATATCTATACTAAGTTAACAGTTCTGTAGTTTATCTCCATGGAGACAGTCTGGTAAAGAGAAATTGGAGACAGTCTGGTGGAAGGTGATTGGCTGAGGGAAAAGAAAAAAATAAAGAACAGACAAACTGGCTAGGACATAATGTTCTAGGACACAATGTTCCCTGAAAACAATCAGGGGGTTTCCCAGGTGTGACAGCTTTAAAGATAATACAAAACCAGTTAGCCTTGAAGTAAACTTCTATCAGTTTTTTTAAATGCACCGGGGATACTAATATAAACAGGTGCTTTTGTTTTTTTCTTGTTCACGCTTTTCTCTTTTTCTTTGTCCAGTTTTGAAAAATGTAGACACTGCAATGAAAAAAGAATGAGGAGGGGAGGAGATGGGGAGAGCACAAGGGTCTGGTTAAGAGTGCATGACAAAATAAAAATCAGTGTGCCTTTTCCCATGCTTACATAGGGAAATGACTGGGAAAAGCCATAGGCGTTATCCAGTAACAAGTTTATTACAAAGCATGTTAATGAAAAAGAATATTAAATACTGTAAAGCAAGGATTCACAAAGCCTCTGTGTAAGAGTTATAACTCTTACACGGAGGCTGCAGTTAAACGGAGTGATGTCAGCATGCTTTGCATATTCATGAGAGCATGCTGAATCACACCTAAGTCTAACACGGTCCGTGTAAGACAGTAGGGGGCGTGTCTGTAGGCCGAGCCCTGCAAGCGGACACACCCAAAGAAGTGTAAAAGTGCCCAAAGTAAACACCCACAACAGAGTCCACGGAAATGTGAATAAACACAACACAACACATGCCCCCACAGACTATGAACATAAAATATATAAATTAACATGTTATATATTTTTTTTTAAATTGTAAAGATGTTTAACCGTGAGTGCGCTCATTTGCGCAGGCGTGCCCTTAGCGCAGCTACAGTTAGCAGTCAGTGGGAAAGCATATAAGAACTAAATATGCAAAGTAAGCCAAGAAGCAATAGCGTAGCGGTAGAGATGTTGGCTGAAGAGCAGGCATTCATGGTTTGAGCTCCCACAACACCAATATTTATTTTTAGCAAAATAAGCACGAAACAAGTCCCTGACAAATATGTACACATAAAACCACATTTTATGTAAAATGTAATGAAATAGCCCATTTATATTGAAGAAATGTGAGGTAACAAAAGAATAAAAAATGCCAGATGTGCCCATAGCTGAGCTACAGTTTAACAAGGTGAGTGCATCTGCCCGTAGGTGAGCAGTGGTTTAACAGGTGCAGAATAAGTGCCCGTAGCTGAGCAGTGGTTTCACATGCCCAAACTGTGTGCCCCTAGCTGAGCTGAGATGACTATGCGTGCTGATAGCCAAATGAGGCTTAAACCAGCGCACCCCATTTGCGCGGAGCTACGCACCGCGCCAACAAGCTAACCGACGGGCAACGTTGAGCAAGCTGTAACAAAACTGCCTTTACACAGACACACCCCCTAGCCTGTCTAGACAGTCAGAAAATATAAAAAGCAGTGGCCAGGTTCGAACCCAGGATACCATGCACCATAGTCAAGGTACTGAACCACTAAGCTACGACAGCTGTACTCAGGAATGCAGTAATAGCACATATATAGGAATGAATAGAAAGTGGAGCATGACAAAGCAGGTCTTGTGAAGTGGATACAATTCCAAAATGGCCAATCACAGAGAAGTGCGGGAAAAATGGCATATATAAGCCCCATAGGCGGGAATACACAGCATAAACAATTGTAGAACTGACTTGCAGCCAGAATGTCAGGTGTAGGTGAGGGTAGTTGCTTTCGAGCACAGAGGTGGGGCATTGAGGAGTCCAGATACATGGTCTGGCTCCTAGTCCACAATCATGAGGCCCAACTCATGCAGGGCCAGGTCCTGTGGGGAGCATATAGGGCTGAGGCGTGGGACCGGTTGGCTCATGATCTTAAAAGTGACACAGGGATTCCAAGGACTGGTGAGCAGGTCCATCACCACCATGCGGACCTGAAGAGATGAAGCAGGACCAATTGAACCTATGGATACAGGAGGCCTGGCAAATGCCCAATGCCCCACTACTGAGTAAGTTACATTTAATTAGGTATTTAAGAAATTAAATTAGCTGATATTATGGAGATGTGTATTCCAATATTACTCCATTTATATTACAGCTGTAGGTGTCCGTACTGCGAACCGACGAGCCTATGGGGATAGGCTGGTGCGGTTGCGCCACCAGGCAGGTCAGTAATCCACACCCAGTAGCTGTAAAGAAATATAGAAGTATGACAGTTACCAAAAGAATGCAGTGTAGTCACTAACCAATAAAATGTGCAAGTAACAGTGTAAAAGTGTTTTCAAGTATTGTTTGATTACAAACTGTGTTGCAGTCTGAAATCCCAACAGAACAGTGAAAATGTATGAAATAAATTCTGAAATAAAGATGCCCCACCTATAATATCATAGTGCATATCATAGCCTAGAAGTAAGTACCATCCTGAATAGTAAAATGAAAACAAGTGAGAGGGTGTGAGAAAGAGTCATGAATCCACCAATAAAGTAGTAATAACCCCTGTATAAAGTATACTGCAGTCAGTACAGAATGAAATGAATGTGACAAGTAGAACCAAACTGCAAAATGTGTCCAAAGTGTTGCTGCAGCTGGAATGTGTATCCCAAAATCTGGATATGTTGCTCTCAGTCTGCAATATGCAGATAGTATGATTGTCTGAAATATCAAACATCCACAGTTGTCTATAGCTATATAAAGCAAATGTAGCAGGATGATGTTGCTGAACAAAGCCAGATATGAACGTGTATGAATAACAATAAAATGTATATTGATGTAGCATGAATAGTCCTATCAGCAAAGTGAAGTAGTTATCATATAGGAAACTGTAGTTAGAACAGTAGTGTGTATATATCTGTAGCTATTAGAAATGTACAGCATATGTATTGGTATTCAAGGTGTTAATAATATTTTCTTCACCCCACCCTATAACCACATATACTCCATTCCACGTGAAAATGGTATGTGCAATCACAATTAACACCCCTGGACATTTGTCCTGATGGGTCCTAAATATTTGCATGTCCATTGATGCATCTGCCCTGTTCATACATCCAAACCTGATGGCCTGTTGCCATCAATCAACCCTGCATGTTGTTGGACTGTGTATTGCTGTTCAAATTATGCATGTGTTATGCTTGCTGTTCAATGGTGTGAATATCTGGGTGTTTGGTTAATGGGAATACTAATGCATGCTGTTACAACTAATTGCGAATGGTATTGTATGTTACTAACCCAAACTGTCATGACATAATGCAAAACATAGAATGGCAGGGAAGGCGGGTCCCAGAGGACCCACCTCTCCCACCTCAGCTGGCGAGCGCACCTGGCACTAGTGCCCAGTCTGGACCCTCCTCCGGTGGCCCTGTGCCACCTGCGGGTGGAAGCGTTGCAGGGGATGGGGCTCACCCCCCCTCTGTAAGTGTGGCCGGAGGAGAACCACCACTCACCCTCCGTAGCATCCGGACTGTGGTGCGTAGGGAGATTCGGGACTCTGTTCTCGAGCCCCTATGCCAGCTCGAGGCACGGGTGGCACAACTTACGGGCATGCCTGTTGCCCGGCCTACACAGCCCCCAGCACAGTCCCGTCCTGGGCAGTGAAGGAACAGTGGCAACTGCCTATGGGTGGGGATATCAGTTCCACTGTTGCCATCTGTGGGCTCATGGGCTCTGGATATCCAAACCTCCGTCCCCGTCAATTGTGTAACCCCCCCACACGTGTCATACACCGCCCCTGTATGTGTCTTGTTTGTCTTGTCTGTTTACCTATCCAACCTACCTCCCCAGCTGTACCGACTACCTTCACCTGACATACCACTCTCACCTGAAAAAAAAAAGGGCACTCTGTACCCACAAAAAAGTTACGCCCCATACATAGCTGCTCATTCCGCACATATGTCTACCAGACATGGAAACTATCAATTACAATTGGCTGTACAACAAGTATTACTGTTGTCCTTACACCTCTCTCAGGGGTGGAAGGTATCAAATGTCACACCAAATTACAAACATATGCACAGCTGTTGCTGATGAAGAAATGGGCAGCTATGGGCCTTACCTACATCCCTCCTGCAAAACCCAAGCTTGTTTCCCTACTGTCTTACCCTCTTTGTGACCCCTTTTTCACCACTTTTCTGTCTCCCCATTTTCATTTCTTTCAAAGAAAATAGCACGGGTGTGCGCAAGAGTAAGCACGTTTAAGCGGTTGTAAGCGGGTGTGCGCTTGTGTGGCAGAGCTAAACGCCAGTGCGCATGCGTGAGCTCCGCGCAAACCTGTGCTAACCTGGTTACAACTGCTTAAAAGGGCCTTAGTCACTTTGATTGACAGGTCTTGTAGTCAGTTCAGAAGCAAAATAAAATCCCACTGGCAGTCCCGAACCCAGGACCTTGGAAACAGTAGTCTGCATGACTTACCACTAAGCCATGACTCTTATACAAGAACATTGTGCTAAAATAAATATATCATGTAATAGTAGGAATGAATGTAAAGGGAATATAGATGTGTAGTACACAAAGCATGCCATTTAGAATTACTATCAAAACTAGTGGATTTCCATAATAGTAGTGTGTGAACAGAAACAGCCATGCTAGTTGGTAGCTAGTAGGTAATAATGTCACTATAGCACCTTGCAAGCCACACACATACTCACAGCAGGATAATCACTGCCCATACCCCACAACCTCTTACAGGAACACATCTAGACCAAGTAATAAAATATGTGGAGCAAAGGCCCAAAACCAGGGACACATTACAAATAATGTTACAACAAACGCAGACAGTTCAGAGAGTAACAGGGTCTGCATTTTGTGGGATGTTTGGAAGGGTATGAAGTCTGAAACTTGAATGTTTGTCACTATATTCTGACTTGAGCCCAGAGTGATTTGCCAGAAAAAGCTGTGCATGAGATATTGACCAAAATATGAGGCAGAAATGTGGACAACCTGCAAATATCTGTACACATGACAGGTCTGACACCACCATATTTGAATAGTTAAGAGCCTAGACATAGCAACAGTGAATGACTTACAGGGATGCCCCACAGACTCCATGTGAAATGTACAAACAGTAGGCAGAAAGGTGTAACACATGCAATGGTAACTATGGAGTCCTGAAAGTAATCACCACTTGCATGGCAGAAAAAGTGTAGTAATACATATGCTCATGCTAACCCACAGTCACAACTGCAGCATACCAGACAATTTAATGGGTGTACCCCACTGATATGTACCATTCCATGAGGCAGATAACAGATGAACCTGAAAGTCTCTGGGGCCTGCTCAGCAGCATACTCAAATACTCTAATAGATGTCAAGGCCCACACCATGGCCAGACCACACTGCATGCTGTAACACCCTAGCAGATATAGCAAGCATTCCAAGGTGTGAATGTACATGGAAAATAGGAAGGCTACAGCAGCACACTACAGTCAGGACACCTAGCAGGCATACAAGTAGTGACTGTAAAGGGCAAATATTGAAGCCTTAGCAACAAAGTGCAAGCAAAGTGAAAGGAAAGCACACACACACACACACATTAACAGTAGTAGTAGTTGTAGGTGTCAGTGTACATACACAGTTAGTACAGGAAACTGGAGAAATGAATGGAGGAATGTTAATCTACAACACAGCTGGAAATATGAGAGAGATACCAACCTTTACACTCACAGAACATTGTCCACAGCATAACAGCATGGTCCCTGCCCTTAAAATCTGAAAGGGCTACGCCTATCTCACATACCTTTTATAGCACTGTTCTGAAATCACAGTGAGAACTGCAATCAGTACACAACTGGCTGCATGCAATTAGCAAATGCTGGCTAACAATTGGTGCAGAGGCCATCACATGGGCATATGCAGATACCTACATAAGTATGCTGTACTCCCAGTCCACACATGCAATACTTTCATTGCACCCTGAGAAGGACGTGAGAGACAGACAGACAGAGAGAGAGAGACAGAGACAGAGACAGAGAAATTTGCAATTAAGCAGACACAAACAAATTGTTCAGCAACAGCCACCTGAAAGCTGACAACTGGGAAGTGGAGCAGCAGGACAGAGAACCAGACGGCAACACAAGCAGCTGTGACAAACACAGGTAATGTAAAGTAATACTATAAAGGTCTACATACTGTGAACCCTCCATATGTGTCATTGGTCTGTATCCATATGTATATGAAGATGTGTAAAGGGCAGGGGACATACAGCAACTATCAGTGAAGGCTGTACATACATTTGTATGTGAGAGCATCTATGTGCACATATCAATGTTGGTTGATTGTATGTTGTAGTGCAATGTACAAAGTAGGTTTCACAGTTATGTATGTTTAGCAGTATGTTAGTGTGTGTATACAGTATGGTAGACAAACATGTTGATATACCTGTCTATCATATGGATACGTATGTATGTCAACATATGTATGTGTGTATATATATATATATATATATATATATATATATATATATATATATATATATATGATATGCATATATGTATACATACATAGAGAGAGATGTAGGAATACATAGACAGATGTAGATAGATAGAATATGTACAAACATATATATGTAATGCACACATACAGATATAGATATATGTAGATACATATACATAGACAGACTGATCTGACTATCTACAGGTATGACTGTATATGACGACCTTCAACACACCCTGTCCCACCCCTCTGTCACTCTCACCCCTCTGTGTCCCCCCTCCACATCTATAGCAATATATGTACATCAATATATATATGTGTATATGTATACAGACATATATATATATATATATATATATATATACATATAGATATATACATATATATATATATATATATATATATATATATATATATATATATATATATAGATAGATAGAGAGAGAGAGAGATGTATATAAATTCTGAGTGAGGCACATGTGTACAGATGTATTGCAACAGGTGCCTGGTGACAAAGGCATGGAGTGAACACCAGTGTCAAAACTGGAGTACCATACCACATTTCAAATCACCTACACCAGTAACCACCAGATATGTGATTGGCTGCCCACCACTGCATGTGTCAGGGGTGAACAGGGTCATAAATGTGTACAATAGTGGCCCCAATGATATTCACAGTGGCACACTATCCCTGGAATACCTGCACATGGTATGTGTCAGCGAACATGGTGTGTCAGCTATGGACATGTAGGTCGGTGTACCCCTCCACACCACATAATGGATGCCATGGTATGGACCTCACATGACAGCTACAGATATGGAGAAGGACACAGTGACATGTACAACACTGTGACAATGCACTCAAACACATTACCAATGCACAGTGACTGACAACACCACAGAGTACACATATACCACCCACATAGAGGTTACCACTCCCGGATTTACATACGTAAGTCACACCCATGACAGATGTCCAACAACCATAGTAACACCTCACACCATCCACAACCTAAATGACTGCTATGTGTCATCCATGCCACTGCAATAGAGAGCACATGTGGAGGTAAAAGTTCCTACCCACAGATAAGACATACCCTGCAATAAACCACACAGTGTTAAGAAGCAAGACTCCCCATGAGTACATGTCACACATACCCCTGCTGAATGTTAGTCAGATAGGTAATATGCCATATGAGTCACCCTGTGTAACTGTGTGACAGCAGCAGGTACCATCACACCACATGTGTCACAATGGTCAGGGTAGCAGAACAGTACGCTGCTGTAGTCCCAGCGGCAATAGCATATTGTATAGTATTGTATTGTAATGTAATGTATTGTGTTGTATTGTATTGGTATGTTGAGGTGCCTCCTTCGTGGAGTGGAACCACTGCTGCTGTGCGCCAGTGTACAGGTACATATCCTGTAGTCAGGCTAGTGTTACATAGCACTTCTATATGTGTGTTTAGCTCCTGTCAGAGTTTATGTAGCATGCAACTGGGGATACTATCAGGTCCCATTCATGTTGTGTATTCTGCTTTCCTGAGGGTGGCTCTCACCTGGACATCTGTGATGACAGGGAGGTTACAGTCAGCTGGGATAACTATGTCTTATTTTGGGGAGAGGCGGGTGACACCTGCACTGAACCTGTCTGCCACAATGTTGTCAATATCTGTGGTGTCAGTGAAATATTTGTTGTTGTGTACTAACTATGGGCATAGAGGATGGATTCTGACCAGGTTGCTAACATAACTGAAGAAGGCCTTCTGGTTATCTGTAGTGTCCCTCTTGATTTCCCTCTCAAAGTTGCCCATGGATGTTTGTATGATGGAAAATAGATCATTACTAGTGCTGCTCAGACATGCCCTCCCTTTATGGAATTATGCTCTGTCTTGCAGTAGCTTCCATCTTCTGTAATACAATCTGTCTATGGCTGGGGTCCACCAGACAGGATGCTGTCCCTTTGTGGAGAGTGTCTTGGTCATATATGGGATTGCATGATCCATGCATTCTCGGAGATGTCTGTAGAAAGCAATTGTGTAGGGGTCAGCATTGTGGGTTGTATCTGCCACTGGCCCAGTGGGCTGAAAGGATACCATGTCACTGTTACAAAGTGTAAAGTTTGCATCTGTAATGTTATTCACTATAGTTGTTTGTGCTGGTGGTGGAGGTGGGATATGTATATCCAGGGCAATCAGTGTGTGGTCAGCTCACAGTAGTTGATGATGTAGGCCATACAGTACCTAGATACAAACCCTCAGAGTGAGGAGGTGCTCTTGACCTGAATCAGTGTTCTGACTGCTGGGGTTTGGTAGTATGTCGTATGGAGTGTGCCAGGTACTGTTGCACAGTTGCTGGCTGAGCACTGATACCTGGCCATTTACATGTGTATCCACCAATAGACAGACAGATGCTATATATGTGAGATATGTTGTATCATAACAGTCGAGTAGCATGTGTAGTATGTGTGCCAAATTCTGCTGACATATATTGCTGATATCAGGTTATTTTCTTTCTCAGGTACATGGCTCACCGGCAGAATCCCACTTACTCCACAGCTGAGGATGAGGAGATACATCAGAGCCTGGTGCGGGATTATGTAATACTCTTTTCCCACACCAGCCAGAATCAGCAGGAGAGGGCTGCACTGTGGCAAGACCTGGTCCGTCGGGTAAATGACATAGGCACACATAATAGGACATATGAGCAGGTACGACATCACTGCAGTGATTTAATCAGACATGTCCGTCAGCGCACGTCTGATATCCACAGGCAACAGGTCGCCACAGGTGGGGTGGCTACACATCCCCACTCACCAGTCTGGAGGGACTACTCATGAGTGTAGTGGCTCCAGTCCACCAGCAACAACAACAGCAGCAGACATGCATTATGATGGAGGCTGGAGCCACGCAGCAGCAAGACAGTGAACGTGCAGGTAATATGCCATATGTATAGTTGACTGTTGTGTACACTGGTAGTTAATGCATGTGTGAGGTGTGTCCTTGGTTTGTAGCTGTCACCATAGTATTTAATGTGCAAGTGTGATATCCTCAATATTAGCAGCTGACCTGTGAAAGGCGACTGTTGTACTACTGACCTGTATCATACTCAGTAACAATGGCACAGTTGTGCCCACTGACATTAGTTTCTTCACGTCTGCAGGTCCATCTGGTATAACAGCAATGCAGCCTATCCATGCTGGTGAGTGTGTATTAACAATTCCTGTAATAGTCTTGATAGTAATAGTAATATCTGGCTCACTTAGTAGTGCTCTTTGTATGCATGTAGGTGTGTCTGTGTCTGTGTGTTGATATCACGCATACTGAGTACTGTACAACTGTGTGAAACTGTGTGCATGTGTGCATGTGTGCACCTGTGCATGTGTGCATGTGTGCACCTGTGCATGTGTGCATGTGTGCACCTGTGCATGTATGCATTTGTGCATGTGTGCACCTGTGCATGTGTGCATGTGTGCATGTGTG
Organism: Protopterus annectens; assembly: GCF_019279795.1. Classification (NCBI taxonomy): domain Eukaryota; kingdom Metazoa; phylum Chordata; order Ceratodontiformes; family Protopteridae; genus Protopterus; species Protopterus annectens. The sequence goes on from NC_056732.1 coordinate 1,812,514,778, forward strand.
CACCTGTGCATGTGTGCATGTGTGCATGTGTGCATGTGTGCATGTGTGCACCTGTGCATGTGTGCATGTGTGCACCTGTGCATGTGTGCATGTGTGCATCACTGGTAATGTGTAGACATTGTAAACTGTGTTTCCTGTTTCCCTCCCACAGGTTCTGGTGCTGCTCTGGTGTCATGTAGCAGGGAACCTGAATCAGGTGCCATGGGTACTGATAATGATGACATCTGTGTAATGGCACAGGAAGGTATGCCAGGGTCTGCCATTGGTCAGCCGATTGACAGTACACAGCTGTCGACCCCATCAATGCACACAGTTATCCTGCCAATACACCTTTTGTCACCAATGTCCCTAGGTGATGGACAGCATACAGTGGGCATTGACCAGGGTAATGTGGTATCTGTGGCACATGCCTCCCCACACAGCAGCCATGGGCATGGCCCAGAGATGGTACCACACAGACAGATGTCCAGGGGTTCTCGTGGGAGCATCCATGGGCGTACTGCCCCTGTCAGACGTGCCCACAGAGGTCTTACAACCTCAGCTATGTTTCGGGCTGTCATGCAGGCACAGTCATGTATGGAACGGTACACCAGACAGGGTCTGAGGGAGCTGACAGCATGTCGCACAGCCATGACTGACAGTATGCGTGACATTGCGGCTGCCATCCGTGATTTCACCGATGTCATAGACAGACGTTGTGGGGACATATTAGACTGGTTCCACAACTACATGTCCATGAGCCAGGGCGATGGTGGGCGGATGAGGCATCGACGTGGCCGTATGCCAGCAACAGCAGCAGCTGGCAGTCATCGCAGATGACAACAGGGCCGCGACCGCCCCCGTAGTGCCAGCAGCAGCCCCAGCAATGCTGGGTCTGTGCTGTCATCAGACCGCCCCAGGAGACCACGTGCACATGGCTCTGGCCAGGCCCGACAGGGATCTGTGTCCAGTCAATGAACACCTGCTTCTGATGACAGTACCCAGTCTGGGTTGGTACTGGATACGGTCCGTAGCACCCCTGCAAGGCACAGGTACCGTGTCCATGGCCAGAGACACTGATCTGTATGACCTGGCAGGTACAGTCTGTGGCTGTCCACAAACACCAGTATATGGCATCCATGAGGTGGAACTGTGTGCATCCATACACACATTCAAATTGACAACACCTAGGGCTACCGCATACACGCACACACTGCATCAACATTGCCCCACCTTCTACTGCTGTCCCTCACCAACACACATACACATACATGTCAATCAGTGGTATCGGTGGCTGACTCAGGCATACCAAGTTCACACCCTGTGCATATGATGAAACTGTGCCACCTCCTGCAATCTGTAACAACTGTGCAGGTACAGGTTAACATGTTGCTGATGCACAGGGTGACCACATAGATGTGTAGTAATAGTATCATGTTGTTAACAGTACTGTGTGCTGAATTAATTGTGGGTATATCACAGCATGCCTGATGCAGTAAGTGTGATTGTCATGTACTGTTGTCTACACCCATGGTAAGTACCATAGTGTATCATCTGCACATGTTGGCATACTGGTGGTAATGATGTCAACAGAAGGCTACATACATAGGTAGCACAGGGATAAGGTAATGAATGTAGTAATGCAATGATGGACATGTAAACTGCAAGTGGCATGTTGCCCACACTGGACTCTGCAATGCAGATGTTTGAGGATGTTGATATGTGTGCAGTACTACACGACTGGTACAGGACACACAGGAGCACCCTAGCACTGCAAGCTCACATCTCATACCATGCTAGACAGCCCCAACACACAAAACTAACTGTCACAGGAGGGAGAGTCCCCATATATGTCAGGGATACTGTGGTGGCAGGCCAGGTAGCATACATCCTACTAAGTATGGAACCACTGAGTGAAGGCTCAGTGTCTGTTATTTGACATGTGTATTACTGCAGGTATGAGCACATGGGTTTCCATCCAGTTATTGTACATCCTGACAGTACATGGTCTGTACACTTGTGTGCACTGAGACTGGACCCTAGCCATCTGACCCATGTATTTCCATGTACATGTGCATAGTGCCTGCATATTTGCAGTGTTACCTACTGGAAGTGGTACAGCTTGTTTGTTGTACAATGGACTACATGCAGCCCTGTTTACTGTAGCTTTGTTTGCATGCATGTTTGCTTGCAATTACCCTGGAATACTGATCACACCTGCAATGCATAGTTACAGAGCTTCTGTGGACTCCTAGTGCCATCTGCATAGCTTACTATATGTATGTCCATGTCTCACTTGACAGGATGTCACTGTTTGTCCTGTTCACATGTACATTGCCTGTGACACAGTGCATATGACTTACCTGGCATGTGTCCACGTGAGCAGTCATATATGCTACTGCTAACTAATCACAGGCACTACACCTTCACATATTCATCTTCTGTTGAACTACCTGCTTCGCTAGGGATGGCCTGCACCTGTCACCCCTGGGCTTTCAGATATTGGCAAAGGCTCTTGCTACCACCATAGTGCCTATGTTAGGCAAGGCTCAAATGACAAACCCACCTTCATAGGTATCACAAGGGATAAGAAACTAAGAGTAATGCTACCCAACGCCAGAAGTCTAAACCTCCAGATGCATGCACTCAAAACTCTCCTTGGCATGGAGAACATCGATATGTGTGCAGTAACAGATGCCTGGTTCAGGGCTACTGAGAGCACACCAGCACTACCAGGTTTAACCTCATACCATGCTTTTCAGCCCCAAAACATGGAACGAACCACAAATGGAGGGGGAGTATTGATATTCATCAAAGATACCCACACCTCCAGGTTGGTGGCAAAGCACCAAGCATCAGAGACTATCCATGTGCAACTAACAATGGGTGAGACTGCCTTCCAGGTTATAGCCTGTTACAGACCACCCTCCCACACCCAAAAACTGCACTTGGCCGTCCTGTGAACAGTGGAAATATGAAGGTCTCTCCAAACACCATGATATTGTGCGATGTCAACTACCCAAACATGGACTGGGAGCATGACTCTAGCTCCAACACCCTAGGCCAAAGATTCCTAGAATATATGAGCTCAAATGCTATGGAACTACTTGTAACCACTCCCACAAGAAGGGGAAACATACTGGACCTGATCATCACCAACATGGGGACTCTATGCTCCAGACCAGAAGTGTATCCCTCACTGGTAAGATCGGACCATAAACTGATCTCACTGGATATACACATCCCGACCCCACCCCCTGCCCAGAACACCACAGTGAACAACTTCTCTAAAGCAAATTCGCACTCCTCAAAACTGAGGTGGAAACCTTCAGAGCCCCCGGGCCTGTGGAAACTACAGACCAGACCGCAGGTTCCTCTATAAACGCATTCTATGGATGCTTTCAGGAATGCATGGATCATGTGATCCCGAATAAAACCAAGACCCAATCCTCCAAAGGCAGACGTCCTGTCTGGTGGACCCCAGCCATAAACAAACTACACAATAGAAGGAGGAAGCTACCAAATGATACAGCAAATTCACAAATAGGGAAGGCATCACTGATCAGTATTAGCAAATAACTCCAGGCACTCATAAGATTGTCTAAGGCCAGCTTTGACAGAAATTGCACAGGACACTAAGGATAACCACAAGGCTTTCTTTAGTTATGTTAGGAACCTGGGTGGTAATTCCCAGATATGCTCAGAGGTAGTCCATAATGTCAATAGAAACACCAAACCCACAGACATTGCCAACATTCTAGCTGACAGGTTCAGTGCAACCTTCTCACCCCCCTCCACACTGAAAGGGCAAATATATATCCCAGCAGAGTGCTGCCCCCCCTGACATCTCAGATGCTCAGGTAAGAGCCGCCCTCTCCAAAGCAATACACACTGCATCAATGGGACGAGACAGTGTCCCGGGCTGTCTACTACATGACCACCAAGACGTGCTACTACCAAACATAAACCTACTGTTCAATCCCAGCCTTACTACAGGATATGTGTCCAAAGTGTGGCGTACAGCAACAGTGGTCCCTCTACAGAAAGGTGGTGCCTCAACAGATCCTGGACACTATCACCCCATAAGCCACACTAGCTTGGTCTGCAGAGCTATGGAAAGGATCATCATGGGCCACATAGATATAGATATTACGGACCTACTGACACTGGTTCATACCCAGTTTGGCTTTGTTAAGGGCAGATCCTGCCTCTCAAACCTGGTTGATTTCTTTGAAACAGTCACCAAGGCCATTGACAAGGGGAAGGTGGTTCACACAGCCTACCTGGACCTCGCAAAAGCCTTCAAAACAATACCCCACTTGGGCATTCTAGAGAAGCTCACCAGCTTAAATATAAGCCCCTATGTCACTAGATGGATTGCACACTGGCTCAAGGACAGAACCCACATGGTTAGAATTGCTGGAGCCATGCCAGACTCCAAACCAGTTATGAGTTGTGTCCCACAAGGCTCAGTCCTGGGACCTCTCTTGTTTGGTATATATTTATCAGAGGTACAGGCCAACACGGAAGAACTGTGGCTGACCAAATATGCAGATGACTGCGAACTGGCCACCATAATCGACTCTCCAGCCGACACAAGCATCTTCCAAAGGGGCATCATAGAAACAGACAACTTGTGCCAGAACCATGGCCTTCAGCTGAATGCAAGAGTGTATATAGTCATCCCCTTTGGCAAAAACAAAGTGCGCACAAAGTACCACATAGGTGGTACTCCATTATGTACAGAAGAAGTAATTAGGGACATGGGGACCCAAGTTGATAGCAATCTCTCATTTGACAACCACGTGGCCAAAGTGGTTAGATAGAAATTGTATATAGCCCACCCCATCATGAAGGGATTCACATCTACATCAGGGGAGGACATCATGCCTCTTTACTCATCCCTCATCAGACCCATAATTGAGTACAATCCCCCTGTCGGGATGTACCTTACCAGACACCTGCAGCAACTGGAAAGACCCCACAAGTACCTCACCAAGAGGATCAAAGGGCTCAAACAGATGCCATATGCTGACTGGTTAAATAAACCCCAGCTCTACTCAGTGGCATACCGCCTGTTCAGAGGCGATCTGTGCCTAATGTATAACACCATGTTGAACCTGGAATTAATGGGCATGCTGCACCTGGGAATATCCAAATCCCATCGGGATACACGCTTGAGAGACCTGAGCCTCAGCACTGAAATAAATAGGACATGCTGGAGGGACAGATTCATAACCCAGAGGCTCACTTCACTCTGGAATAAAATCCCAGTCCAGGTTAGGAAGAGTCCCTCATTGACTCTCTTCAAGAGGAATCTTGATGAGTGGATGGGACATTGTAGGTTTACCTCGGGTATCACTTCTGTGTCACTGTTAAACAGAGGCACAGTATACTAACCTCGGCAAAAGGGCATGGCAAGATATATTTACATTGGATGGCGACAGCCAAACACATTCTGGCTAGGTTCTTAAATGCCCTAGGGCAGATTGCCTAGTATGACGCTATGAACCTATGAACCTATGTACCTTGTTCCCCATTAGCCCTATGTGCTGTTAATCACCATAGCAATCACAATACTATGGTAGCATGTTCAAAGGTCAGTTGTCAGTCACCTCTATGCTACAGTTGTGGAATATGTGGGTCATGTGGCAATGTCACAGCTGCCACATGTACACAGTCAACCCTCTCCCCTACACATGGACGTACAACACATGTATGAGATGGAACCACATAGCCTAACTCTGAACCCAGTACTGGCATAACCTGTCAGGTGGCATGCAATACTACAGTGACTACAATACCAGTCTGATGTAGACCTACACTGACAGCAATACAAGCACGTGAACACACTGGGCCATTCATGGAGCCTTAGAATAGCATCCTGCCTGAGCGGCACACACCTCTGCAGCTGGCACACAGGCATACATTATGCCTAAACACATCACACAAATCCTGTGTGCCACTTACAGCCTGTATGGCTAGACAACACACCTGCCACAGTTGTGTTAGCTACCGTTATTGTCCGGTACAGTATGGTCACGCTCACCAGGCTGGACAAGGTGCAGGTCACAGTGATATGCCTGTGGGGCACTATGGTCCACCACATCACACAAGCATGCAGGTTGGTCAGAGGCATGGACACATATGACTCAGTCATTGTCCATGCCACATACCTTCTCCTGCTGTACTTGTAGGGTGCTGACATCATCAGTGTTTAGAAAGGGGAATGTGCATCCTGTAGTCTGTTCTCCTAGTTGCCAAAAGGGACATTTCCCTCACACACACTAACCCCCCTCAGCCAAACACACACACTTGCCATTCGCAGGATTCAAACCCCTACCTAACTATGTTATGACACTTGAGACAGATGCATTAGCAGAGTGTGCTATTTGCATTACTGGGAGGTTTCTCTTCTCCTGCTATACTTATAGAGTGCTGACATCATCAATGTTTTGAAAGGGGAATGTGCATCCTGTAGTTTGTTCTCCTAGTTGCCAAAAGGGACATTTCCCTCACACAATTGCACACACACTAACCCCCCTCAGCCAAACACACAAACTTGCCATTTGCAGAATTCAAACCCCTACCTAACTATGTTATGACACTTGAGACGGACGCATTAGCAGAGTACGCTATTCGCATTACAGTGAGGTTTCTTTTCTCCTGCTGTACTTATAGGGTGCTGACATCATCGGTGTTTAGAAAGGGGAATGTGCATCCTGTAGTGTGTTTTCCCAGTTGCCAAAAGGGACATTTCTTTCCCACAGACTTGCACACACACACCAACCCCACTCACACCCACACACACACTGAGCATTTGCAGGATTCAAACCCCTACCTAACTATGTTATGACACTTGAGATGGACGCATTAGCAGAGCGCACTATTCGCATTACTGGGAGGTTTCTTTTCTCCTGCTGTACTTATAGGGTGCTGACATCATCGGTGTTTAGAAAGGGGAATGTGCATCCTGTGGGGAGGCAGACGCCAAGCACACTCTGGCTAAGCTGTCATTCCCTAGGGCAAACAGCCTAGTGTTGACCTCTACACCCATATGTTTAATTGTCAAATGCACATTATTTGTTGCTGATAGACTGTTTGCACGTCTTTATTGCCATAGCATTCCCTGTTTGTATGGACAACTTGTGCATCTGTGGAAGATGTTTGCATATGGGAGGGATCCACTATATCACGTATGTCTCTGTAGTCATTTAACTGTGTGCACTGGGCAGACTGCTGTAATGTGGTTGGTTCCTGGAATAACACGTAAAAATACCAGATATGTGTGGCCAACTGCTAAACTGAGATTTGGCCTAAGTGTGTGAGCATGCCCAGTTCAGCCTTCCCATGGCATGTTGTCTGACATATGTCTCATTTATCAAAGTGTGTGAGCATGCCCAGTGTGAGCATTCCATATGTTGAACTCTGCAGCCCACCACATTTGTGGATGAGTGTGAACTTCAACAAATATCACCCGCTTATGGTTGTGTGTTGTGTGTCATGTTGTGTAGTTACTGTACAACTGCTTTGTGTGTGAACACAACAGGATTATACTGTGCCTGCAGTGTTTGCATGGGATACTTTGCATACAGTTGTCAACATCCTTTCACACTGACCTAACACTGTAGTACTGTATAGTGTACTGGTAGTACTTTGACTGTGGTGGACAGTATCCTGGGCTTTAGTGCTATCACTGCTTTACATTTCGATAGTGAGCACAACAGCCTGGTTAGGGGCCAGTTGTGTACATCTGACCATGTTGCATTCTGTTCAGATATGAACTACTTAAACCAGGCTTGTCCAACATTGGTAGTGTATTCCACAACATAGGTGTACATTTGCAAACACTAGCGATGTGCCCTAGTCCATGTCTAATGCTAGTTGGAGAGTGTGTTTGTCCTTCGACACACATTGTAAGTGGAGTTTACCATGACATATGTCATGGTTAGTATACTGTGCCTCTGTCTACCTGTGACATGACAGTGATACCCAGGATAAAGCTACCATCTCCCATCCACTCATCAAGATTCCTATTGAGGAAAATCGATAAGTGACTCTATGGGTAGCCTGTACTGGGAGTTCACTCATGGGTGGGGTGGCTTCTGTGTTATGGATCATGCAGTACAGCTTGTCCTATGTAAGTCAGTGCTGGGGTTCAGGTCTCTCATGTGCATAGCTCACTGCCATTCAGATTGTACAAGGTGCAGCATGTTTATTGATACCAGCAACACAGGCAACACATGGCATCTGTGCAAGCTCTTTGATACTCCTGGTGAGGTACTGTTGGGGACTTTACGGTTGATGGAGGTGTCTGCTGAGGTACATCCCACAGGGGCTATTGTAGTCAATTGTAATGCTGATGAAGGATGACTGCAGAGCCACAATGACCTCCCTTATCTAGATCTGACAACCTTCATGATTAGGTGGGTATATGGTATGTTTCTGTAAACACTACAGCACATGTTTGTCCAATGCAGGATATCTATCACCTTGTGTCCCCAGGTCTCTCATTACATGTTAACTACATAATGGGTTAACACCTATGTGGTAATTGGTGGGCACTTACTGTATATCCACGGGGTTGACTATACACTTTTCTGCAATTAGCTTGCTGACATGGCTATGGCACCAGTTGTCTGTTTCTATGTGGCCCTTTTGTGGGATGCTTGTGTCAGCTGGTGGATCATATATGGTGAGCAGTTTGTAGTCCTCTGCAAACATGTTCAGACACAGTCCTTCCATGTTTGCCTGTACCTATGGGACATATATACCAGACGAGGGAGATCCCAGGACCAAGCCTTGTGGGATGCCAGTTATATCTGGTTTGTAGTCTGACATGGCTGCAGCATGTCTGACCATGTCTGTTCTGTCCTTGGTCTGGTTTGCAACCCCTCTACTGACATAGGGGTTTATATTTAAGCTGGTGAGCTTATCTATAATGAACACGTAGGGTATTGTATAGAAGCCTTTGCAAGGTCCAGCTACGCTGTGTGGACCACATTGCCCTCATCAATGACCTTAATGACTGTTTCAATTGAGTCAAACATGTTTAGGGGCAGGATCTGCACTTAAGAAAGCCACACTGGATAGGGTCTGGTGTCAGTAGGTCCCCAATATCTTTATGTCTGCGGTACATGCTGATCCTTTCCATAGCTGTGCAGACTGAGCTTCTCAGGATTCTGGGGTGGTAGTTTTCAGTATCCATTCAGGCAACACCTTTGTTGAGAAGGACCACTGTTGTTGTACACTGCTCTTTGGGTACATATCCTGTGGTAAGGCTGACATTGAGCAGTAGTGTGATTTGGCATTCCATTCGTCTTGGAGTCCATGTTGGACTCAGCCCAGGACACCATCTCATACCATTGCTGCTGTGTGTTTTGCTTTGTAGATGCTGGCTGTTACCTCAGCATCTGCAATGTCAGGGGGCCAGCAGTCTGCTGGGATAGATATTCTTCATTCTGGGGGGGGGGGTTTGCACTGCACCTGTCAGGATGTATGTTGGCAATATGTGTGTGTGTGTTTGGTATGTTGTTTGTGATATTTGTGTGATTCAGAGCATATCTGTGAATTCCCAACACAGTTACCACCATCAGTTGTGAAAGCCTTGGGATTATCCTTAGTGTCCTGTACAATTTGTATCTTCATAGGTTCATAGGTTCATACTAGGCTATCCACCCTAGGGCATTTGTTAGCCTAGCCAGAGTGTGTGTGGCTTTTGCCACCCCTTGCTATGTGAATATTATGGCCATTTATGATTTGCTTTGCTGTGCCTCTGTCTAGACATGACACAGTGAAGACCCCCAGTGAACTCTACAATCATCCATCCACTTGGCAAGATTCCTGTTGAAGAGTGTCAGTGAGGGGCTCTGCCTAACATGGAGTGGGATTCTGGTCCCGGATGTGGGGAGCCTCTGGATTATGTATCTGTCCCTCCAGCACATCCTATTTCATTATTTGTTGAGGTTGACATCTCTCACTCTCACAGCTCCGATGGCTTTGAGTTTTCTGGGGTGGAGCATGTCCATTACTCCTGTGTTGGGCATGGCCTTGTACAACAGGCATGCAATGCCTCTGTGTAGGCAGTATGTGACTGCATTCAGCTGGGGTGTCTACAGCCAGGCAGCATATGACATATATTTGAGACCCTTTATCCTCTTGGTGAGGTACCTTTGAGGTCTTTCTAACTGCTGCAGGTGTCAGGTAAGGTACATCCCATATGAGGCATTGTACTAGATTATGGATGTGATAAGAGAACAGTATAGGGGCACAATGACCTCTGTTGACGAGATGTGAATCCTTTCATGATACGGTGTCCAATGTAGACAGTCTTCCTAGCCACATTGGCAATGTGAGTGTCACATAACAGGTTACTGTCCACTTGTGTCCCTAGGTCCCTGATTACTCCTTCCATACATAATGGTTTACCACCTATGTGGTAATTTGTGGTACCTTGTTTGGTATTTGGTGGGACATTCATACTGTCCAGTGTCTTCAGGATGGCTGGGTGGGGTTCCTGTGTGTGAGAGTGTGGTCTGTAGCATGCTACAGACTGTACAGCAGTCTTGCCTACAGTTAGTTGCACATGGGTGGACTCCAATGCCTTGTGCATTGTCAGTTACCTGGACGTATGGGTGTCTGTGCTGAATATGGATACTCACCCTCCTTTTATGTTTTGTTCTGGGTTTTGGGGCCATGACACATGATATGTGGTATAACCTGGTAGTGCTGGTGTGCTGTCAGGAGGCTTGCAGCAGGTTTCTGTCACTGCACAGACATCAATGTTCTCCATACTGGGGATGGCCTTGGGAGCATGCATATTGGGGTTTACACATCTGGCATTGGTCAGCATTACCTTTATGTTTCTTTACACATGTTTTCTAGGGTGGTGGGTTAGTCTTTTCAGCCTTGCCTACAAAAGGCTCTATGGAGGTGGCAAAGGCCTTATCCAATATCCAGACACCCAGAGGTAACAGGTGCAAGCCATCCCAGGAACAGCTGCGTGGCTTGTCAAGCATGACATCCCAAGCAGACAGACATTGGATCCCCTTGGAATGACACCAGTAAGTGTGCCACTTGCTATGACTGATCATTCCGTGTTTGTACTGTGGCATTATTCTTGGTAAGGGTAGGATGCTGCAAATGGTGAGTGTCATATCGGCCTGGACTACATAATCAGAGAGCTCATCTATGTCTCTTTTCATGTAGTCTAGGGAGGTACATCTCAGGTCATTCACACCAGCATGGACTATGACTGCATCATATTTCTACTTGCTTTGGAGTGACCTGCATACTTCTGTTATGTGGCATATTGTGGCAGCCTACAGGCAGCTTACTGTACCCTTTCCCTTGTTCAGTCTGGTGTGCGGGACAGCAGTGTGTCTGACTATGGAGTCACCTATTACAACTGTATCAGGCATGTTGTTTCTCCTTCTGGCCTGTGACTGTTTGGCACACCAGCTTTGTGTACTATGTGTTGCATGTGCTATGTTTGGAGGTTGTTTGATTGGGTGTCTGCTTTAGAGGCCTCTGTTGGTGTGCTGTGTTTGTAAGTTGTGCCTCTGGGAATGTTTTTCTGTGTTTATGTCTTTGGTTTGCAGTTGTGATAGGTCTATGTGGGACTGTGTTTGTGGTGTGTGTGGTTACCTTCTCCTCCTGACTAGTTTTGGGAGTACTGAGTTGAGGGAGCTCAGCCTCCAGTTTGGATAGATGGTTGCATCTCTCACATATATTTGTACTTCTTGGGTGGAGTTGGGGTTGTCTGTGTACTTGGGGCAGGTGTAACATTGCCTCAGGATTCACAGATTCAACTTGTTGTGGCTGGCCTTAGTGGATTGTATGTGTGGACATATTTTATTGCCATACTACTGATCAGTGATTACTTCATTGTTTATGTTTGCTCTATCATGTAGTAGCTTCCTCATTCTCTTGCATGGTTTGGTTATGGCTGGTGTCCACCATGCCAGATGCCTGCTTGTATGGCATTGTGTCTTGTTTTAATTTAGGATTGCATAATCCAAGCATTCCTGGCAGTGTTCATGGAATGGCTGTATTACAGGTTCTGAGGTGTGGCCCATATTTTGCACCTGCACAGGACCTTTAATGGATTCCACATCAGTTTGGAGGAGTGCAAATATTGCTTTACACATGTTTTCCACTGTGGTTTTCTGGCCAGGGACTGTGGTCAGGATTTGTATATCCAGTGTGATTACTCTATGGTCTGGTTTTACCAGTGAGCAATACACTTCTCATCTTGCCATCCAGTACCCATGTTGCTGATTATCACATCCAGTATGCTTACCCCTCATGTGGGAGTGGTACGTTGTTCCTGGGCATTTTGGTTTATGGATTCTATGAACTTTTGTCCTACACTGTTGGAGCTAGTATAATGCTCCCAGTCTATGTCTGGGTATTTTCAGTCACCCAATATAATGTGGTTTGGAGGACTTGATATATTCATACATTCCAGCATAGGCCAGGTGCAGTTCCTGGTGTTGGGACAGTAGTCTGTAGCAGGCTATCAACTGGGGGGCAGTTTTAGCCACTGTTACTTGACCATGGCTAGTCCATGCTGCTTCTTGTTGTGGTACCAACATGGGGGTGTGGTTATCCTTGACAATTCTTGCTAGTCACCCTCCTTTTGTAGCTTGTTCCATGTTTTGAGGCTGTACAGCACAGTATGAGGTGTAACCTGGTAGTGTTAGGGTGCTGTTGTGAGCCTTGACTCAGTTTTCTGTTACAGCACAGATATCAACATTCTCCATACTGGGTGAGTTTAGACTGCATGCATCTTGCTGTTTCGACTTATCCCTTATCTTATTCTTATCCCTTCTGACACCTATGGAGATAGGTTTGTGTTTTGAGCCTTACCTATTCAGGGCACACTGTGGGTAACAACAGCCTTTGCCAGTATCCATACGGCCTGCACTGATAGGTGCACGCCAGTCCTAGCAGGTGGAGCATCATGTCATGCTCAGCATGTCATCCCAGGCTGGCACACATTGGATCCCCTTTGACTAACTGCAATACTTCAGTCAATTATTGCACTTGATCATCTCATTGTCATATTGTGGCATGATGCTTGGTGAGGTTAGGATGTTAGTCAGGGTCCTCAGGTGTGCATATAGTACATGGTGTTACATTACTTAACACATGGCATTCATGCCTCAGGTGGTGCTGCAGGGCTGCCTCTGTCGGATGCACATATTACACTCCCTGTACATGTTTGTGAGCAGGTCATGTCATTTAGGCATCCCTGTTATTATCTGAGTGAGTCAGAGGGGGTATCATTCCCAGGGTTCCTACTGAGCCAGTGTATGTGCTATGCATTGCCTCTTTGCCAAGGCCAGGGCATACTGGGCACGCCTCCTTCTGCCTACTGGGGCAGGCTCAGGTTGTTCCTCCTCTGAGTCACTCTCTGCCTGTGATGGCCTTGGCAATGGTGGGGGGCTGTTTGGCCCGGCCCTATGCTGGTCCTGCTGCAGCTGTTTTTGCAAGATCATATTATGTAGCATAGCACATACCATGACAATTTGGGTACATGTAGTTGGTGTGTACTGCAAGGCTCCACCAGATGTGTCCAGACACCGGAACCGTGACTTGAGCAGCCCAAACACATGCTCTATTACATTACGTGTTTGTGTGTGTGCCTCATTATGGCATTCCTGTTCAGGTGTGTGTGCGTTTCTGATGGGTGTCATCAGCCACGGCTCCAGTGCATAACCTGCATCCCCCACTAGGTGTCCATGCAGGATGTCCCCATTGGCAAATGTCTGGTACAGCTGCGTCAAATGCCAGATGTGGGAATCGTGGTAGCTCCCAGGACAGCCAGCACACACATTCATTATTATGCCCTGGGCATCACACATGACCTGGCAGTTGATGGAGGGAAGCCCTTGCAGTTGATGTATGCCCTACCCGCTCACCGGCTGGTGCTTTGATGCGTATGTGTGCAGTCTATTGCACCCACTACCTCAGGGTATTCCGCTATTTGCTGGAAGAGACGATATTGCTGGCCAATACCTCACGGGCATTGGGGAAATATACATGATCACTGACATGTGCTGACATGGCATCCAGGAACTGGTGCAGTACCCTGGAGGCTGATGCCTGTGATATCCCCATCATATCACCAGTTGGTCTCTGGAAGGTACCTGTTGCTAGTATTCTTAGGCCAACACATACCTTGGTTTCCACTGGGATGGGTTCCCCTCTGTTGGTTCTGTGTGTGAGGCGTGGCCTGCACAGCTCCACTATTTGCTGCAGGAGGTCTCTGTCCACTCTATAGCTCTACTATCTCCAGCTCATGTAACCCGTGGTAGGTGACCCTGGGCCTGTACACTCTTCTCTGCTCCTCACTGTGGGTTGTCTGGCACCATCTGCATTGTCACCACCCTCAGCAAGTCGCCTATGTCTCATTATGACAGCTATGGCAGCCCCTAACATTTCTGCTCTGAGTGAAGCTTTTTCAGTTTTCACTTCTAATAACTTACTCCTGTCTTGCAGTGTCTCTTGAGAGAAACATCCTGCACTGCTGTTTGCAGAGTTTTAAGTGCTGGGCTGGGCTACTATTCTGCCTGTGTAATTGCCTGCTTCTAATTGTTTTCACCTGCTAGCTCCAGCAGTATTCCCTGGTAGCTTCCTATGAATTCTGTTGCTTCCTTTTTCCTTTCTGTTTCCTCAGGGGGGAGCAGCGTGCATACCAGCAGAAACACGCTCACAGTGGCTTACAAGCGCGCACACATGCTTACACGGTTCAGAATCTGCTTATTCGGGTTAAAACGCGTGCACACCCATGCAAACAGTGTTAAACATCTCCCAACACGCTCTCACATGCTCAGTCTGCCTTACACGCGCACACACTGTCTTACTCGCGCTTCATGGCGCGCACAAGTGCGCATGCACACACAACAAGAAACTTTGGTGTAGGCAACAGTGTACACCTTCCATTTCTTGACTTTCTCATGCTTATCTAGTGGCACACCTCTTTCCATGATATCTGTCTGACATCTGTCATGTAACTCTGACCTCCAATGAACTGCATTTCTTTCTACCATTCCCCCTGTGATGTCACCTATCTCCTACTCTGTTCCTCCCCTTCTGTAACTCTTACACTACTCAGACTGTGCTCATTTGCTATGTGACAGTGGAATTCAGTATCCTAACACTCATTTGCATCAGATTGCCTACTAATGCTTAGTTACATCTCTTAGACTCAGCTTCCCCCTTAGCAACCACTACACGGTGGCCATGTTGGTTTTGGTCTGCTGGTCCCTGCATTGAAATTCCATGTATTGCATAAAACCCACATTTGTGGGTTTATAACCGTCGTTTTTATGTTTTATACAGCGCAGCCTGTTTGCTTAAACATTATTATATTTTTAATATATTTGCATCAGGTTACCTTGCCAATGGCCACATATTTGGCCATTGGCATGCTGCCTGACACATATGCACCCTTTATTTGGAGCTGACATGGCTCCATTGCAGTTTTTGCAGAAACGTACTCAGTTGTCAACTGAGTACATTTCTGCAGCTAAAACGGCTCTTACACGGGCTGTTCTGGGCTTCCTGGATCGCTAATCATCCTCATTTGCATGCTATTTGGCTGCAAGTGAGGTGATTAGCTTATCCACGCCCACTCCATGTAAGAGACGTTTTAGCTTGTCTCTTACACGGACTTTGGGCTGTTCCTGGATCGCGAAGGCTGCATGGAGTCTTACACTACTCTTAGACTCCATGCAAGCCTTCGTGAATCCTGCCCAATGTCTTTCTGTCTGATAAACAAGGTACCCTTAGCAGTTCAGTGTCTGGTTTGCATTACACTAGAAGACAAATTGATAAAGAAAAATGACTTGGTGAAAGTGTTTACTGAAAGCATTCAAGTGTTTTCTCAACTGGGAGTGTTATACAGATATAAAAATTAAATAGCATTTACTAAATAGCACATGCTGTACCATGCATCTTAGCATAACTAACCTTTATTTTTGGTTAATTATAGCCTGTCTGAGTAATCAATTTAGAACGTATGTTTTTATTAGGAAGCAAAAACTGCAATATTTGAAGATGTACATAGTTTTGTGTGTTATTGTAAAGTTTGTAGGTTTTAGGAGGGTTTTTGAGGGGGCTATTTGTTCTGTTTGAGGGTTTTCAAAAAAACAAAAAGTTCTGTAAGACGTGACATAAGCGCAAATGGATATGCCATGAAACAACTGTATAAAAGACCAAAATGCCGTACAGTATATACATGTAACATAAAAGTTGGAACTAGACATGTAGCAAAACAGCAGTTATATATAAATGGTAGTAATAATAACTATATAAGAAAATTATGCTTTCTGTAATGTCTTTCACTCTAAATGGTCTTACAGATAAAGATAAAAAAGAAAGAGTACTGAACTATATTAAAAAATGTAGAGTGCAAATAGCTATGCTACAAGAGACACGCCTGGAAAGAACTGAACGTGTGAATCTGATAAAGAAAGGGTTTCAGGATGGTTATTCAGCGGAATATTTGGGGCAAAGGAAAAGAGTACTTATTTTAATTGCAAGAGGAGCTCCAATAGTGACAGAAGAGGAAAAAAAGACAATAATGGAAGATACATAGTACTAAGGGGCTACTGGATAGGGAGGAGGATTACACTGGAATGCATTTTCATCCCCCTTAAAGCTGCTATAATGGAGCTTAAGAAAATTTTGGGAGAAATAATCAGCTTTCAGCAAGGAATATTACTTATAGGTAGAGACTGGAATTTGGTTTGCAACAGTGAAGATGTGTCTGGGGGGACTAGAAGGGATAATATAACAAGGGAGGGTAGATTTTTGAAGAAATGTATACAAATGTTTGGCACGGAAGATGTGAATTCAGTACTAGGAGTTCGGAGTGAATTTACATATTATTCACCAAGATACAAAAACTGGGCTAGGCTAGATAGATTTTATATCTCACAGGAACATGTGCATTTAATTGAAGGTCTTGAAATAGCTATTTCAGATCATGCACGAGTAATAACTAAAATAAAAACGCAAGGTAATGAAATGAAAATGAGACGCTGACGCTTCCCCACGTACCGGTTGAAAAGAGAGAAATTTAAGGAATGGGTTGTGGACAATTCAGGAGCTACTAGAGAAGACAGATTTGTCTTCTGAAAACATAGCTAAGGAGTGAGACAAAATTAAAGTGGAGTTTAAAACTAAGTTGGAAATAAAAGAAAGGGAGATATGGCTAAACAGTAACAAGAATTATTTAGAGGGACTGACAAATGTTAAAGTATTGCAAAGTAAGGGAAATCTCTCAGAACAAGAAAAGGAGCAACTGCAAAGTGCTAAACAGAAAAAAAGGGGTTACCTGGATAATATGCTTTTAGAAAGATTGCTGTTAAGCAACAGCTTTTTTGATAATAATTCTAGAGCACAAAAACTTTTCGCATAACAACTCAGGCAACAAAAAGTGGAAAGGGCAGTCACCAAGCTTAGGGAGTCGATAACAAGGAAGATAACAAGAGACCCTGTAGAAGTATTAGAAATATTTCGGAAATTTTATGAAAATTTATATAAAGCAGAGCAATATGGAAATCAAGAAAAGGTACAAATGGAAATATTTATGGAAGAATTAAATATGCCAAAGTTAGAGGTAGATGAGGCTCAATTACAAGAAGTTTGGAAGCTAGGAGGGAAAAAACTGATAAAGATCTGGAAGGTTTTGTTAAACAGTATTTTAAGAGGAGGAGGAGAGGTTCCAGCCTCCTGGAAGAAGGTGGTGGTAACAGTAATACCTAAAAGAGAGTAAAGATCCATCAGATCCAGCTTCATACAGGTCCATTTCAATATTAAACCATGATTATAAAGTGTTTATGTCTATAATAGCCAAAAGAATAGCAAAGGTGATATCAAAATGGATAGATATGGATCAGTGTGGTTTTGTGGAGGGAAGGCAAACATTTGGCAATATTAACAGAACATTGATGATCCAGAAAGAAGCAGAATGTAAGAAAGTACCACTTTTAATGGTGGGTCTTGATGCAGAGAAAGTATTTGACAGAGTAGACTGGAACTTCATGAGCAGGGCACTGGAAGCATTTGCTTTCCCTGATACAATTATAAGGTTGATTAAAAGAATATATGAGGGATCGGAGGCACGAATTATAGTGAGTGGGGTCCTCTCTGATAATCTCTGCTTGAGTAGAGGAACCAGGCAGAGTTGTCCACTTTCCCCTTTGTCTGCATTATATTTAGAACCACTGGCAAAGAAAATAAGGGACTCAGAAATTCAGGGATATAGTTGGTATGGTAGTCAAGAAAAGCTGGGTCTATTTCCAAATGATATTATTCTATACATGACAAAACAAGAAAGGGACATTACAGTGTTGTGGAACATTTTAAGACAGTTTCAAATCTTATTGGGATACAAAATTAATGAAGCTAAAACAAAGGCAGTAGCGGTAAATTATGTACCCACACACGAATTGGTCCAACAATGTCCATATTTATGGGGACATGTTAAAATGAAGTATTTAGGAGTATGGATTAGAAATGACTCTGTGGTGGCAGCTAGGGATATGTGGTAAGAAGATAATACAAAAATTGAGAAACTGGAAGTTTTGTTATATGGATATGGATACTAAGATACAAGCCATTAAAATGTTTTTAGTCCCTTTAGTCTTATACACAGGTCAGACATACTTTTATCAACCAGAGGAGAAATTGTAGACAGCAATTAAAAAAGAGTTGAAGGATTTTATTTGGAAGACAGCAAGGGTCAAGTGGGATAAACTGATTTTACCAACAGAACAAGGTGGACTAGGATTACCTAATTTGAGGGGGTATTTCACAGCAACACAGGTAAGGCTGTTATACATAGCCCAGGCAGAAAACTATCATTCAAGGTGGAAAAGGATGATGATGACGCAGGGAGGAAGCTCAAGAAATAAGGAGAGATTGGGATTTTGGATGCAGACTTTTAAGGAGAAAAAACAATATTATACAGAGTATCATATATTCATAAAATAGCAGGGAGTATTCTAAGTACAAAACCAGCATGAGAACAGAGAAAAGAGATTTTGCCAATAGGGCTGAATGTGGTCAGGGATACAAATAACAGGCAAGAGGGGGGCTGGAATTTATTGGAGAAAATTGGCAAAGGAACCAAGCTATTGGGAGCAAATGACTAGAAAGGGAAAGGTAACAGCATGAGAAGAGGCCAAACATTTGTTTGGACTGCAGGTTAGAGATTGCCTTCCCTAGCAAGGATTGATATTAGAATATAGACAAAGGGAAAGAAATAGGGGGCTCCTAAATAAAAGACCAGCACCGGTAGAGTTTTTAACAGAATGTAGAACAGAAGCTGCCATTTAAAAAGGAATAATTAGTAAAGCATATAAAATGCTGCATGACAATTACAAGAATCAATCAGAGGAGCTTAGAAAGGATTGGGAAGCGAGACTGGATAAACAATTCACAGAGACAATGGGGGGATATATGTATATCTCCCAAATATGCAACAAAGTCTAAAAGATTTAGGCTCTTTGCCTGGAAATGTTTACATAGGTATTTTTATACCCCAAGTAGACTCCAAATCATTTTTCCTCAGGTGGATAGCAAATGCTGGAGGTATGATGGGCAAGAAAGAGGTAGCTGAGAACATATTTTTTGGAGGTGTGATGAGCTGGCAGACTTTTGGGATTCCCTGCAGGCCGCTGTGTCGGAGATGCTGGGTGGGCAAATTGGACTGACTGGGGAGTTGATTTTTTTGAGTTATGCTACAGAATCAGAATTGCCTAGACATAGTAAAGCCTTGCTGAGTCTAATTATGGTGGCTGCCAAAAAAGCAATTACTAGAAAATGGAAATCAAAGTCTAGCCCAACTTTACTAGAAGTAGTGAATACAGTAATTGAGATAAAACAACTCGAATTGAGATCTTTAGAAAAGGGAAGGAGCAAACTACATAGAAAAAAAATGTGAATTGTGGGAAAAGTATATGCAGAGCAGGAACGAGGTTTAAGCGTCAGGATTTGAATGAGCTATATAATGTTTCACTGACAATGACTAGAAGGTTTATAAGTGATTTGTAATGTTTTACAACTACAGATGTTTCAATGGTGTCTGTGATATAAACGTGGATTTTCTAACTTGTATATAAACTATTTACAACTAAAGTGGTTTCATTTTGTATGTTTTTCATTTATATAAATGTAAGATTGCCTTTGTCACATGTGGAAATTTAATAACGATGTTGGAGGAAAAAAAAGAAAACAGACTACTTGCCCAGTCAGGCACTACCCAGTTAACAAATGTAAATAAATAACTAAATTTGTCAGGGGTATTTCATGATATGGAAATTTCTTCCCCCCATTCAGGCATTCTGCAGCTTCCTCCAGACAAACTCCCTCTATTTCCAGAGGTTTTCCAGTCACTTCTGGATCAGGATACCATTCAACATGTTCCTCCCAACCAAACGGGAAGAGGTTTTTAGTCCAGGATGTTTTTGGCCCCTCAGAAGGAGGGGACTTGGAGACCAGTTCTGAATCTCTCTCTCCTCAGCACTTTTCTCAAGGACTCTTCTTTCAGATTTCTGTCTCTTCGTATGTTGTTTCCTCTTCCTCTTTCCCAGGCCTTCTTGGTCTCACTAGACCTCAAGGTTGCCTGTCTTCACATGCCTCTTCACCATCTGTTCAGGATATTTTACAGTTCCTCGTTTCTTCTACTCATTTTCAGTTCTCTGCTTTGCCCTTTGGCCTTTCTACTACCCCAAGGGTATTCCCCAAATGTCTCACTCCTGTCACTACCTTTTGCAGGCTTCAAGGGATACAGATATTCCCTTTTCTAGATGACCTGCTTATTCAGGCTCCTTCTCCCAGCAGTCTTCTTCAAGATCTTCACTTTATCACTTGTCTTTTGCAAAGTCTCAAATTCAACATCAATCAAGAAGTCAGTGCTTACACCCTCCCAGGATCATATTTTTCTCAGTTGCAGGATTCAGACCATTCCCATGTTGGCCTCTACTTCTGTAACCAAGGTTTTGTCTCTGATAACCTTCTTCCAGTCTCTTCTTCCTCTGTACTCTATTACAGACAGGGAATTTCTCAGGATTCTGGGGTTTATGGCCTCCACTATTTCCTCTTGCCACACTCCATATGAGGAAGCTTCAGTGGTATCTCAAATCAGTGTGGTTTCAAAATTGCCACCCCCTACAGTTCTGTATTCTTTTGCTCCCTTGTCTCAAACTTGAGCTCCAGTGGTGGATTCAACAACTTTCTCTCAATCTAGGACTGCCCCTTTCATGCGCCAGTTCCTGCACTATTCATGGATGCCTCAGACCTGGGTTTCTGGCCTCTTCCTCAGAGGTCAGAACATATCAACATAAAAGAGATGAGGACTCTGATTCCACCTGTACAGAGTTTTTATTCTTTTTTTTCTCCCCAACCCCCTGAAAATCTTCATGGACAATACCACTGTAATGTGGTATATCAACAAGCAGGGAGGTATGAGATCCTATCTCCTTTGCAGACTGGCTTTTCTGCCCTGGGATCTGGCTATCAGTTATCCATTGACTCTTCATGCAGTTTACATTCCTTCAGAGCACAACCTAGTGGCAGACTGAGCAGGTCCAAAACAGAGGCTCACAAATGGATGCTTCACAGAGATGTGTTCCTGGACACTGTCCATTGGTGTGGTATTCCTCAAGTAAATCTTTTTGCCTCCCCTTTGAACAGACATCTTCCTCTATTTTGTTAGAGAGTACCAAGTCTTCTGACTTAGAAAGAGGATGCCCTGTCATTTATGGGAAAGGAATATTTATTTATGCCTATCCTCCCCTTCCTCTGCTGCCAAGAGTTCTGCACAAGATCAAGCAGGACTCTCACAATTCTTTCTGGTAACTCCCTTTTGGCCCAGACAGCACTGGTTCCCCTTCTTTTTCATGTGGCATGGGGTATCATCACAAGTTACCTCACCGGGGGGACCTTCTCACACAAGACAAGGGGTTTCTTATCCATCCTCACTTATCCACTCTTCAAACAACACTGTGAGTGATACAGATTTGATCCCTTTAGTACATCTTTTCTGAGGACATGCTTGGGGTTCTGCAGGAGGCCAGGAAACCTGCTACCAGAAACTCATACATGTTTAAGTGGAAAATATTTTGCATAGACAGCTCAGATATTATTTGGATAAAACAAAGGTTTATAGGTTCATAGGTAGGTACTAGGATATCTGCCCGAAGGCATTTATAAGCCTAGCCAGAATGTGTTGGCTCTCGCCACCCCCTTAGATTAGTTCCCTGTGCCTCTGTCCAGCAGAGCCACTGAAGTGATCCCTGGGGTAAACTTTTTGTTTCCCATCCACTCGTCATGGTTTCTCTTGAAGAGTGTTAGCAAGGAGCTCTGCTAATATAGATTGGAATCTTGTTCCAAAGCATGGGAAGTCTCTGTGACAGGAATCTATCCCCTCCAGCACGACCTATTTATTGTTGTGGTGAGATTTAGATCCCTAGAGTGTGTGGCTCAAGGGGATAAGGTTTTCTTTAGGTGGAGCATATCGATCAGTTCTTGGTTGGACATGGCCTTGTATGTCAGGCAGAGATCACCTCTGAGTAGGCAGTATGCAACCGAGGACAGCTGGAGTTTCTTCAGTTGAGCTGCATAGGGCATCTGCTTTAGGCCAGTGATCCTCTTGGTGAGGTACTTCTGTGGTCTTTCCAGCTGTTGTAGGTGTCATGTAAGATACATCCCAAATGGGGCATTGTACTCTATGATGGGTCTGATGAGTGATGAGGGCCACAATGACCTCTTTTGATCTGGATGCGAACCCTTTTGTGATAAGGTGTGCCATGTAGAAGGATTTTCTAACCACTTTAGCAATGTGATTATCAAAGGAGAGTTTACTACCTACTTGGGTCCCCAGATCCCTTATTACATCTTCCGTATTTAGGGGACTACCACCTATGTGGTAGTTTGTGGGTACTGTGTTTTTTCCAAAGGGGATGACTATGCACTTTTTGGCATTTAGCTTGAGGCCATGATTTTGACACCAAGTGTCCATCTCAGTGAGACCCTTTTGGAGGATGTCTGTGTCAGCCAGAGAGTCAATTATAGCCCCTAGTTTGCAGTTGTCTGCGAACTTGGTCAGCCATAGTCCTCCTGTGCTTGCCTGTACCTCTGAGAAGTATATGCCGAACAGGAGGGGTCCTAGGACTGAGCCCTGGGAAATGCCACTTGTAACCGGTTTAGAGTCAGACCTAGCTCCCACAACTCTTACCATGTGGGTTCTGTCCGTGAGCCAGTTGGCAACCCATCTTGTGACGTAGGGGTTTATGTTCAGGCTGGTGAGCTTGTCTATAATACCAGAATGGGGAATGGTGTTGAAGGCCTTTGCGAGGTCTAGGTAGGCTGTGTGTATCATCTTTCCCTCATCTATAGCCTTTTCTAACTGTCTCAAAGAAGTCCACCAGGTTTAGGATGCATGATCTGCCCTTAACAAAGCCAAACTGGGTAGGGTCCAGTGTTTGGAGGTTCCCAATGTCTCTGTTAATGAGTTTCATGATGATGCGCTCCATAGCCTTGCAGACCAAGCTAGTCAGGCTTATAGGGGTCTGTTGTGGCTCCACCTTTGTGGAGCGGAATAACCGTTGCCGTGCACCACTCTATGGGTACGTAACCTGTGGAGAGGCTGACTTTGAACAGTGTGTTTAGGTGAAGGGTTAGTTCGTCTTTGAGCTTATGTAGGACGCAGCCTGGGACTCCGTCCAGACCCATTGATGCTGTGTTTTTGGCTTTGGAGAGTGCTGTTTTAACCTGAGTGTCTGTGATTTCAGGAGCTCTACATTCTTCTGGTAGGGTTATGGGCCCTTTTGGGGGTGAGAGGGGGGTGAAGTTTGTGCTGAACCTGTCTGCCAGGATGTTGGCAATATCAGTCGGTTCAGTATATTTTGTACCATTCTACACTAACTCCGAGCAGATCTGAGCATTGCCACTTAGATTCTTGACATAGCTAAATAATGCCTTGTGGTTATCTTTGGAGTTCTTGGCAATTTTTCTTTTGAAACTCGCCTTGGAGGATTTTATGAGGGATCGTAGTTTCTTGCTGATACTGATCAGGGATGTCTTCCCTTCTTGGGATTTTACTCTTTTCTGTACTAGTTTCCTCCTTCTATTGTATAGCTTGTTTATGGCAGGAGTCCACCAGACTGGTTTCCTTTTCTTGGAGGAGTGAGTCTTGGTTTTGCTTGGGATAGCATGATCCATGCATTCTTGTAGGTGCCCGTAGAATGCATTAGTAAAGGATTCTGCAGCTTGGACAATGTTATCCTTTAGCATGGGGGCTTTGAAACTTTCCACCTCGGTCTTAAGTAACGTGAAGTTTGCTTTTGAAAAGTTTTTCACACTGGTTTGCTTGTCCGGGGGTGAGGGCAGAATATGGATATCCAAAGTGATTTGTTTATGGTCAGATCTAACCAGTGAGGGGTTGACCTCCAGTGTGGAGCACCGGTCGCCCATGTTGGTGATGACCAGGTCAAATATGTTGTAACCTCTGGTGGGAGTGTTGACCAGTTGATTCAGGGCATTTGAGTTTATAAATTCTAGGAAATGTTGTGCAAGGGAGTTAGTACATGACTAGTTCTCCCAATTAATGTTTGGGAAATTGAAATAACCCAATATTAGGGTGTTTGGTAGGACCTTTATATTTCCCAGTGTTTCCAGAAATGTGGAATGGGGGTCCTGGGACATGGTGGGTGATCTGTAGCAAGCTACAATTTGAATTGCAGTTTTGCCCATTGTTAGTTGCACGTGGATGATCTCTGAAGCATTGTGCTGTGCCACTAACCTGGAGGTGTGGGTATCCCTGATGAATATGGATACGCTCCCACCTTTTGTATTTTGGTCTGGATTCTGTGGCCGAAATGTATGTTATGAGTTGTAGCCTGGTAGTGCTGGGGTGCTCTCTGGAGCCTTAAACCAGGTTTCTGTTACTGCACATATATCGATTTTCTCCATACTGAGGAGTGCCTCGAGTGCATGCATTTTGAGGTTTAGACTTCTGGCATTGAGTAGCATCACCCTCAGTTTTTTGTTACTTGTGGTATTTATGGCGGTGGGTTTGTCTTTTGAGCCTTGCCTAAAAAAGGCACTATGGGGGTGGCAGGAGCCTTGGCCAGTATTCGAAAGCCTAAGGGTGACAGGTGCAAGCCATCTCTAGCAAAGCAGCGTAGCTTGTCGAGCATGTCTTCCCAGGCAGACAGACACTGAATCCCATTTGAATGACACCAGAAACTTAGCCAATTGTTGAAATTGATAATTTTTTCTTTATACTGTGGTATCATTCTTGGTGAGGGCAGGATGCTACTCAGGGTCAGGGTCATACCAGCCTGAGCTACAAGATCAGAGAGCTCTTCCATGTCTCTTTTCATGTAGTCCAGGGAGGTACGGCTCAGGTCATTCACACCAACATGGACAATGACAGAGTCGTATTTGTACTTGTTCTGGAGTGACCTGAGTGCTTGTGTTATATGGCGGATCCTGGCACCCGACAGGCAGCTAACAGTAACCTTCTCCTTATTCAGCCTAGTGAGTGGGACGTCAGTGTGCCTGACTATAGAGTCACCTATTACTAGTACGTTGGGTATGTTATTTTGTCTTAAAGGCTGTGTTTGCATGGCACACTGGTTTTGTGAAGTATGTGTTTCATGATTTGTGTTGGGGGGTGGAGGTTGCTTGGATGTCTGCTTTGGAGGTCTCTGTTGCTTTTGCAGATTTTTATTTAGAGCCTCCAAGTATGTTTTCGTGTATTTATGTGAGTTTTTTGTCGGTGCTGGTTTAATGGGTCTATGTGAGACTGGTGGTGTGATGCCAGTATTTCCCTTCTCCTCTTAACTGTCTGATCCAGCCTTGGGTTGAGAGAGCCTGCCCTCCAGTTTGGTTGTATAACTGCATCTCTCACATGTATTAGTGTTTGGTGGTAGGAGGAGAGGGTTGTCTGTGTACATGAGGCAGTTGCAACATTGCCTCAAAATGCCCCAATTCACCAGTTGGACTGGAGAGTATGCCTGAAACTGCCCTTTGGACATGCCTGGATAAGTACAGTGAACTATTTTACTGAATGGCTGGTAAGGTTGAATAGAAAGCCTTGTCCTTCTGTACAGTATAGGAGGGTCTAGTGCTAGGGTTTATAAGTACTTGCTATGAGTTTTGAGCAAGTGCTGGGCTGAGAAATGAATGGTTTGAGATCTTAAGTTAAAAGTTTGTCTAGTTCCAAGGGAAAAATTGAAGAGGACACTTTGTGGAGCCGGGAATAGTTTACCCTAGCTAACCAGCGCTGCCTGGCATGCAAAACCGGGCAAATGCGGTATTTATAGCAGCAAAATGAAAGAGATAGAAATTAGCCCAAAATGGCCAGTAAACCAGATAGGCTGCTCAAAGTTCCCCTCTCTCACACGTGAACAGAGAAACTTCCTTCTATCCAGGTAAGGTATGGGCAAACACAGAGATTTGTAACACAGCCCTGAATTCAGCACTTAACCTGAAAACCGGACTATACTTGCTTAGAAAGGCGGGAAACAAGTATATATATATATTTTTCCAGAAAATAAAGCAGATACAATAAAAAAAACTCTTTAAATGCACAGAAAAGGGTACTTATTGTTATATATCTCAGATCAGAGTTGTAGTCAATGCCACTAGTAATAAAGAATGAAGAAACCCCAATACAGTAAAAGCAAATGAATAGAATGCAATATACATACACACACACACATATATATATATATATATATATATATATATATATATATATATATAAAACAATAGAAGACGACAACTGATTTAAACTAGTTAGGCAATTAACCAATCTGCGCAACTTTTTGTTTCTTTTCATCTCAGGATTTGGGTTTGGCTGTTTCCAAAAAAAAATCTCCTCCTGCATCTCTATAGCCATTTCTTGTTATTATTTTTTTCGTGGCAAATGTCTTTCTTCCTCTATAAAGGCACACTCTACTAGGACAGTTACTTCTTCTGGTGCCTTTTTCATGGGTTTGGACACCAATTCCACCACTGAGGCTGCTACTTTGTCCCCTGTTCATACTAATAACTAAACATTACAAACTGGAGTTTGTTTCCAGGGCCGGTTTTGCCAAGGCTATTCTGCATGGGTTTATAGAGAGCTCTTCTGTGCCTTCCTCTCCCAGCTTTCTGCGTAGCTCTTGTACTCTTCCCTTATGTAAAGAACATTGCAGCAGTGATATAGAAGGACATAATACAGTTGTGTAAAATCCTAACATAACAGTAGATGTCCTTCTCTTCGTTGCTGCAATATTTGTTCCATCCTCCTTCCCCCTATATTATAGTTTGTGCTACTCTCTTTTGTTGTCCTCCTGTTCGAGCAGCGTTCATTTCCTTTCCCTTCTGAACTTTTTTCTTCTGGATGTACATTTTCCACATTGTCCTTTTTTTGTCCCTTCTAGGGCAATTTGGTTCTGAGTATTTGCATGTGTATGTCAGCTTTATGCCCTAAGTTCTGCACAGGGAGTATATGTGTGAAATACAATGGCTATAGTATGCCGTCCGACGTTGGCTATCCATGGCAGAAGATCTCTTAGGTAAAGAATATAGCAGCAGTGGAGAGAAGGGACTCTACTGCTATGGTAAGATTTTACACAACAGTACTTTAGTAATGGAAAATAGTTATGAATGAACAGTGCAGTTAACCCAAAACATGTTTTTTGTGGTGCAGATACATGTTTAATTCAAGCATATCCTAAAGGTCTGTGAGCCCAGTCTGGAGCTGCACAAATTGATGGAAGACAGTAAGATCACATGCAAGAAATGTGAAAAGCATGAGCATTTCTGGTTTGACTGAACTGAGTGACCCAGGGGAAGGGGGTGGTTCCATGAAAGGGGTAGAATGAACATTACACAAAATTTTATTTCACTAAATACATTTCAGGACAAAGATATGTCACATGAAACATGGGCGAAATGTTGATAATAGTAAGAAAAATGTAAACAAAAATGAAAATTAATATTATGTTGGTGTTTTGAATATATTTATTGTTCTTAGGATGACAATGACATCTGTAAGGAAGTAAAAAAAATATGATGAAAAAAGTATTGAAACAAAGGTAAAAAATGCAATATAAAGCTAAAAAGGAAAAGGAAATAACTCTTCAGTACTTGTTTTCTTAAAAGTAAATAGCACCAAGAATGAGAAAACAGTTACTGGTAAAAAATTAATATTTTAAACAAATATGTGACATTACCTTGGATTCAGAAATATGGTGGTTGTGGGGAAACCAGTCAGTCAATGTTTACATAGTGTACATGACAAGGCCTGGAGCTCATTAAAAATTAAGTGTGGAAAAGTAGTGTGAAGCCAGCAACTCACTAAACATCCTGCTCATGGCAACAGCAATGACTAATTATGCTGACAACATGTATCCCTGAAGAGTGGCTATAGTATACAATGAGAAATAGTAACGATCATGGTGTGTGTATGTGCTGAGTGGTGGCTGTAGCATATAATGAGGGACAGTAATGATCATGGTGTTTATATGATTGTGGTGCATGTATGTGCTGAATAATGGCTATAGTATACAATGAAAAATGGTAATGATCATGGTGCGTGTATGTCATCGTGGTGCGTGTATGTGCTGAATAGTGTCTATAGTATACAATGAGAAATGGTAATGTTCATGGTGCGTGTATGTCATTGTGGTGCATGTATGTGATGAGTAGTGGCTATAGTGTACAACAAGGAATAGTAATGATCATGATAAGTGTCTGTGATCATGGTGTGTGTATGTGCTGAATAGTGGCTATAGTGTACAATGAAGAACAGTAATGATCATGGTGTGTGTATGTGATTGTGGTGAATCTATGTGCTGAATAGTGGCTATAGTACACAGTGTGAAATGGTAATAGTCATGGTGCATATATGTGATCGTGGCACATGTAAGTGCTGTATACTGGCTATAGTATACAATGACAAATGGTAATGATCATGGTGCATGTATGTGATCATGGTGCTTGTATGTGCTGAATGCTGGCTATAACATACAATGCAAAATAGTAATAATAATCATGGTGCATGTATGTGATCATGGTGCATGTATGTGCTGTATAGTGGCTATAGTATACAATGAGAAATGGTAATGATCTTGGAACGTGTATGTGATCATGGTGCATGCATGTGCTGAACAGTGGCTATAGTATACATTGAGAAATGGTAAGGATCATGGTGCGTGTATGTCATTGTGGTGCATGTATGTGATGAGTAGTGGCTATAGTGTACAACAAGGAATAGTAATGATCATGATAAGTGTCTGTGATCATGGTGTGTGTATGTGCTGAATAGTGGCTATAGTGTACAATGAAGAACAGTAATGACCATGGTGTGTGTATGTGATTGTGGTGAATCTATGTGCTGAATAGTGGCTATAGTACACAGTGTGAAATGGTAATAGTCATGGTGTGTGTATGTGATCGTGGCACATGTAAGTGATGTATAGTGGCTATAGTATACAATGACAAATGGTAATGATCATGGTGCATGTATGTGATCATGGTGCGTGTATGTGCTGAATAGTGGCTAGTACATACAATGAGAACCAGTAATAATCATGGTGCGTGTATGTGATCATGGTGCATGTATGTGCTGTATAGTGGCTATAGTATAAAATGAGAAATGATAATGATCTTGGTGCGTGTATGTGATCATGGTGCATGCATGTGCTGAACAGTGGCTATAGTATACAATGAGAAATGGTAATGATCATGGTGCATGTATGTGATCATGGTGTGTGTATGTACTGAATAGTAGCTATAGTATGCAATGAGAAATGGTAATAATCATGATGCGTGTATGTGATCGTGGCGCATGTAAGTGCTGTATAGTGGCTATAGTATACAATGAGAAATTGTAATGATCATGGTGCATGTATGTAATCATGGTGCATGCATGTGCTGAACAGTGGCTATAGTATACAATAAGCAATGGTAATGATCATGGTGCATGTATGTGATCATGGTGTGTGTATGTGCTGAATAGTAGCTATAGTATACAATGAGAAATGGTAATAATCATGGTGCGTGTATGTGATCGTGGTGCATGTAAGTGCTGTGTAGTGGCTATAGTATGCAATGAAAATGGTAATGATTATGGTGCGTGTATGTGATCATGGTGCATGTAAATGCTGAATAATGGCTATAGTACACAGTGAGAAATAGTAATGATCGTGGTGCATGTATGTGCAGGTCTAAATTATGTAGTCAAAAGATAAAAAGAGCAAATGCTCTTTTATTGAACACTGAAAAACGAAACCACTAAATATCGAAGACACGGAACAAAAAACTCTGCAAAAAAAAAAAATCCAAGCATAAAATAAAGTGGGGGGCTTCACCCCACCCCCCCTACTTAAATATACCAACTCTGAGATCGCACCACAGTGGAGCAAATAGCAAAGTCCCGAAAACGGCCCAGTGATTTTTTTCCCTGGGGAAAAATCGCTGTTCCTTGTCTTTGATATTTAGTGGTTTGGCTGTTCAGTGTTTGATAAAAGAGTGTTCGCTCCTTTTACCTTTCGACTACGTAATATACACCCGTATGTGCTGTATAGTGGCTATAGTATACAGTGAGAAATGGTAATGATCATGGTGTGTGTATGTGATCCTGGTGCATGTCTGTGCTGTATAGTGACTATAGTACTCAGTGAGAAATAGTAACAATCGTGGTGCATGTATGTGCTGAATAGCTCCTATAGTACACAGTGATAAAAGGTAATGATCATGGTGCATGTATGTGCTGAACAGTGGCTACAGTATACAATGAGAACCAGTAATAATCATGGTGCGTGTATGTGATCATGGTGTGTGTATGTGCTGAATAGAGGTATAGTATACAATGAGAAATGGTAATGATCATGGTGCGTGTACATGATCATGGTGCGTGTATGTGCTGAATAGTGGCTATAGTATACAATGAGAAATGGTAATGATCATGGTGTGTGTACGTGATCATGGTGCGTGTATGTACTGAATAGAGGTATAGTATACAATGAGAAATGGTAATAATCATGGTGCGTGTGTGTGATCGTGGTGCATGTAAGTGCTGTATAGTGGCTATAGTATACAATGAGACATGGTAATGATCATGTTGCATGCATGTGCTGAACTTTGGCTATATACATACATTACTATGGAAAGTCTCTCATATTATCCCACTACACAAAGGCGGTAACTGTATTGACTACTCCAACTTTAGACCAATTGCCCTTCTCTCACCTTTAGCAAAGATTATGGAGAAATGTATTCATCAGCAACTTGTACAGTACCTCTCTTTACACAATATTATAGCTAACTGTCAACATGGCTTTAGACCCCACCATAGCACCACTACTGCTCTCCTTTCCTTTACAGATACCATTAACAACAATCGCAACAATAATCTTTTCTCTTCTGCTCTATTCATTGACCTCTCAAAAGCATTTGACATGGTTAACCACTCTGCCTTAATTAACATCCTTAAATCCCTCTCATTTGACACTCTTACCATCAAATGGTTTAGTTCTTATCTCAACAACACACAACAAGCCGTTCTCTGGGACAACCATATCTCCTCCTTACTGCCCATTTCTATCGGAGTTCCTCAGGGCTCTATTCTTGGTCCACTTTTCTTTTCCCTCTACATCAATGATCTCCACTCTGTAATTCCTCGAGCCACCTGTATTCAATATGCAGACGACTCCACTATTATTTGTTCAGCACCCTCCTCCTCTGATCTAATCTCACAAACCCAAAATATCTTTAACACTGTAGAAACATGGTTTACTAGACAATATCTTCTCCTTAATGCTAAAAAAACCAAACTTCTTCTCTTCACCCCACTATTCGCATTCCCCATTTAATTTCACCATCTTGTCAAACAACAACACTGTCATCTCTCCAGACTCTACAACTAAACTACTAGGAATAACCATTGATAACAATCTCTCTTTTGATCAACACATCAACAACACTATCAAATCAGTAAATAAAAAGATAGGATCCTTATACCGTATTAAACCATTCCTTACCCCATCAGCTAGAGCTACTATTGCCCACTCCCATCTTTTATCTACTCTCTTCTATGCCTCTCCTATCTTCACTAACCTCAAGAAAACTAACCTAAACAAACTAGCAACTTGCTATAATAACATTGCCCGCTTCGCCACTGGTAATCCTTTCAGAACCCATCACTGCCTTAACCTGAAACTTTTAGCCTGGCTTGAACTACAAAACTATATTATAATTTCACAACTTACTATTGCCCACAAAATTCTATACCAACCTGATAACACCCCTATACTATCACAGCTTTTACTCCCTTATAATAATCTTACCTCCCTTTGTTCCTCTTGTAAATTCTTGACCAAACCTATAAAGGCTCACAACCTTGCTAGAGACTCTCTATTCAGTAATACTGTAGGCCGAGCTTGGAATTTGCTACCTAGGGATTTAACTCTAATCACATCTCTACCCCTCTTCAAACAACAAATCAAACTGTACTTCCAAAATCACTGGCTTTGCTCATGTAATACACCAGACTGATTTCCCCCCCCCCCCCTTACCTGACCTCTAACCCTACTGGGTGCTTATACTTACTATCTACCTTTCTTCCTCCTTCTAATCCTTTTTTCTCTACCTACTTCTCTCTCCTCTCCTATCTCCTCTTGCTACCCTTTTTTTCTCTTACTTCTTATCTACTTTCGCCTCCCTTCTTTTTACCTAACATTACTCCTTTTACTTCTCCTCCTACTTGTACTTTTTCCTATTATAGCAGAAGCCTTAAGATACAGCCTGTTAGTATTAAGTAAGATGCTTTGAATCTGATTTAATTCTAGTCATGTCTATTATTGATTATGTGCCTTAATTTTTATTGATCTTATTACCATTTTTTATTATTACCAATTTTTATTCAATTTTTATTCAAATTTTTTTTTCCTTTTCTTTGTATTCTATGTGTTTATTATTATCATGTCGGTTTGTTATGTTTTATGTGGAGCTTTTCTCCCCGGGCCTCTACTGAAAATGGAAATATATCCAGCTAGACTAGCCCAGTCAACAAATGTAAAATAAAATAAATAAATAAATATAGTATACAATGAGAAATGGTAATGATCATGTTGTGTGTATGTGATCATGGTGCGTGTATGTACTGAATAATGGCTATAGTATACAATCAGAAATGGTAATGATCATGGTGCGTGTATGTGATCATGGTGCGTGTATGTACTGAATAGAGGTATAGTATACAATGAGAAATAGTAATGATCATGGTGCGTGTATGTGATCATGGTGTGTGTATGTACTGAATAGAGGTATAGTATACAATGAGAAATGGTAATGATCATGGTGTGTGTATGTACTGAATAGAGGTAGAGTATACAATGAGAAATGGTAATAATCATGGTGCGTGTATGTGATCGTGGTGCATGTAAGTGCTGTATAGTGGCTACAGTATACAATGAGACATGGTAATTATCATGGTGCATGTATGTGATCATGTTGCATGCATGTGCTGAACTGTGGCTATAGTATACAATGAGAAATGGTGATCATGGTGTGTGTATGTGATCATGGTGCGTCTATGTGCTGAATAGTGGCTATAGTATACAATGAGAAATGGCAATGATCATGGTGCGTGTATGTGATCATGGTGCGTTTATGTGCTGAATAGTGGCTATAGTATACAATGAGAAATGGTAATAATCATGGTGCGTGTATGTGATCGCGGTGCATGTGAGTGCTGTATAGTGGCTATAGTATACAGTGAGACATGGTAATGATCATGGTGTGTGTATGTGATCATGCTGCGTGTATGTACTGAATAGAGGTATAGTATACAATGAGAAATGGTAATGATCATGGTGTGTGTATGTGCTGAATAGTGGCTATAGTATACAATGAGAAATGGTAATAATCATGGTGCGTGTATGTGATCGTGGTGCATGTAAGTGCTGTATAGTGGCTATATTATACAATGAGACATGGTAATGATCATGGTGTGTGTATGTGATCATGGTGCATGTATGTACTGAATAGAGGAATAGTACACAATGATAAATGGTAATGATCATGGTGTGTGTATGTGCTGAATAGTGGCTATAGTATACAATGAGAAATGGTAATGATCATGGTGTGTGTATGTGATCATGGTGCATGTATGTACTGAATAGAGGTATAGTATACAATGAGAAATGGTAATGATCATGGTGTGTGTATGTACCGAATACAGGTATAGTATACAATGAGAAATGGCAATGATCATGGTGTGTGTATGTGATCATGGTGCGTGTATGTACTGAATACAGGTATAGTATACAATGAGAAATGGTAATGATCATGGTGTGTGTATGTACTGAATACAGGTATAGTATACAATGAGAAATGGTAATGATCATGGTGTGTGTATGTGATAATGGTGCGTGTATGTACTGAATAGTGGTTATAGTATACAATGAGAAATGGTAATGATCATGGTGTGTGTATGTGATCATGGTGCGTGTATGTACTGAATAGTGGCTATAGTATACAATGAGAAATGGTAATGATCATGGTACGTGTATGTGATCATGGTGCGTGTATGTACTGAATAGAGGTATAGTATACAATGAGAAATGGTAATGATCATGGTGCATGTATGTACTGAATAGAGGTATAGTATACAATGAGAAATGGTAATGATCATGGTGCGTGTATGTGATCATGGTGCATGTATGTGATCATGGTGCGTGTATGTACTGAATAGAGGTATAGTATACAATGAGAAATGGTAATGATCATGGTGTGTGTATGTGATCATGGTGCGTGTATGTACTGAATAGAGGTATAGTATACAATGAGAAATGGTAATGATCATGGTGTGTGTATGTGATCATGGTGCGTGTATGTACCGAATACAGGTATAGTATACAATGAGAAATGGTAATGATCATGGTGTGTGTATGCACTGAATACAGGTATAGTATACAATGAGAAATGGTAATGATCGTGGTGTGTGTATGTCATCATGGTGCGTGTATGTACTGAATAGTGGTTATAGTATACAATGAGAAATGGTAATGATCATGGTGCGTGTATGTGATCATGGTGCATGTATGTACTGAATAGAGGTATAGTATACAATGAGAAATGGTAATAATCATGGTGCGTGTATGTACTGAATAGAGGTATAGTATACAATGAGAAATGGTCATGATCATGGTATGTGTATGTGATCATGGTGAGTGTATGTACTGAATAGAGGTATAGTATACAATGAGAAATGGTAATGATCATGGTGTGTGTATGTGATCATGGTGCGTGAATGTACTGAATAGAGGTATAGTATACAATGAGAAATGGTAATGATCATGGTGCGTGTATGTGATCATGGTGCGTGTATGTGCTGAATAGAGGTATAGTATACAATGAGACATGGTAATGATCATGGTGTGTGTATGTGATCATGGTGCGTGTATGTGCTGAATAGAGGTATAGTATACAATGAGAAATGGTAATGATCATGGTGTGTGTATGTGATCATGGTGCGTGTATGTAGTGAATAGAAGTATAGTATACAATGAGAAATGGTAATGATCATGGTGTGTGTATGTGATCATTGTGCGTGTATGTACTGAATAGTGGCTATAGTATACAATGAGAAATGATAATGATCATGGTGTGTGTATGTGATCATGGTGCGTGTATGTACTGAATAGTGGTATAGTATACAATGAGACATGGTAATGATCACGGTGCGTGTATGTGATCATGGTGCGTGTATGTACTGAATACAGGTATAGTATACAATGAGACATGGTAATGATCATGGTGTGTGTAGGTGCATCAATGTGACTGGACACATTCTTATGCTCTAAGAATTGCCAAGATGGATAAAGGTATCTAGCAGCTTTAATGTGACAGTCATCTATTTTATGACCAAGTTAAATGGTGGTAGCAAATTTATGAAAAAAGGAAGTAAGTAGAGCAAAGGACATAAGAGGAAATATTAAGGAATGAATAGGATGGTAGTAGGGGAAGGAAGGGTAACTTTTCCATGGGACAGGTGTCCACTTTATATCTATATATATATATATATATATATATAGAGAGAGAGAGAGAGAGAAGGTAAGTTGGGAAAGGACATAAGGAAAGTAGAAAGAAGGTTAAGATTTATGGTAGGTAACAGGAACTCACACAAAAACATTTTTTTATTTATGATTTTGTTGACCAGGTTAGCCGCACTAGGACATTGTGTCTTTTCATGGGAGGTGGTATTCATACAGATTAGGGGAACTTTGACCAGGGCACCATGGAACTTCTTCAATCTTTTTTGATAAGTGCTGTGGGAGCTACATCCACCTGTACTACCACCAGTTAAACAGATAGGGCCTTGTTTAATGTCTCATTTGAAGGACTGCCATGTAAGTATTGGACATTTAATCAAAGTAGCAGGGATGGGAACAGAACCCACAGCTTTCTGATCTTCAAGTACCCAAAGCAAGTGTTCTATCTGTTCAGACGCTGAACATAAAAAAACAGCTAGGACTGATTGGGCAGATACTGACACACTGAAGGAGAAGGAGCACAATGGAATAGGAGACAGACAAACAAAGAATGATGATTTGGTGGAATGGACAACCAACTAGGATGGGCACAGATACAGCAGAGAGGGGAACACTGGGATAGGGAATATGGCAGGGACAGAGAGCAATACTACCTGCCTGAATGGGACAAAATGGGAGATCAGACCCCACTTGGGTACCCTCAGTGCCAGGCCCTAGCTCTGGTATTGATGGCAGTATAGGACAGGGATGTGACTCTAAAAGACACATAAAAAGTATTTCTAGGTGGCCAATGTGGATGACTATACACTGGTTAATCAGTTGACTGACCACCTCAGCAAGCACACGTCTGAGCACAGCTGGGTCTTCACCACTAGTACAGCAACCAGTTGCAATCACAGCAGACTCCACCAGTGAATTCCCATTAGGGCAGTGCTTGTGGACCTAAACATTTCCACGCCACAGGTACAGTTTGTGAAACAGCACCAGCAAGTTGCTATTGGGATTTGCATGTTGGTGTTAGTCACTGGGAGCCAGTGGGCCACCAGTAAAGTCCCACTAGGGGCAGTGCTTGTGGGCTTAAACATCTCAACTCCACAAGTGCAGTTTGTGAGGCAGCACCAGCAGGTTGCTGTTGAGATGTGCAAGATGGTGTTAGTCACTGGGGCCAGTGGGCCACCAGTGAAGTCCTACTAGGGGCAGCACTTGTGGGCCTAAACATCTCCACTCCACAAGTACAGTTTGTGAGGCAGCACCAGCAGGTTTCTGTTGGGATGTGTGAGGTGGTGTTAGTCACTGGGAGCTAGTGGGCCGTGGCTGGGCCACAGGTGATGCTGTGGATGTAGCTGCATACAAATGGAAATAAATGGAAAGAAATCAAAATAAACAGCAAGAAATATGGTACACGGAATGGACAGTGACAAAGATGTAGGGGAGAGAAATGCAAACATGTAATTACATACATTGTTATAAAAGCAGTAAAACATACATCTTTTTCAATTAACTGCAGTACATCTTGGAAATGCAGTAACTGTAACAGGTGTACTACCTGTACAAGCATATACAGTATAACTTCACCTTGACCATCCTGTTCACAGGTTCATAGCTTCATACTAGGCTATCTGCCCTAGGGCATTTATAAGCCTAGCCAGAGTGTGTGTGGCTTTCACCACCCCTTAGGATGAGAATACTATACCCATTAATTTGCTGTGCCTCTGTCCAGCAGTGATACAGAGATGATTCCCGGGGTAAACCTACGATCTCCCACCTTCATTCCTTACTATTTCCTCTTATGTCCTGCATGCGCATGCTGTGGATTAACAAGTATCTGCATCGGTCTGGAAGTCATACTGGTGTCACAGTGGCTTTGTAGGAAGTCCACTTGCTTTTGCTTTTTAAGGCTCAGAGTTTGTAGGTCTTGGATTTAAAGCACATAGCAGGTGCTTTTCTCCTTATAGTCCCACTATACTGAGCCCTCATTAGACCAACAATCAAGTATGATGAGCCATTTGGCATGTACTTGAAAATGGTGTGAACAGCATGTCCTATGCAGATATACTAAAAGCCCTATCCCTTTACACGGTCTCATAGTGACCATTAAGGGATGACCTGTGCTTGACCTACAAGGCAATCACAAATCCAGCCGTGATGGAGCTGCAACATATCTGCAATTCAAACAGCACACAGGTCACCCAATTTAGGGATCTAAACGTATTCATTGACTCAAACAAAACATGCTGGAGAAACAGATGTGTGTCTCAGAAATTGCCCCTTTTTTGAAAAAGGCTTCTTATTCATGTTAAGCAGAGCCCTTCTATGGCCCACTTCAAACACATTTTGGATCAGTGGATGGGGAATTACAAATTCACACCTTGGGTAGTTCCCATGCTCTTTATAAACAGGGGCAATCTATAAGATACTTGAGGCAAAGGCACAAACCCATGCCATCCTTTTGCCTGTGGAGGTTATATATTGGGCAAAATTGGGTTATATTGGCTAGGCATGTACGGTTCTTAAGCTGTTAGCCTAGTAATCTCATATGCACCTACGGATGACAGGTAAACTACCTTTATGAAAATGAAACAATATCATGGAGGACAGGTTACTACATGGTTCTACATGTAACTGCATGGTTCACTTCTGAGGTCATCATTTATGTAACACTAAGATATGGGGCAGGTACCTGCAAGGTTTACCATGGGTCCCTCCTTTGTGGAGCAGCCCCAAAACCCGGACCACACCACAAAAGGAGGGGGTGTATCCATATTCATCAAGGATACCCACACCTCCAGGTTGGTGGCAACGCACGAAGCATCGGAAACCATCCAGGTGCAATTAACCATAGGCAAACTGCTCTACAATTTGTAGCATGCTACAGGCCACCCTCTCAAACTCAGGAACCCCACACAGCCTTCCTGAAGACACTGGAGGGTATAAATGTATCTCCAAACACCATTATATTGGGTGACTTCAACTACTCGAATATAGACTGGGAACATTACTCAAGCCCAAACTTTCTAGCCCAAAGGTTCCTGGAGTTGATAAATTCAAATGCCATGGAACAACTAGTCACCGTTCCCACAAGAGGAGAAAATATACTAGATCTCATCATCACAAACATGGGGACAAAATGCTCCACACCAGAAGTATATCCCTCATTGGTGAGATCAGATCATAAACTAATCTCACTGGATATCCACATCCCGACGCCACCCCAAACAAAAAACACCACAGTGAAGAACTTCTCTAAAGCAAATTTCACACTACTCAAGACTGGTGTGGTATCCTTCAAGGCCCCCGAGCCAGTGGAAACCACAACCCAAGCTGCGGAAGCCCTTACAAATGCCTTCTATGAACACCTCCAGGACTGCATGGATCAGGCAATCCCTAATAAAACCAAGACTCTTTCCACCAAGGGCAAACGTCCAGTCTGGTGGACCCCAGCCATAAACAAACTTTACAATAAGAGAAGAAAGCTGTTACATGATAGAGCAAAATCCATAAAAGAGAAGACACCTTTGATCATTATTAGTAAAAAAATACGAGCACTCATAAAATCATCCAAGTTCAACTTTGAGAGAAAAATTGACATAGATTCAAAAGACAATCATAAGGCCTTCTTCAGCTATGTTAGAAACCTGGGTGGAAACTCCCAGATATGCTCAGAATTAGTCCAAAATGATACAAAAATCACTGAACCCACAGACATTGCCAACATACTGGCAGACAGGTTCATTGCAAACTTCACCCCACTCTCCCCCCCAAAAGGAGAGATAACTATCCCAGCGGAGTGCAGCCTCCCAGACATCTTCAATGCGCAAGTGAAAGCTGCTCTCTCTAAAGCTAAAAACACAGCATCAATGGGACCGGATGGTGTCCCCGGCTGTGTGCTACACAAAGTCAATGAGGAACTAAACCCGCACATAAGGCAGCTGTTTAATCTTAGCCTTACCACAGGATACGTGCCCAAGGAGTGGCGTACGGCAACTGTGGTCCCACTCCATAAAGGCGGTGCCTCTACGGACCCTGGTAATTACCGCCCCATAAGCTTAACAAGCCTGGTCTGCAAAGCTATGGAGAGGATCATAATGGAACTCATAAACAAAGACATAGGGGACTTGCAGACATTGGACCCGACCCAGTTTGGCTTTGTCAAGGGCAGATCATGCCTTTTGAACTTGGTCGACTTCTTGAAACAGTCACCAAGGCCATTGATGAGGAAAGACAGTCCATACAGCCTACCTTGACCTTGCAAAAGCTTTCGACACAATACCTCACTCGGGTATTATAGAGAAACTTACCAGCTTAAATGTAAACCCATATGTCACAAGATGGGTTGCAAACTGGCTAAAGGACAGAACCCACAGGGTTAGAGTAGCTGGCGCCATGTCAGACTCCAAGCCGGTCACAAGTGGTGTCCCACAGGGCTCAGTCCTTGGCCCCCTGTTGTTCGGCATCTACTTCTCAGAAGTACAGGCTAACATAGGAGGACTATGGCTGACAAAGTTTGCAGATGACTGCAAACTGGGAGCTATAGTGGAAAGTACACTGGACACAGATATCCTTCAGAGGGTTCTCACAGAAACTGATAGCTGGTGCCAGAGCCATGGCCTGAAGTTAAATGCCAAAAAATGTATAGTCATACCCTTCAGGAAAAACAAGGTAACCCCAAGCTACCATATAGGTGGCAATCCACTAAGCACAGAAGAGTTTATCAGGGACCTGGGGACCCAGGTTGACAGTGGCCTTTCTTTTGACACTCACATTGCTAAAGTGGTTAGAAAAACCTTCTACATTGCCCACCTGATCATGAAGGGATTCACATCCAGATCAAGTGAGGTCATTGTTCCCCTGTACTCTTCACTTATCAGACCAATGATCGAGTACAATGCCCCATTCGGGATGTATCTCACCCGACACCTGCAGCAATTGGAGAGACCCCAAAAGTACCTCACAAAAAGGATAAAGGGACTCCAAAATCTGTCATATGCTGCCAAACTGAAGAAACTCCAGCTCTATTCAGTCGCATACCGTCTGCTCAGAGGTGACCTGTGCCTGACATACAAGGCCATGTCCAACCCGGAATTAATGGACATGCTCCACCTCAAAAAATCCAAATCTACCAGATCCAATAGAGCAAGTGACTTAAACCTTAGCACGGATATAAATAGGACATGCTGGAGGGATAGATTTGTCACCCAGAGACTCCCTATGTTGTGGAATAAAATCCCGGTCCATGTGAGGCTGAGTGCCTCGCTGGCTCTGTTCAAGAGAAATCTTGACCTGTGGATGGGAGATCGTAGGTTTACCCCGGGAATCATCTCTGTGTCACTGCTGGACAGAGGCACAACAAGCTAATGGGCACAGTATTTTTTAACATAAGGGGTGGCGTAAGCCACAAAAACTCTGGGCTAGGCTTATAAATGCCTTAGGGCAGATAGCCTAGTATAAACCTATGAACCTATGTGGGACTGGTAACTGCAAATTTCACCCTGTATCTTCCCTGAATTAACAGCATTATAGGGGACAGATGACCACATTCATGCCTAGGGCCCTCCCTTACGTACCAGTACCATGTGGGACACGTAACTACATAGTTAACTCATGGGACCCTCCCTTATGTAACAGCACCATGCGGGAGAGTTAGCATGGTCCACCATGGAGCCCTCCCTTATTTAACAGCACCAAGATGGACAGTTAGCATGGTCCACCACTGCAGCCCTCCCTTATTTAACAGTATCACAGGAGCCAGGCTGCAGCCTTGAGGCTGAATGTCAGAGGAGGTAATAAAAGATCTTTCAGCGGACATGTAAGTCACCTCCTCAAACCCCTAATTATACCAGAGTAAGATTCACATACTTCTCCAGTGCTTCCAAAAAATAATTATTATTACTTATACCACAACTGCACAGCTCTTAATTTTCCACTAGGTTGTACTCAAACCTCTGACTACAGCATCCTATCTCCAATAATAAGTTACCTTTAGGAACATTGAATAAATATAAAAAAAGTTCCTTAAGGTCCCTGCGTGCTCAGCATTTTAAATTCCCAGATAGGTATTATTTGTTTCAGAGTCTAGCATCTTACACAAGATAAAGTGTCTCATATGGATGGCAGACTCTCTGATCAGCATCTACATTGTACCATTTTAATAATCTTGAGTTTTTACATATAGGAACTAGTTTAGTTATTTTTTTTGAAGAAATACAATAAATGCATCAGCAGCGCCTCTCCATTCTGTTAAGATACCCCCCAAAAGTATTGCTAACATTTCCCTCATCCATAACAGAACCATCAAATTCATACCACTTACCTTCATCTACACAGGGCTGTACCAATTTCTATACACAGGTTCAGGGTTAAGTACTAGGCTAGCTGTCCCTGTGGGTCAGTTGAAGCACAGACAATTTCTATTTCAAAGGTGAGAATAAAACCCTACACCTTGTGTCTGTGAGGTAAACAACTTACCCTTTACGCCAATCCCCAACGCCTAAAAAAAATGGCCCTTTCCCATACCGGGAATTGAACCTGGACTGGCTGGGTGAAAACCAGGAATCCTAAACAGTACACAGTATGGGACATCCCTTACAAAAGAATACAACCGTTAAAAAAGTGGAAGAGTGAACTGAAAGACAATGCAGGGAACAACTGAAAAAAGTGTACTGTTGTTAGACACCAAGCCAAACACCTACAAATGTAAGCAACTCTAGTATAAGCAAAAAGCCTGATTATCTATACTTCAGGTTCACATTACTAATTCTGCTACTTTTAGGAAGTCTTTTTGTATAAAATTGAATATACACTACATGCAACTGTACGAAGGTTCATAAGTTTACAAGCTGATAGTAAGCATGCTTTCCAGGAAACCATTAAGAAGCCTATATCTACATCACACAGTAGGCAAATGAAGGTGGAAAGATTCAAGCCCTGTATCCTTTGCACAAGAAGCAGTTCCTTAATTAGAGCTTTAGTTCTCAGTACTATGAATTTTAGATTTTAATATGGAAATTAGTTCTTCGGTGCAAAGTCTTTTTTTTGCAATGTATAAAGTATCTACTAATATCTTTATCAAACAGCTACAAGAGAAATGCAATTATATTTACAAATATTTACCAGCTTTAAAAAAAGACTGTAAAACGTGAACTTCCGTTGCCCACCCTGAGAACCGTAACTCGTGCTGCTAAAATACAGCAAATTAACATTTCTTTTAAGAAAACCAGTTTCCATGCCAGCTTTCTGCGAACTCTGCTTGACCCATACCCTGTCTCCACAAGCACAAATCGGAGTTCATAATTAAAAAACCTCATGTTCTCTGTAGCTCAGATGACCTTAACTCCAGCTACCTGTTTCAGCGTGTGGGCTTACAACACATGCGATCTAACCACAGAATTCAAAAGTTACTGTTAGTCAAGTTATTACCTCCAGCTTCATGATCTGAATTCAGCTTCCAACAAGTCACAGCTTTCAAAGACTCAAACAATCACTTCCTGTAAAGAAATAAAAAGCCCTCTGCAGGTTCTGCAACTTTGCTTGTACAGTAGCCTTTAATTCCTGTCCTCTTCTGAAAAGTATCCCCTTACTTATGGGGAAGCTTTTTAATATTCATGAAACAATGCTGAGTGGGAGTGTGTAGGAGGAAGGACTTGTCTAAATAATTAATGAGACAAACTGCTGTATCCAGCTTAGATCACACAGGGAAAAACTTAACTTTTTACACTGTGAGATTTATACCGTAAACAGAGCAGATCAAAGGCATGTCTTACATTAAAAAAACTCCTTCAGTAAAAGTGTTTTTATGTGTTAGCTTTGCAGAGTATATACATTCAGCTTTTATATCTACATAACCAATTATACATGCATTCTACTGAATAAAATATAATAATTATCAACTAATCCTGATTTTCAGAAGGTTCCTGATTTTGTAGTATATTATTGGCTTGTTGCTTGTAAATCTGTGGTTTTCTGGCAAAACAATTAAATAATGACAGACATTTGGGTTTGAGACAATATTCTTCAGAAAATGCATGCTAATACAAAACTTGTTATTCTATTTTTTTTTTTTTTTTTACTTGATTTTATTTTACATTTATTTACTGGAAACGTCCAACTGGCACAAAGACCACTTTTCAGTGGGGGTCCAGGCCTCAAAAGTTCCAAGACAGAAAGTACACAGTCTGATCAAAATTCAGTTAAAAAGTAAATTATACAAAT
Source organism: Protopterus annectens (assembly GCF_019279795.1). Classification (NCBI taxonomy): domain Eukaryota; kingdom Metazoa; phylum Chordata; order Ceratodontiformes; family Protopteridae; genus Protopterus; species Protopterus annectens. The sequence goes on from NC_056732.1 coordinate 1,812,559,036, forward strand.
GAGAAAAAAAATCATACAAATATATGAGGCACATGAAATTTCACAGAAAAAGGAAAGGCATGCATAACTATGGAATAATGTAGTACAGAAAAATGAATGTAGCTATAATGTCTTCGATGAATAAAATGGTATCAAAAGATGACAGCTTTACAGAAGTATGGTACTATATACATTATATATTCATATATTTTTAATATATAATAATATATAAAAATATATTATAATATTTATACATTATTATATATTTTACATTATTATTATAAACAACACTTCTCCTCATCTTGGCTGTGCACATGTGCTAACACCACATCTCATATAACCTAACTTCAACCATCAGTACTATTCTCACCCCCACTCTACTACTCTGGCATCCTCCTTTCACATCCACCTGTCTTTTTACTTACTCCGCCTCTCCATCCTGTCCACTTCCCTCTTCTACTAACCCCCATTGTTCTACCATTGATCCCTTCTGTCTACTTCCTTCTCTTCCTAATCCTTATAGACCTACCTTTGAACCAGGCAAGACATTCAGGTACTCTCGCAGCCTACCTTAATATCATACCACCACTTATATCTGCAACAATGTCCACCAACTTTGCTGATTTCTGCAACAGGACTCATATAGCCTATCGCTCAGGTATTACACCTCCTAAATGTGTGAAAAGTTTAAGTACCTAGTCTCTAATTAATTCCTATATCTGCTTTGCACCCATAGGTTCATAGGTTAGTACTAAGCTAACTGCCCTTGAGAGCCATTGTAAGCCTAGCCAATTATCCCTTGTGAGACTCAAACCCTGCACATTGTGTTTGTAAGGCAAACACCTTAACCATTAGGCCACCCTCCCAACCTACTACATGAAGTGCCCTATATAAAGTTTGCTAGCTGAAACTACTCATATGGAATGTTCTCATGTTATATACTCTGTATTGCTTGTATAATAGCTTTGCTTTGAGAATCATTACTTATGTACTGTTTTTTTTTCACCAATTGTACAAGCTGCCAGTAATATGTACTAAATGTCTTTATTAATGTAAATTCTGTATTGTATGTGAAATGTCTTATATGTGGAGCTTTTCTCCCTGGGACACCACTGAAAATGGGCAACCTTCTTCCCGGTAAACAAATGCAAATAAATAAATAAACACATTTTATATATATATATATATATATATATATATATATATATATATATATATATATATATATATATATATATATATATATATATATATATATATATATACTCTGTGTGTGTGTGTGTGTGTGTGTGTGTGTGTGTGTGTGTGTGTGTATATATATATATATATAGGTTCACTTCTGATACTCAAAATACTAAAATATCGAACTTTACTGTCTTGAGACCAGAAGAATGAAAGTGCATTTGGTCAAAACTGCACTTTGTTAAATCTGAGTTTGTCGAATGTGTGGTAGTTGTGTCCCAGTTTGTATTTATAGTGTGCTATCACTTTAAAATGTAGTGGTTTATAGTAGCTGAAGATACCAGTCAATGTACAGTTATGTTCAGAGATGTAGGTAAGTTTGAATTATTTAAGGATTTAGGGTAGGGATGTACATGTTTTTAGTGTTTTTGGAAGTTGTAGGAGTAGTTTAGGGTAGATAGGTGACTGTATGTGTGTATAGGTGTTAATAGTGGTGAATGTTTTACATGTTTAGTGTGTGTAATGGTATTGTAGGGCTCATAGAGGTAGGTGTGTTGCTGTTTTTCTGTTACTGCGACATCAGGGTTGATATATATAAGTAGCAGGGGTCTGGGGGCACAGGGGGGTTTGCATAAACGTAGAACAGTGTTATGTGTTTTGTTTGTTTTTTTTTGTATCTGTTTATATCAGAGATGGTTAGCTATCTTTTTGGGGGTTTTTTTCACTGTTTTGCTTTCTTTTTTTTACTTTTCGTGTTTTTGGAGTTTCGTTTTTCTGGTCTCGAGATACTGGAATTTGATGCTTCAGTATTTCAAGTATCAGAAGTGAATATATATATATATATATATATATATATATATATATATATATATATATATATATATATATATATATATATATATATACATACATACGCACACAGTAGATATATGAGGTTCACCAGTGGTATAAAGCCAAGAGGAAGGAGATAAATTGACTGCTTAGAGAGTGAATACTATGCTGTTGGTAGTCGAACAACTTTTTAAGAGCAATACTTAACATCTGTCACTGATCTGGGGCCTTTGTCCTTAATTCTTTGTTTGAGTTTATCCCTGCTTCTTGCAATAATAGGTTGAGAGCGAAACGCTGACTTTGCACACAAGTAATGACAACAGCAAAAGTGAGAGAAATAAAGTTGCGTACTGTTCATCATGAACAGTACAACAGATACTCCTCTGTGAGTAACCAGTTAGATAAAGATAACAGGCAGCTTTTTGTTCATCTGCTACGTATCAGCTCTGGCAGGTCCCCTAGTGGGAAAATGGACTTCCTCAGGACAAACACCTGGATCACCACTGGATGCATATAAGTTGTTTACTGAAACAGGACTTTTAAGCAGTTGAAAAGGCCTAGAGTGTTTCCTGCATCTTTGGAGTAGATTGTGGCATTCAGCCAGGACAGCATCTCCCAGATATTGGGTGTTTTAGTTTGCAATATTATCAGTATGGCTTAAGGGCCGAACGTTGCAAGGAGATGACATCAGCAGAAAAAAAACAAGGTCTTATAGTTCAGTGAGCAGTTTATTGAGATTTTCTGTAACTTTTGGGGATTATTTTAGGATCAGACAGACTTATACATTAAGCATTAAAAAACATAAAGTAATAAAAATGCAGGTAAAAAGTATTTTCACTTACACATTATGAAGTTTGCTGAAAAAAGTGTGGACTAAAGGCAATGTAGAAAGTTAACAGAATGAAAGAGCATGTTGAGCTGATACCACTTTGAAGTGTATCCTTAGAAGGGGATCTAGCCTGAGTCAATAAACCTTACTACTAAATCAGCATTTTCAGTCTATAATGACCTGTGGTTCATACAGTTTGCTAATTTAGGACTTTATGCTCCCAAGAGTGTATTACTCTTACTCCTGTCCTCCAGAATAGACTTACACCTTTCCCCTGCTCTGTAAAATGAATCATTAATTATTAATTCATCTATCACAGAGTTGAAAGACCCTAGCACCACTGGCACTGTGAAGAAATTCTTCTCCAAGTTTCATTAACGTATTTATTTCTTTATTTGAATGTGTTAACCAGGGTAGAGCATTGACCACAACTGATCAATGTCACTATCAGCCTGGAAAGAGAAAAAACACTATAAAGTAGTTACAGCAAACATTAGACCGATTAAGAGTGCAAAAAAATCTTAAAGCAAACACACTGACTTATATGATTAACAGGGTTCTATATTATGTGATCGAAGAGTCTACTCTTCGAACACATAATAATCAACAAATACTCAGCGAAAGCTGTAAACTGTGAATGGAAACGTCCGTGAATTTTTTCCTCAGGCAAAAATTCATGTGGCCATAAAAAAAAAACTTTAAAACACTAATCAAGTGGAGGGCTACACCCCCCACACACACACCCTAACTAAATATACCAACTCCGAGATCACTGTACATTGAAGAAAAGGGCAATTCCCGATAACGGCCAACTGAATTTTTTCCCCCCGAGAAAAAAATTCACAGATGTGGCCATTTGCGGTTTATAGTGTTCCCTGTGTATTTGTCAATGAATATGTGTTCAAAGACTAGACTCTTCAATCACATAATATAGACCCGACTAACAGAAATGGGACAAAGCATTTTAAAATAATAATTCAGTGGTATGCACAAGTTGGGATATATGATTTTATATTACCCAACTACCTATACATATCACTTGGTAGACACACATTCACAGTGTTACATAAGAAGCTTTGACAATGGCCTATTTTAATAATTCAAATGCCAAAATCAAGGATAATCTTTCCTGTAAAATTAGTTTTCCTTTTTTGTGTTTTTAACGTATTAATAAATAGATAGATAGATAGATAAAATAAGTCAAAATGTATATACAAAAAAGTTGTACTGTACAACTGTGAAATTGTATGGTATGGAAGGTGAGAAAGAAAAGTTAATAGACGGAGAAGGTGAAAGAGTTAGGTCATGCGTCCTGAGAGAAAGCAGTTGCATATTCCTTTTTTCAGCAGTGAACAGCATTTGGGGTTAAAGAAGTTTCTTTAAGGGCAGGCAGATTTCCAGAGTTTAGGGACTAGAATAGAAAAGCAGAGGTTATTACAATGAAGCCTGGATTGGGAGGTATGTATAAAGTGACTTCAGTAGCATACATGTATGTGTTCTTTGTTTAACATTCCAGATTGTATTATATTATATTCCTTGTATAATACAACACTTGTTAGAATGTGTTTTAAATTTGTAGTTTTGAACATTCTTTCAGTAAGCAATGAAACAAAATGTATGAACCAATAATAATAATAACAACAAACCTACCCATTTGAAAACATTTCAACCATAAAACACCACTCAGAAATCTGCCATTACAATCCACCAATATCAGTCAATAAGCACAATCTCTGCAGAAGTAAAAGTCTTCCGAATAATTCCACATTAAAGAGATCTGTAACTAATGAAGAGGTTGCTTCTGGCAAACAACTTTAAATTTCAGTGTTTCATCTACAAATTAATTGTCCGTGTTACATTAAAAAAATAGTAAGCTGGTAATATTGCAATAGGGAATGTCCAGCAAACTGACAAGTTCATACTTAGTAGGCGTCTCATACAAAGGAGGACATACTCAGAAGTACATAACCCCTATCCCCCTTAAAATGCACCAAATAATCAACAATCAAAAGGGCACTGCAATACCAGTACTCCATCTACATGGTGTTGGAGTAAAATCCATAGCCTTCTGCACCAAAGGCAATTATACTACTAACACTGCTTTCAAATTCTACAGTGCAAACAGTGACTGACATTTGTTAAATTAAACAGTTAGTTGCACATTGAAAATAGACTTAGCATGAGCAACAGTAAACCTCTCTTCCACTAAAACTCACAACTCCATGAAAATGCATTGAAACTCATAATCCCTTGAAAATGCACTGAAACTCTTAATTTCCTAAACATGTACTGAAACTCAAAATCACAATTCTGTCAGAAGTCTGGTAGTTGGTGTAGTGGATTCAGGCTCTTGTCTCCACTGAAGCTTACAATTCCTTCAGCATTCTGGTAGTTGGTGTAGAGGATTCAGGCTCTTGTCTCCTATAACTAAGTTATAGTGTCAAGCCTGATCAAATGAATTGATTATTTTGCCTCTCCCGCAGCTAGGGCATTACATACCATACCTCCATAACTCTCAATCTCTTATCACACAAAATCTGGACAAAGTCTAAAGTAATGGGGGGGGGGGCAAAAGCACAAAAATAGGGGCAGATTTTAAATATTGCTCTTATAAACTTAGAAAGTTGCTAGAATAACAGGATTTGTGTTAGCATGCATTTTCTGAAAAATATAAAGTCTGAAATTCATATTTGTCATTATTTAGTGACATGACTCCCCCATGAATTGCCAGAAAACCACAAATTTTATGAGGAATAGGCCAAAAATAGGAGACAAATAGCTGGACAGTCGAGAGGTATGTATACCTCTCAACCTATTAGTGCAAGAAATCTGGACAAAGCCTAAAACAATGGGGATACAATGGCCCAAACAGGGATAGATTTTAAATATTGCTCTTTTAACTTAGAAAGTTGCTAGAATAACAGGATTTGCATTAGCATACATTTTCTGAAGGATATGAAGGCTGACACCCATATATGTCATTATATAATGACTTCAATCCTCTGTAAATTGCCAGAAAGCAACAAATGTTATGAGAAACAGATGAAAACTATGAGGCTAAATCCTGACAGTTGAGAGGTGTGTGAAAAACACCCGCACACACACCTGCCTTTTCTCTGCTCTCATCTCACACACACACAAACACACACACACACACACACACACACACACACACACACACACACATACACACACTGTTACTTCTTACCTACCTTCTATCTTACCAGAACAGCAAGTTTAAATTCCGCAAGCAAGTGTGGAATGAGTTTACATCCACAGTGGGATGTGTGTGTGTAAGCATGGCCCTCCTTAAAGAAGAAGACACCACCACTGTGATGTTAAGAAGTTTTTATTTTGTTTTTTTTTTCAATTAACATTTAAGCCTCCTCGCCAGAGTGGACCCCCCCCCCCCCCCAGCCATGGGGCTCTAGGAGACTGCCTATGTTGCCTAGTGCTGGATTCATCTCTGGATTAGGGTACTCAATAACCTCTTTTTTACCTGTCTGGTACATATTTAGGTGGAATCAAATTAATGGACATTCTAAACTAAATTCTGCAATTAACAATAAATTTTAAACCTGGAAATTTTAAACTGCCCAATCCTACTGTAAAATGAGCTTAATAGCATTCTCCCTTTCTACACTGCTGTTGATATCTGGAATTGTTTATTTGCCTTTCCTTGTGCTTATATTAAAAAAGCGCATTTTGCCTCTCATTGTCAGTTCTACTAATTTACTTGCTCTGAATTCATTATCTAGCTAGCTGTTGGAAAAAGTACTATATTTGTACACTCTAGCAAGCACTTGTTTTACATCTAGAGGTCAGTGGATTTTTCATTTAGTGTATTGGGAGGTAGCCTGGTCTATTTAGGTGGGGAAATAGTTGAGATTTCTGCATGTAGTTTTATTGGCTGGAGGGCTTATTAATCAGCTTATCTTGTTTTTAGTGCCTTTATAAATACTGTACAATTGAGTGGCTCTTGGCTTATTTATAGAAAATGAAATACTTTTATTGAATAATCACACTTTCACAAACTGTTTAAAGTACAGTGCTGTATCCGTTTCTTTAAGTTTGTTTGTGGTAGCATTTCATATCTTTTGTTTGTGGTAGCATTTGACTCTGGGCACTCCTTTACTATGCTTTTACATTAGGAGGACTGGGATTATTCATCTAGTGGCAGTAGATATTTACCTGGTCTATTTGAGCTGTGAAACATACAAAAGGGCTCTAAGTATTTTTTTTGCACTTCTCTTATATACTGTGACTGTGCTTTAACCATTTCAAAAAGTAACTGTACTGTCTGCTGCTGCTTTAAGTAGTTAGTTTTACTGTATTACATTCTATCTGTTAGTTGTAGGGCAGTTGTAGGTAGTTTATGTGGTCTTGTTATACTTGGGCTTCAAACCAGCTATTCTGCAATAAGAAGGTATTTTTTTTGCACTCTTGTAGCAGAAGTGTGCTGATCTAACCTGTCTGAGTTGGGAATAGCTCATGAAAGGCTTATTGTGTGCTTTCATGATTGGTAATTAGCTTACAACTTGTTTTGCTTTGCTCATATTTAAGCCTCACGATTTCTATGGTGCTGCTCTTCACACAGCAACAGTTAGTAGTGCCCTGTGCAGACACAAAAGCCTAGAAGCTCAGTTTTTCTCTAAATAGCTGTCAGTGAAACCCTTCCAAGGTGTTCTGCTGCTCTAGGAGCAACTCAGTTGTGCACTGAGCACCATTGTCTTACTGATCAACCTTAGTCTACACAAAGTATATGTCACTTTTGTAGTCTCTGTGCTACCAGCACAGTCCTGTCAACCTAACCAATTTGCTTCCCTAATAAAACATCCAGTGAGAGCCTACTACCATGAATGGGCAGTTTCCCATCATCTCTCTGGCTAATTGACCAAACATACTTGTCATAGGTGACTCCATAGTCAGACACACTGACGTCCCACTCACCAGGCTGAACAAGGAGAGGGTCACAGTAAGCTGCCTATCGGGCTCTAGAATCCGCCACATAACACAAGCACTCGGGTCACTCCACGGCAAGTGCAAATATGACACAGTCATTGTCCATGCTGGTGTGAACGACCTGAGACGTACCTCCCTGGACTACATGAAAAGAGACATAGAGGAGCTCTCTGATTATGTAGCCCAGGCAGGTATGACCCTAACCCTGAGCAGTATCCTTCCTTCACCAAGAATGATGCCACAATATAGAGACAAGATGATCAGCTTTAACAATTGGCTTAATGTCTGGTGTCATTCAAAGGGGATCCAGTGTCTGTCTGCCTGGGATGACATGCTTGACAAGCCACGCTGTTCAAGGGACGGCTTGCACCTGTCACCCTGGGATTCCCCATATTGGCTAAGGCTCTTGCCACCCCTATAGTGCCTTTTTTAGGCAAGGCTCAAATTCTAAACCTACTACCCTAGAAAACAAAAATGGGAAGAAACTGAGGGTAATGCTGCTCAATGCCAGAAGTCTAAATCTCAAAATGCACACACTCGAGGCCCTTCTCAGTATGGAGAACATCGATGTCTGTGCTGTAACTGAAACCTGGTTCAAGGCTCCTGAGAGCACCCCGGCACTATTAGGTTTTACCTCATATCATGCATTCCGGCCCCAAAACCCAGCCCACACCACAAAAGGAGGTGTATCCATATTCATAAAGGATACCCACACCTCCAGGTTGGTGGCAATGCACAAAGCTTCGGAAACCATCCAGGTGCAACTTACCATAGGCAAAACTGCTCTACAAATTGTAGCATGCTACAGGCCACCCTCTCAAACTCAGGAACACCACACAGCCTTCCTGAAGACACTGGAGGGTATAAATGTATCTCCAAACACCATCATATTGGGTGACTTCAACTACCCAAATATAGACTGGGAACATTACTCAAGCCCTAACTTTCTAGCCCAACGGTTCCTGGAGTTCATAAATTCAAATGCCATGGAACAGCTAGTCACTGTTCCCACGAGAGGAGAAAATATACTAGATCTCATTATCACAAACATGGGGACAAAATGCTCCACACCGGAAGTATATCCCTCATTGGTGAGATCTGATCATAAACTAATCTCACTGGAAATCCACATCCCGCCCCCACCCCAAACCAAAAAAACCACAATGAAGAACTTCTAAAGCAAACTTCACACTACTCAAGACTGGTGTGGTATCCTTCAAGGCCCCTGAGACAGTGGAAACCAAAACCCAAGCTGCAGAAGCCCTTACAAATGCCTTCTATGAACACCTCCAGGACTGCATGGATCAGGCAATCCCAAATAAAACCAAGACTCTTTCCACAAAGGGCAAACGTCCAGTCTGGTGGACCCCAGCCATTAACAAACTTTACAATAAGAGGAGAAAGCTATTACATGATAGAACAAAACCCATAAAAGGAAGTCACCCCTGATCATTATTAGTAAAAAATACGAGCACTCATAAAATCAACTAAGGCCAATTTTGAGAGAAAAATTGCCATGGATTCAAAGGACAATCATAAGGCCTTTTTCAGCTATGTTAGGAACCTGGGTGGAAACTCCCAGATATGCTCAGAATTAGTCCAAAATGATACAAAAATCACTGAACCCACAGACATTGCCAACATACTGGCAGACAGGTTCAGTGCAAACTTCACCCCTCTCCCCTAAAGGAGAGATAACTATCCCAGCGGAGTGTAGCCTCCCAGACATCTCAAATGCGCAGGTGAAAGCTGCTCTCTAAAGCTATAAACACAGCATCAATGGGACCGGATGGTGTCCCCGGCTGTGTGCTACACGAGCTAAATGAGGAATTAAACCCGCACATAAGGCAGCTGTTTAATCTCAGCCTTACCACAGGATACGTGCCCAAGGAGTGGCGTACAGCAACTGTGGTCCCACTCTACAAAGGTGGTGCCTCTACGGACCCTGGTAATTACCACCCCATAAGCTTAACAAGTCTAGTCTGCAAAGCTATGGAGAGGATCATAATGGAGCTCATAAACAAAGATATAGGGGACTTGCAGACATTGGACCCGACCCAGTTTGGCTTTGTCAAGGGAAGATCATGCCTTTTGAACTTGGTCAACTTCTTCGAAACAGTCACCAAGGCCATTGATGAGGGAAAGGCAGTCCATACAGCCTACCTTGACCTTGCAAAGGCTTTCAACACAATACCCCACTGGTATTGTAAAAACTTACCAGCTTAAATGTAAACCCATATGTCACAAGATGGGTTGCAAACTGGCTTAAGGACAGAACCCACAGGGTTAGAGTTGCTGGCGCTATGTCAGACTCCAAGCCGGTCACAAGTGGTGTCCCACAGGGCTCGGTCCTTGGCCCCTATTGTTCGGCATCTACTTCTCAGAAGTACAACCCAACATGGGTGGTCTTTGCTTGACAAATTTTGCAGACGACTGCAAACTGGGCACCATAGTGGAAAGTGCATCGGACACGGATATCCTTCAGAAGGGACTCACGGAAACAGATAGCTGGTGCCAGAGCCATGGCCTGAAGTTAAATACCAAAAAATGTATAGTCATACCCTTTGGGAAAAACAAGGTAACCCCAAGCTACCATATAGGTGGCAATCCACTAAGCACAGAAGAGGTTATCAGGGACCTGGGGACCCAGGTTGACAGTGGCCTTTCTTTTGACACTCACGTTGCTAAAGTGGTTAGAAAGACCTTCTACATTGCCCACCTGATCATGAAGGGATTCACATCCAGATCTAGTGAGGTCATTGTTCCCCTGTACTCTTCACTTATCAGACCAATGATCGAGTACAATGCCCCATTCGGGATGTATCTCGCCGACATCTGCAGCAATTGGAGAGACCCCAAAAGTTTCTCACCAAAAGGACAAAGGGACTCCAAAATCTGTCATATGCTGCCAGATTGAAGAAACTCCAGCTCTATTCAGTCACATACCGTCTGCTCAGAGGTGACATGTGCCTGACATACAAGGCCATGTCCAACCCGAATTAATGGACATGCTCCACCTCAAAAATCCAAATCCACCAAAACCACTAGAGCAAGCGACTTAAACCTTAGCACGGATATAAATAGGACGTGCTGGAGGGATAGATTTATCACTCAGAGACTCCCTATGCTGTGGAATAGAGTCCCGGTCCATGTGAGGCAGAGCACCGCTGGCTCTGTTCAAGAGAAATCTTGACCTGTGGATGGGAGATCATAGGTTTACCCCGGGAATCTTCTCTGTGTCACTGCTGGACAGAGGCACAACAAACTAATGGGTACAGTATTTTTTCATATAAGGGGTGGCGTAAGCCACAAAAATTCGGGCTAGGCTTATAAATGCCTTGGGGCAGATAGCCTAGTATAAACCTATGAACCTATATCCTGAGGCCATGTAGCAATTGTCTCATGTATACTGACAACCACGTACTCCTGAAACAACTACTTTATGTCAGTGATATAGTTACACTATGAAATTGGAGGCAAGACTCTCACATAAGCACAAATTAAATGACAAACAGGTTGTTATCACACACACACTTCCCACACTAATTAAGGACACAACATATAAACCCACATTTGTGGAGGTACTCACTAGTAACTTACCAAAAGATCAGAGGCCTTCCAAACAAAAACACTTACACACATAGCAATGCAAAAAAAAAAAAAAACACATAATAGCACACACACACACAAACACACACATGTGTCTCAACAAATAAGCCCATCATGCATAATACTACAAAACCTAATGTATTGGTCATAGGTAACTCCATTGTGAGACACAAGGATGTTCACCTCACCTGGCTGGATAAGAAGCAGGTTACAGTTAGCTGCCTGTCAGGTGCCAGGATCTGTCAAGTGACTCATGCACTCAAGGCACTCAACCACAAACATCTGTATGACTCTGTTGTAGTCCTTGTGGTGGTAAATGGCTTGTGACATACCTCACTGGACTATATGAAGAGAGACGTGACTGAGCTCTCAGATTATGTGCCACGGGTAGGTATAAGCTTAGCCTTAAGCAGCATTCTACCTTCTTCAAAGATGATGCTACAATACAAACAAAAAATGATTGACTTTAACAATTGGCTTAGCTTCTGGTGTCAGTCCAAGGGGATCCAATATCTGTCAGCCTGGGAAACATGGTCGACAGGCCATGCTGCTTCACCAGAGATGGTCTGCAACTGTGTCGTCTAGGCTTTCATAGGTTCATAGGTAAGTACTAGGCTATCTGCCCGAAGGCCTTTATAAGCCTAGCCAGAATGTGTTGGCTTTCTCTGCCCCCCTTAGATTAGTTCCCTTTGCCTCTGTCCAGCAGAGCCACTGAAGTGATCCCCGGGGTAAACTTTCTGTTTCCCATCCACTTGTCAAGGTTTCTCTTGAAGAGTGCTAGCGAGGAGTTCTACCTAATGTAGATTGGAATCTTGTTCCAAAGCATGGGAAGTCTCTGGGACAGGAATCTATCCCTCCAGCATGTCCTATTTATTGTTGTGGTGAGGTTTAGATCCCTAAAGCATGTGGCTCGAGGGGATAAGGTTTTCTTTAGGTGGAGCATGTCCATCAATTCTGGGTTGGACATGGCCTTGTATGTCAGGCAGAGATCACCTCTGAGAAGGCGGTATGCAACAGAGTACAGCTGGAGTTTCTTCAGTCAAGCTGCATAGGGCATCTGTCTGAGGCCAGGGATCCTCTTGGTGAGGTACTTCTGTGGTCTTTCCAGCTATTGCAGGTGTCTTGTAAGGTACATCCCAAATGGGGCGTTGTACTCTATGATGGGTCTGATGAGTGATGAGTAGAGGGGCACAATGACCTCTTTTGATCTGGATGCAAACCCTTTTGTGATTAGGTGGGCCATATAGAAGGATTTTCTAACCACTTTGGCAATGTGATTATCAAAGGAGAGATTACTATCTACTTGGGTCCCCAGATCCCTTATTATGTTTTCCGTATTTAGGGGATTACCACCTATGTGGTAGTTTGTGGGTACTTTGTTATTTCCAAAGGGAATAACTATGCACTATTTGGCATTTAGCTTGAGACCATGATTTTGACACCAGGTATCTGACTCAGTGAGACCCTTTTGGAGGATGTCTGTGTCAGCCGGTGAGTCAATTATAGCCCCTAGTTTGCAGTCATCTGTAAACTTGGTCAGCCATAGTCCTCCTGTGCTTGTCTGTACCTCAGAAAAGTATATGCTGAACAGGAGGGTTCCTAGGACTGAGCCCTGGGGAACGCCACTTGTAACCGGTTTAGAGTCAGACCTAGCTCCTGCAACTCTCACCATATGGGTTCTGTCCGTGAGCCAATTGACAACCCATCTTGTGACATAGGAGTTTATGTTCAGGCTAGTGAGCCTGTCTATAATACCAGAATGGGGAATGGTGTCGAAGGCCTTTGCGAGGTCTAGGTAGGCTGTGTGTACCACCTTTCCCTCATCTATAGCCTTGGTAACTGTCTCAAATAAGTCCACCAGGTTTAGGAGGCATGATCTGCCCTTAAGAAAGCCAAACTGGGTAGGTTCCAGTGTTTGGAGGTTCCCAATGTCTCTGTTAATGAGTTCCATGATGATGTGCTCCATAGCCTTGCAGACCAAGCTAGTCAGGCTTATAGGGCAATAGTTCCCAGGGTCTGTTGTGGCTCCACCTTTACGGAGTGTAATAACCGTTGCTGTGCACCACTCTATGGATACGTAACCTGACTGAGTTTGAACAGTGTGTTTAGGTGAGGGTTTAGTTAATCTTTGAGCTCGTGTAGGACGCAGCCTGGGACACCGTCCGGTCCCATTGATGCTGTGTTTTTGGCTTTGGAGAGGCCTATTTTAACCTGATTGTCTGTGATTTCAGGGGCTCTACATTCTTCTGGTATGGTTATGGGCCCTTTTGGGGGTGAGAGGGGGTGAAGTTTGGACTGAACCTGTCTGCTAGGATGTTGGCAATATCAGTTGGTTCAGTGTATTTTGTGCCATTCTGCACTAACTCCGAGCAGATCTGAGCATTGCCACTTAGATTCTTGACATAGCTAAGAATGCCTTGTGGTTATCTTTGGAGTCCTTGGCAAGTCTTTTTTCAAAGCTCACCTTGGACGATTTTATGAGGGATCATAGTTTCCTGCTGATACTGATCAGGGATGTCTTCCCTTCTTGGGATTTTACTGTTTTCTGTACTAGTTTCCTCCTTCTATTGTATAGCTTGTTTGTGGCAGGGGTCCACCAGACTGGTTTCCTTTTCTTAGAGAAGTGAGTCTTAGTTTTGCTTGGGATAGCACAATCCATGCATTCTTGTAGGTGCCCGTAGAATGCATTAGTAAAGGATTTTGCAGCTTGGACAGTGTTATCCTTTAGCATGGGGGCTTTGAAACTTTCCACCTCTGCCTTAGGTAATGTGAAGTTTGCTTTTGAAAAGTTTTTCATGGTGGTTTCCTTGTCTGGGGGTGGGGGCGGAATGTGGATATCCAAAGTGATTTGTTTATAGTCAGATCTAACCAGTGAGAGGCTGACCTCCGGTGTGGAACACCGGTCGCCCATTTTGGTGATGACCAGGTCCAATATGTTGTCACCTCTGGTGGGAGTGTTGACCAGTTGTTCCAGGGCATTTAAGTTTATAAATTCTAGGAAATGTTGGGCAAGGGAGTTAATACTTGAGTAGTTCTCCCAGTTAATGTTTGGGTAGTTGAAATCACCCAATATTAGGGTGTTTGGTAGGACCTTTATGTTACCCAGTGTTTCCAGAAATGCGGAATGGGGGTCCTGGGACATGGTGGGTGATCTGTAGCAAGCTTCAATTTGAATTGCAGTTTTGCCCATTGTTAGTTGCACGTGGATGATCTCTGAAGCATCTTGCTGTGCCACTAACCTCGAGGTGTGGGTATCTTTGATGAATATGGATACTCCCCCACCTTTTGTATTTTGGTCCGGGTTCTGTGGCCGAAATGTATGATATGAGTTGTAGCCTGGTAGTGCTGGGGTGCTCTCTGGAGCCTTAAACCAGGTTTCTGTTACTGCACATATATCGATTTTCTCCATACTGAGGAGTGCCTCGAGTGTGTGCATTTTGAGGTTTAGACATCTGATATTTAGTATTAGCCTCAGATTTGGGTTACTTGTGCTATTTACAGTGGTGGGTTTGTCTTTTGAGCCTTGCCTAAAAAAGGTACTATAGGGGGTGGCAAAACCCTTGGCCAGTATTCAAAAACCTAATGGTGACAGGTGCAAGCCATCTCTAGAGAAGCAGCTTGGCTTGTCGGGCATTTCATCCCAGGCAGACAGACACTGGATCCCCTTTGAATGACACCAGAAACTTAGCCAATTGTTGAAATTGATAATTTTTTCTTTATACCGTGGTATCATTCTTGGTGAGGGTAGGATGCTACTCAGGGTCATACTGGCCTGGGCTACGTGATCAGAGAGCTCTTCTATGTCTCTTTTCATGTAATCCAAGGAGGTATGGCTCAGGTCATTCACACCAACATGGACAATGACAGAGTCGTATTTGTACTTGTTCTGGAGTGACCTGAGTGCTTGTGTTATGGGGTGGATCCTGGCACCCGACAGGCAGCTAACAGTAACATTCTCCTTATTCAGCTTAGTGAGTGGGACGTCAGTGTGCCTGACTATAGAGTCACCTATTACTAGTATGTTGGGTATGTTATTTTGCCTTGAGGGCTGTGATTGCGTGGCACACTGGTTTTATGAAGTATGTGTTTCATGGTTTGTGTTGGGGGGTGGAGGTTGCTTGGATGTCTGCTTTGGAGGGCTCTGTTGCTTTTGCAGATTTTTATTTAGAGCCTCCGAGTATGTTTTTGTGTATTTACGTGTGTTTTTTGCCGGTGCTGGTTTAATGGGTCTATGTAGGAATGGTGATGTGATGCCAGCATTTCCCTTCTCCTCTTGACTGTCTGATCCAGTCTTGGGTTGAGAGAGCTTAGCCTCCAGTTTGGCTGTATAATTGCATCTCTCGCATGTATTAGTGTTTGGTGGTAGGAGGAGAGGGTTGTCTGTGTACATGAGGCAGTTGTAACATTGCCTCAAAATGCCTACATTCACCAGTTGGACTAGAGAGTACACCTGAAACTGCCCTTTGGACATGCCTGGATAGGTACAGTTCATAGGTTCATAGGTTCACAGGTTGGTACTAGGCTATCAGCCCTAGGGCCTATACAAGCCTAGCCATAACAATTCCCTGGCTATTTCTTCCCACACTATTTACTTTCCTGGACCCCTGTCTAGCAGGGCGACTGATGTGATCCCCGGGTAAACTGTTTTACTGAATGGCTGGTAAGGTCGAATAGAGAGCCTTGTCCTTCTGTACAGTATAGGAGGGTCTAGTGCTAGGGTTTATAAGCACTTGCTATGAGTTTTCAGCAAGTGCTGGGCTGAGAAATGAATGGTTTGAGTGCTTAAGTTGAAAGATTGTCTAGTTCCAAGGGAAAAATTGAAGCAGAGACTTTGTGGAGCCGGGAATAGTTATACCCTAGCTAACCGGCGCTGCCCTGTGCACAAAACCGGGCAAATGCAATTTTTATAGCAGGGAAATGAAAGAGAGAGAAATTAGCCCAAAATGGCCAACAAACTATTACTTTCTGGGCTGAAACCACTCCTCCAGGGACAGATAGGCTGCTCAAAGCTCCCCTCTCTCACAGGTGAACAGAGAAATTTCGGATACTGGAAAAGACATTAGCCACCCCTATTGTGCCATTTTTAGGCAATGTCAAAATAACCAACCTACCAACATAACAAAATCCTGTCTAGATAAACACAAGATGTTGTTGTTTAATACTAGGAGTCTAAACAAAAACTGCCCTCCCTGGAAGCACTCCTCACTTTGGATAGATGCTGACATCTGTGCTATCACTGAGACATGGTTCAAAGGTGTGGAAAGCACCCCGGTCATGCAGTGCTACAATGCTTTCCATACTTTCAGACAATAAACTGAGCAAGAAAGAACTGAAAGAGGAAGTGCATCCACCTTCATTAAGGATACGTACACCTCAAGAATAGTCAAATATTATGACTCTCTTGAGCTACTCCATGTCCAATTAACTATAGACAAAGCTCCCTACCACATCTTAGCTAGCTATAGGTTCCCGCACCATGAAACAAGAAAAGCATACTGCATACCTAGACCTACTGGAGTCACTTGCCATACAACCAAACACCTTACTCATGGATGATTTTAATTATCTTACCATTGGCTGGGAAGCATACACAACCACAAACATGCTGGCTCAGAGGTTCTTGGACTTTATCAGTGCAAATGCTCTGGAACAGGTAATCCCTACACATACAAGAGGCTCAAATGCCCTGGACAAAGTACTCACTAACATTGGAGAGCATTCCACGCCCCCCCCCATGTGATGTCCTCCTTGGTAAGATCAGATCATGAATCAGTCTCGTTCAATGTAATTCTAAGACCAGATATCCCAGGCAAGCTCAAAAACACTTACAGAATTTTTTAAGAAAAATTCCCTCCTACTAAGTGAAAATTTAATTTTAAGGTGCTAAAGCACTGTGCTGTTACTCTGATGCTTACTGTGATGGAATTGAAGTCTTCTTAAGACACTCAGTCTTGCTGGCTGGATTCTGCTGAAATCAAAGTCTGGTTTTAATTGCATTCACAGTCTGTTGCATACAGAAACTTGCAGAATATACACTGATGAGAGAATATACTTTGCAGCACCTGTCTTTAAGAGCAGTAACCAATAACTTTTATAATAAACCACACATACTTCTGTTACAGCTTCAGAAAATGTTCTACTTTACTTCTCATATAGTACAGATGATGTGAGAGATATAACATTTACCTCTGGACAAATGTGTCCCTACCAATACCCCTAACATAACTGGATTTCATACAGACTTTATATATATTTTTAGTTAAACACTCCCTCTTGGTTTTGGAAAGATACTGCCTTGATGACGCAAATGCTGACACACCTGTTCTTGTGCAAATGCTGATAAGTGCAGAAAAGCATATTTTTTAAGGAAACGCCTTGTGGATAAACTTTCTTAGAAAAGCATATTTTTAAACTTTCTTAGAAAAGCATGTTTTTCAAGGAAATGCCTTGTGGATAAGCACATGTCCTGTTGTCCATTCTTTAAAGAAAGCAGATTAGTTTTTTTCTGATATATCCTGTTTTTCTACATTCTTGCCAAGTCTGAAGTCAGCTTTCTTGGTGTGTGTGTGTAATACGCTCATAAGCAAGTTCCTTATTTTTTTAAGCCACAGTCATTTAGTATGGATGCTAATCACATATTACTAAACTCTATTTCTACATTTAAGCAAGATTTATCTTATTCCTTATTTATGTTGCATATTTGTAGCAAAGTTATTTTCAACCTAAAACCTTGTTGAGCATAATCTTATACTAAGTGATGGTATAAGACGTTTCAAAGCCCACTCAAATGCAGATAACATGGACTCCTGTATAGAGTTGTGCACCAGTGCCCTGTATAACCACTTAAGCAGTTGTATAGAATTGTCTGTATCTGATCAGATAAAAAAACAGATTTTGCCAAAAAAAAAGTCACCCTGGTGAACCTCTAGTATAACCAGGCTATACAACAAAAGAAAGAAACTAATGTCCAAGAACAAGAGGGTACTGGCTCAGCAGAATAAGAAATGCCTCTCTAGCTTAAACAAACAAACACATTAAAGATCTTGTCAAGTCCTCTAAAGCTAATTACAAAGCAAAGATAGCCTCCCTGGCAAACAATAATCACAAGGCATTCTTTACCTACACCCAAAATCTAAAAGGGAATACCCAGCTATGTGGTGAACTGGTTGTGGATGCTACTACCCATACTCAAATGGAGGTAATAGCCAACCAGCTAGCTGACAAATTTGGAGCAAACTTCACCCCTTATCCCCTACAGTCATCCCCCAAAGTATACCTGCCACCATTCCTCAGCCTATTATCTCAAAACAGCAGGTCATCTTGGTGCTCTCCAAGGCCAAAAACATGACATTACTGGAACCAGACAACATCCTAGGCTGCCTTTTAAACAACATAAACATGGTCTAGCAGACCCTATTGGATCCTTGTTTAACCACAACCTGTTTACTGGCTATGCTCCGGTGGAATGGAAGACAGTGACAGTAATCCCTCAGCACAAAGGGGGGACTATCAATGAACACTGGGAATTATAGGCCCATAAGCTTGACTAGCAAGCTCATGGAAAGAATCATTATGGGCCTTATTAACAGGGATATAGATAATCTTCAAACACTGGACCCAACCCAGTTCAGATTCATTAAAGGTAGGTCCTGCCTGTTAAACATGGTTTACTTTTTCCAGAATGTCACCAAGGCCTTGGACAAGGGAAAGACAGTGCATAGTGCCTATCTTGACCTATCCAAGGCATTTGACATAATCTCCCACATAGGTATTATAGAGACATTCTCCCAATTAGGAATTAACCCCTACATTACCAGATTGGTAGCCAGCTGCCCTCCGACAGCACACATGCTGTCAAAATGGGTGACTTCACCTCTAGGAAAAAAACAGAACAGTCACCAGTGGCGTACCAACAGGGTTCTGTGCAGGGTCCCATAATGTTCAGAATTTATTTATCAGAGATCCAAGCAAACTTGGATGGCCTGTGGTTGAACAGGTTCACTAAAGATTGCAAATTTGGAGAAAATATAATCTAGCTACAAATGTTTCCACTCAGTTTGGGCCACGAAGCATTCAAGTGGTATATATAGTGTCAGCAGTCAGTCTTTCAAAAGCAGGTCTATATAAAGAAACTGTGAGTGTGAAGTACTCCAGACCATATTTTAAAGAACAACATCAGCTACAATTATGTAACATGCCATCACATGGCCATGATGTCTCTTCAAGAACATAACTGCTTCCTCATAAAAGTAATAACCCTTCCAATAAAGAAAACTATTTTATATGAGGCGAACTAAGTTATCCATCCACTGACAGGTATAACTATGTCTCTGATAATAATCAGACCCAAATACTACCAGAGTTTATAGATATTTTCAATGTGATAACCTCTGGCACATAGTAAAAGTGTAGACAACATACGGAGTATCATGCTGGCAAACATTCCTACCAGCAGTACTGGTCTATATATCACCTGATCCCCTTTTCACACTGATTTCAGTGCCGTGATCTTCTTCTTATACAACAAGCCATATAAAATTATACCATATTTAAGGATATTTAAAAGAGTAACTATTTTACCCTGAACAATCACCCTGCATCAGTAAACTAGGAACCTATATTGTGCCCACCTCAACCCAAAAAGACCCAAGAGAAACTTGAGACACTTTCAAACATTCCCAAGACAAACAGTTCCAAACAAAAACATGGCCTCTACCTTCCTCTAACCATCCCTGCTCTATGGTTCTCTGAGTTTGACAAAGCTACAGGTCTCACATCTAAACTAGAACAATGCTACAATATAGTGGCAATGTTTGCAATAGGTATGACTTATAGGTGACACCACTGTATTGCCCAAAACAACTATTCTGGCTTGAAATGCCTCATAAATCACTTACTCTCAGCTTATCATGTCCCACAATCCAGTACACAAAAATAATGCCCAACCCTGGCAAGAATCATTCAGCATTATGCACAATAAAGACAACTGTGTTCACAAGACAAAGGTCTTCTTAATGTTCACAAGTCCAGTAACTTGACAGGAGATGCCCTACATTCAACTTACTTCACTAAAATATGAAGCTCAGTTCCACTGTCACTGAGGTAAATTAATAGCCTCCTCACCAAAACTAATCTTAAGAAATATCCGTTGAATTGTTGGCTTTGCTCTTACTCAATCCCTGGGTAACCTCTCACAACTTAAATGTAATTTCTGACTGATGCCTGTTAACTAAACTGGCATAAATGTTTTCGACTCATACAATTCTACTAAGCTACCTACAAATAAAGTAATATTCCACCCCATCTCCAATGGGATTTTTTTGGATAGCCAGTCACAGACAGGACCCAGGAAGATAGAATTGGGAAGATCTCCTCTAAAAAAAAAAAATAGGCCGGTCACAAGCAGCGTCCCTCAGGGATCAGTCTTGAGACCTCTCCTTTTCGGCATTTACTTCTCTGAAGTCGAGACCAATGTCAATGGCCTCTGGCTGACTAGATTTGCAGCTGATTGCAAATTAGAGCAGTCATAGAATCTCCCATTGACACAAATGTTCTTCAGGAAGGGCTGACACAAAAAATAACTTCTGTCAGAGGCATGGACCAAAACTAAATCCCAAAAAAATGCATAATAGTATCTTCTGGGAAATCATCCACCTCTGGTAATTCTCATATTAACAACACACTCCTAAGACATGACCCAGTCATCAGGGACTTCGGGATACACATAGACAGTAATCTAGTCTTTGATCATCACATGTCTAGAGTAGTGAGGAAATCATTCTATGTTGTACAACTTATAAACAAAGGCATAGCATCTAGGCCTAAAGAGGTCATAGTTCCACTGTATTCCACATTCATCTGACCTATCATTGAGTACAATGACCCTTTGGTATGTACCTAACCAAGCACATCCAACAATTGGAACATCCACAAAGGTTCCTCAGTAAAAGAATACAGGGCATAAGTAACATGTTCTGTGCAGACCACCTGAAGGCCCTATCCCTGTATTCTGTCTACTACAAGCATGTTAAGGGGAGAGCTACTCCTGGAATACAAGGCCTTATCACACTCTGCCCTGATGGATCTACTGCACATCCACAAAACAAACATCACCTTGTCTATGGTATAAATAGTACCTGCTGGAGATACAGCCATGTATGCCAGACACTACCCCTTCTCTGGAACAGGCTTCCCCTCCATGTGAAGCAGAGTTTCTCCCTAACCCAATTCAAGTGCAACTTGGACAACTGGATGGGGAACAGGAAATTCATCCCTGATTTAGCACCTATGTCTGTAATAGACACAGGCAGTCTATAAATATTTCATCTGTCAGGCCCCTGCTTTTAAATGTTTCATCTGCCAAGCCCCTGCTGTATGTATGTATGTAAATATATGTGATGTATAATGTTTACAACTGGAAATATGTTAATATATATATGTGTGTGTGTGTGTGTGTGTGTGTGTGTGTGTGTGTGTGTGTGTGTGTGTGTGTGTGTGTGTGTGTGTGTGTGTGTGTGTGTGTGTGTCTATGTAGGTATAATTGAAAGCTTTGACATACACTTCAGATCATGTGCCAATAAAAACTAGGGTAAAATGCAGGGTAATGAAGTAAAAGTGAGACACTGGTGTTTCCCCACTTACCTGTTAAAAAGATAAGAATTTAAGGAATGAGTAGTGGAAAAAATTTGAAAACTATTAGGGAAGATAGAAATTTCTTCAGATGTTATAGCTGGTAAAGGAAATGAAAGTGGAGTTTAAGAATAGGGTAAAAATAAAAGAAAAAGGGGTATCGTTAAGGAGTAACAGGAATTACTTAGAGGGACTGACAAAGGCTAAAGTACTGCAGAATAAGGGGAATCTCACAAAACAAGAAGAGGCACAACTGCAGAGTGTTAAAGAGAAAATAAGGGAGTATCTGGATAACATGTATGAGTTAAGAAAGATTGCTGTTAAGCAACTGTGTTTTGATAATAACTCCAAAGCACAAAACATTTTTGCACAATGACTTAAGCAACAAAAAGTGGAAAGGGTTTTGTCAATTTTGGATAGCATATAACAAGAAAAATAACCAGTGATCCTGTAGAGGTGTTAACCAGTGATCCTCTAGAGGTGTTAACCAGGGAACCTGTGGAGGTATTAATGTGATCCTGTAGAGGTGTTAACCAGTGATCTTGTAGAGGTATTAACCAGTGATCCCGTAGAGGTATTAACCAGTGATCCTGTAGAAGTATTAACCAGTGACCCTGTACAGGTGTTAACCAGTGATCCTGTAAAGGTATTAACTAGTGACCCTGTGCATTAACCAGTGATCTTGTAGCGATATTAACAAGTGATCCTGTGTATTAACCAGTGATCTTGTGTATTAACCAGTGATCCTGTAGAGGTATTAACCAGTGATCCTGTGTATGAACCAGTGATCCTGTAGAGGTATTAATCAGTGACTCTGTAGAGGTATTAACCAGTGACCCTGTGTATTAACCAGTGATCCTGTAGAGGTATTAACCAGTGATCCTGTGTATTAACCAGTGATCCTGTAGAGGTATTAACCAGTGATCCTGTGTACGAACCAGTGATCCTGTAGAGGTATTAACCACTGATCCTGTAGAGGTATTAACCAGTGATCCTGTGTATTAACCAGTGATCCTGTAGAGGTATTAACCAGTGATCCTGTGTATTAACCAGTGATCCTGTAGAGGTATTAACCAGTGATCCTGTGTATTAACCAGTGATCCTGTGTATGAACCAGTGATCCTGTAGAGGTATTAATCAGTGACCCTGTGTATTAACCAGTGATCCTGTAGAGGTATTAACCAGTGATCCTGTAGAGGTATTAATCAGTGACTCTGTAGAGGTATTAACCAGTGATCCTGTAGAGGTATTAACCAGTGATCCTGTGTATTAACCAGTGATCCTGTAGAGGTATTAACCATTGATCCTGTGTATTAACCAGTGATCCTGTGTATTAACCAGTGATCCTGTAGAGGTATTAACCAGTGACCCTGTGTATTAACCAGTGATCCTGTAGAGGTATTAACCAGTGATCCTGTAGTGGTATTAACCAGTGAGGTATTAAAGGCATTTTGGAATGTTTATAAAAATTTGTATAAAGCAAAGAAATGTGGAAATCAAGAATAAACACAAATGGAAAGACTTAAGTATGCCGAGGTTAGAGATAGATGAGGCTCAACAACTAACAGTTACGATAGGAGGAGAAGAAATAAAAATAGTGACTTCCAATTGATCTACAGGAAAGTCTCCAGGAACAGCTGATATTCCTGTGGAAGTTTGGAAGCTGGAAGGGAAGAAAATAATACAGTTCTGGAAGGTTCTGTTTAATGGTATTTTAAATGAAGAGAAAGTACCGGCATCCAGGAACAAAGCTGTGGTGGCTGTAATACCTACATTTATTTATTATTTGTTGACCAGGAAAGTCTGACTCAGCTCCACAGAGCCTGTTTTCAGTGGAGGCCCGGGGAGAAACACTCCAAACGCATGTCTTTAGAATGTGGGAGGAAACCGAAGTACCCAGAGGAAACCCACACAAGCGCAGTGAGAACATGCAAACTCCACACAGAAGACACCCCAGCCAAGAATCGATCTGGAGAACCTCTTACTGTGAGGCAACAACGTTAACCGCTGCACCACTGTGCTGCCCTACCATAAAGACGGTAAAGAACCATCAGAGCCAGCTTCATATAGACCCATTTTGATTCTAAACCATGATTATAAAGTATTTATGTCTATAATGGGTAAAAGAATGGCAAGGTGTTGCCAATATTGATAGATATGGATCAACACAGTTTTGTGAAGGGAAGGGAAACATTTGACAACATTAATAGAACAATGATGATCCAGAGGGAAGCAAAGTGTAAGAAAATACCATTGTTGGTGGTGGGTCTTCTTGATAAAGAGAAAGCATGTAACAGAGTAAGCTGGGATTTTATGAGTAGGGCAATGGAAGCACATTGTCATTCTCTGATACAACAATAAGGTTAACTAGGAGGCTATATGGTGGACTGGAGGCAAAAATTAAAGTGGAAGGATTCACTTCTGACAAGTTGTGACTGAACAGAGGAACCAAGCAGGGGTGTACACATTTTCCTGTTATTTGCTTTGTATTTAGAGCCATTGGCAAAGAAAATTAGGAGCTCAGGTATTCAAGGATATAATTGGTATGGTAATCAAGAAAAGTTAGCTTTATTTGTAAACAATATTATTTTGTACCTGATAAAACCAGAAAAGGACATCTAAGTGTTGTGGAATATCTTAAGACAGATTCAAGTCTTTTTGGAGATATAAAATTAATGAATATAAAAGAAAGGCTATAACTGTAAACTATGTACCTATACTTGACATGGTCCAGCAACATCCATATTTAATGAGACACAATAAAATAAAGTATTTAGGAATTTAGATTAAAAAGGATTTGGTTATGGCAGCTAAATATATGTGGGAAGAGACTAAACAAAAAAATAATACAAAAACTGAGAAACTATAAGCTCTCGTTTATGGATATGGATAGCAAAATACAATCAGTGCAAATGTTTTTAGTCCCTGTAGTGTTACATATATTGGTCAGGCATGTTTTTGTCAACCAGAAGATAAGTTGTGGACAGTAATTAATAAAGAGTTGAAGGATTTATCTGGGAGGGAAAAAGAACAATGGTCAAGTAGGACAAGCTGATCTTTCCAATAGAACAAGGTAAAGGTACCTGATTTGAATGGATATTTTAGAGCTGCACAGTTAAGGTTCACATACATAATACAAAGAGAAAGATATAATTTAAAGTGGAAAAGGATGATGATGAAGCAGGGGGGAATTCAAGAAATAAGGACAGGGTGGAGTTTTGGTTGCAGACCCTTAAGGAGAATAACAATAGTCACACAGACTATTATATTCATAAATTGGCATAAAGCCAGCATGGGAATAGAAAAAAGAGATTTGCCAATAGAAATGACTGCAACTAGGGGTATAGAGAATAGGCAACAGGTAGTTGGAGTTTACTGGAGAAAACTGAAAAAGGAACCAAGGTACTGGGAGCAAATATCTAGAGAGGAAAAGGTACTAGAATGAGAAGAACCCAAGAAGACATTTTGACTGCAGGCTAGAGACTCCTTCCCTTATCAGGGATTGCTATCTGAGTATAGGCAAAGAGGAAGGGATAGGGAAATCCTAAGTGAAATATCTGCTCTGGTAGAGACTAACTGAATCTATAACAGAAGCTGCTGTTAAAAAAGAATAATTAGTAGGGCATATACAATACTGCACAATAACTATAGGAATCAATCAGAAAAGTTCAGAAAAGATTGGGAAGAAAGACTGCATAAGCAAATCTCAAAGAAACAATAGGAGGAAATATGTACAGCTCCCAAGTATGCAACAAAGTCTAGAAGATTTAGGATTTTTGCTTGAAAGTGTTTGCATATGTATTTTATACCACAAGCAGGCTCCAAATATTTTTTTCCTCAGGTAGATGGCAAATGTTGGGGGTGAGATGGGAAGAAGGAGGTAACTGGGAACATATGTTCTGGGGGTGCAATGAATTGGTAAACTTTAAAAATTCACTACAGAGTGCTCTGTCAGAAATATTGGGTGAATAAATGGGTGTAATGAAGGAAATTATATTTTCAGCTGAGATATAGGATCTGAATCGCCTAGACATAGTAAGACCTTGTTAAGTTTAATTCTGGTGGCTGACAAAAAAGCAATTACTAGAAAATAGAAATCAAAGTCTAAACCAACTGCATTTGAAGTACTAAATATTGTAACAGATAAAAAAACTGGAAGTCAGATCTTTAGAAAAGGGCTGGAGCAAATTACACAGAAAAAAATGGAAATTGTGGGAACAATACATACAATATAACGCTTTGGAGGAAGGGTGAGTTTTAAGGGAAAGTAGGAATTGATAAATTTATATAATGTTGAATTGATAATAAATATACAAAAGAATATATGTGGTGTATAATGTTTGCAAATGGGAATGTGTTAATGTGGTTATGTTTCTTATTTACACACACACACACACACACACACACACACACACACACACACACACACACACACACACACACACACACACACACACACTCACACACACACGTGTGTGTGTGTTTACACTGAAAACCTGGAAACTGCATCGGTCAACCGGCATGTGGTCGACTTGCAGTTTTCAAGTCGGCAGAATGTCGAACCCAAATGAATCGACTACACTACAACGAATGGGTAGTGTAAGTTGAGCATTTGGGTTTGACATTGTGCAGGGTGATCGCAATTCAGTGAGGAACTGGAAATTGTCCCATTTCCTCACTGCAGTGCAATCTCAGAGTCATTATATATAATGTGCAGAGTCACAGCCCTCCACATGGGGGTGCAGGGGGCATAGCTCCAATGCAAAATAGTAGAATTAACATACTGCTGACTGTACAGTTTAAAGGTACATTAATGTGAATAGCAGGAGTTGAGTGACATCACCTCCTGGTATGTCAAATACGGGTTCAGATGCCTAGACAGCGAGACATTTCTCTGTGGTACATTTTGGCTGGGGACACATGGCTGAAGTGACATTCAGCTGCAGAGAAATATGGCTGTTTGTAAATTCCCTGTGGGCAAAGAGAAGCACATACTGCCATGCCCACCGCTTTAATAACCAAATGCATGGAGGCAGAAGAAGTAATGATTGTTGTGCTTAGTGTACAGTACATACTTTTGTGACTAAGTCATGTAGAAGTGTGCTACAGCATGCAGAAAATCCTGCCTGGTTCTGTAGTCACATTTATGCTCCAGTATACATTTTAGGTAATGTTCCCTAGACACTGTGAAGAGGGTAGTGGTCCACACACACTGATTATAAAGGCATTGCCCATTATGCACTGCATTTTTACTGCCACTGACATGTCCTCTGGCCAGCCTGCTGCTTATGCCTGCCATACTGACTGCTGTCTCATGTTCCCTTGGGGACCATGGACATTGTATTCCCCCTGTGCATTTAGTTATTGAAGTTGTAGGTATGGCAACACATTCTTCTCTTTGCCCACAGGGAATTTGCAAACAGCTATATTTCTCTGCAGCTGAATGTCATTTCAGCCATTTGTCCCCAGTCAAATGTACCACAGGGGAAATGTCTCGCTGCCTAGGTGCCTGAACCCGTCAAATTCATAGATTCATAGATTAGTACTAAGCTAAGTGCCCTTGTGGGCCATTTTAAGCCTAGCCAATTATCCCTTGTGAGACTCAAACCCTGCACCTTGTGTTTGTAAGGCAAACACCTTAACCATTAGGCCACCCTCCCAACCCTAAATATGTTGTTTTCATAGATTAGTACTAGGCTAACTGCCCTCATGGGCCATTTTAAGCCTAGTCAATTACCCCATGTGAGAATCAAACACTGCACCTTGTGCTTCTAAGGTAAGCACCTTAATCATTACACCAATCTCCCACCCCAAATACATCGAACCACAGTTGTCGATGTATTCAT